>NW_024349804.1:13600361-13605379 GCF_902729225.1 Pteropus medius | reverse complement strand
ATGGGACCCCGTCTCCACAGCAGCCTTTAAGCCTGAGGGGCCTTGGATGGGGGGAGCGGTCCAGACACCAGGGACCCCTCCCTCCCGCCTTCTCACCAGTCCGCCCACCCTGCTACCCTCAGAACGTTGCTCAGTGACTCTGCCCAGAACCCGATAATGGGTCACAGCGAAGAGTGAATTATTCCCTGGGAAAAAGTTAAAATGCATGAGCCTCTAGCTGCAAAGAGAGACGGCGACTCTGAATTGGACCCGCAGAGCAGGCGTCTGGTGCCGGGGCCCCCTCCCTGGAGCCCCTCCCTGTGCCAGGCCCTGCGGGAGGGGGGGGCCCTGGGAGGAGCCAGACACGGCCCCAACCCACAGAGCCCCACTGTGGTGAGAGAGGCACCCAGACACAGGCAGCGGCCATGGGTTGGTTAGAGCTGTGACAAGGACCTGGTGGGGGGGTGCAGGGGACAGGACGGAAAGAGGACCAGGAAGCAGCCCGAGGGGGGACACTTGTCCAGGGCCAGGCCGTCCGAGGTGACCGGAAAGGATACGGGAAGGGCATCCCAGCTGGCGGGAACCGCGTGGGTTAGGGCGCAGGAGGCTGGGAGTGACGGGGTGCACAGGGCCCTTGCAGGGCCCCCAAGGGGAGTGTGGGGACGGGAGGGCAGGACAGGGGCCCCTCCTGACACAGGTGCTCTGACGGCAGGGTGGGGAGAGCCCGGGCGCGGCCCGCGAGGCCCTGCCCAGGCGTCCGGTCCGTCCCCAAAGGCTCGCGGACCTGAGGTCTCAGCTGAGCAACGGGATTTGAGGACCGGTTCGAGGCTCCCGGGAAGGTGCGCAGCTCACAGAGGGCTCCCCGGGGCTGGATTCCGGCCTCGCTCCATGTGAGCACCCGCCACCCAGGCCCCGCCCTGCGGGGCTCACGTCGTCAGTGCAGCGATGACCATTCTCCTGGCACGTGCAGTCTGGGCTTGAGAGAGGGGACGCCCCGCACCCCAAACGCTCGGCAAGCAGCGGCCAGTGTCCCTGTGCTCTGCGGCTAGCGGGTGGGGTCTCAGGGGTCCTGAGGGCCGAGGGGCCAGGCGGTATGGGCCCTGGGGGTCCTGGGGGTCCCGGTGTGGGAGGGGAGTGGGGTCAGGGTGCGCTTTTTCAGGCAGGAAAAGGTACGTACATCTCCTTAGAGTCCAGAGCTGCCAGCCTGGGGGTCTCGGGGCCCAGCGTCCAGCCCTGGGTGGACCAGGAGAGACTCACAGTGACAGGCAGGACAGAGCCCTTGGGGCAGACAGAGCGACTGCAGGCCTTGCCTGGCTGATGGGCTGGACTCGAGTCCACCACCCTCCTCTGCCCTGAGCAGCAGGCAGGGCCACCTCGCGCTGAGAGGTGGGAGGGGTGGCCTCTCTTGGCTTTGCCTTCCTGCGTGGAGCCCCCCTCCCCCCTCCAGGACACTCAAGGAAGCTCCCCTATTCCCCAGGGCAGATGCCTGGGGCCTCCTGGGAAAGCCTGGACTCCTCCTGAACACGGAGGCTCCTGGATACTGGGGACAGGGAGCCTGGGTGCCAAGGGGAGGCGTGAGGCGAGGGCCCGGGTCCTCAGCTGGGCGCCAGTGTCCCTGCCCTGTCCACACAGGCTGGCATGTCGTGGGCGCTGCAGACCACAGGGGAGGGTGACACAGCTGGGGCTGAGGTGATGGTCTGAGAGAGCCAGAGCTGGGCAGTGGCCACGAGGGAGGAGGGTCCACTGTGGGGGTTGCTGACATCAGTCCCGAAGCTACCCAGACCTGGCTTGCAGCCCGACTTTGCCCACGTTGCCGATGGTCACCGTCTGTCCAGGACAGAGCCTGGCGAGATAAAAGACTATTTACATTTTCATGAGCCCGTGATGCTGGCACTCGGAGATGGGGCACTGAGACCCGCAGACAGAAAATGGCCCACTTGGGTCACAATCAACTGACCGCCGGCCGCGCTTCCAAGCCCACGTGTCCCCCTGGGCAACAGCCACTCGTGACAGGAGCTGAGTCTGGGCCTCGCTTCCCTCGCCCGTGAGAGGGCAGCGTCGCCAGCACCCCGCCCCCCGCCCCCCGTCAGTGCCTTCAAGGCCACGGCGCCCAGACAAGCCGCTCTGAGCTGCGGGCGGAAGCTGAGGACGCACTTTCTGTTTTTGGCGGTTGGGAGACATTCTCCTGTTGGTGGGGCGAGTCCTTCCCTCCAGAGACCCACGCCCCTCCCCCCACTCTCAAGAGCAGCCCCCCTGCTGGAGCCCACTGTCACTCGGAAAGGAAAATGATGCTCACCCCAAACTTTCCACCAGAGGAGTGGGGGGGGAGATGGCCCTGGCCTCCCAGCTCCCTACTCCGCCCCCCGTGGCCTGTCCTTGGGGGTCTCAGGCTCTGAGCCTGCACGGGGCACCCAGGAAGTGTGAGAACAGGGCACTGGGCCAGCCTAGGCTCCCGCGGCCTCTGCTCCAGGGTGGCCCAGTCCCCCCCGTTCATGCCCACCTGGAACCCCGGACGTGACCTGGTTCGGAACTCGGGTCCCTGTGGGTGTGACTAGGTCAGATGAAGTCGCACTGGGGCAGGGCGCACGGGATGTCCGACGACTGCCCTTAAACGAAGAGGGGAAGACGCGGACGTGAGACGCACAGCGGAGCGGCCCACACCGAGCACTGTGGCCATGAGCCCCTCCCCCAGTGACGAGCACGGGGTGCCGGGGCCCGGACACTTCCGCCCAGCCCGAGGCTCCTGCTGTGACAGTTGGACTTTTTGTGGGGAGAAGGTGTGTGTCACCCGTGCAGGTGGCCGAAACTTCCTGCCCAAGCCACCTGTTCTCCTTAGTCTCTTACAGACGTCACCTCCAACCCCTCCGGCAGCCCCGAGTCGGCCGAGGGCCTCGACAGGACTGGGGCCCCCTCCGCGGCACCAGGGTCCCCCCAGGACGAGGAGCCCCACAGTCCTGCCGCCCGAGCCAGCGCACAGTAGGTGCTCAGGTGGAGGTGACCACGTGGCTCCCCTGGGCGTGAACTCGCCTCCTCCCAGCTCCCAGGAGCCTGGCACCCCCATCCCCAAATTCTTCCCGAGGCTTCCCAGGGCCTCATCAGGCCGCCCTGCCAGGGGGCCACTTAACGGTAAGAGTATTGGGGGTCCAGGTGAGTGGGAGCCGTGGGAGCAAAGGCCTGGGGACGGAAGCCACTCGTTCCTGGCAAAGGCTGCCTTTCTGCTCCCTGGGCCTAAATATCTGACCTCGGTTGTTATTTAAATAGCGCGATCATTTCGAAGAACAGGCTGTAGAACTCTGCTCGGCAGTGCTTCTCCATAAACTTAAACGGACCTATTTACCTCGGGACGAGGCGAAATGAACTGCAGGCCCAGAGTCTTAAACCGTAACCGAGGGGGAGCCAAGAAGCAGAGGGGACGGGGGCGGGGGGGCGGCAACTGCCTTGCAAAGCGTCGGAGAGCGTGGTGCTCAGGGGCCCTGCCCAGGGAGGCACCGTCACCGTCACCGTCACCGTCCTGGGTGGAGAGTCAGGCCAGAGAGGCGAGGCCGTGTCCGAGGCCACACGCTGAGAGGTGCCCACCGGGCTCGAGCCCGGGCCCAAGGCCCCGGCAGCGAGGATCAGCCATGTGGCGCTCCTGTCCGTGGCTGGCGACTTGGCCAGGATCCAACGTGGGCACAAGCTCGTCCCAAGGCAGGAAAGGGACTGGCCTCCAGGAGAGACTCAGACGGGGACCCTGGAGGACACTCTGGGCGGGGTATGTCAGGGGTGTCGGCCGCCCAAGGAGGCCTGGGAGCTGGGGAGGGGTGGGTGGGGTAGGAGATACCTTTACATCGTAGCCCTGAAGCCTGGGACCGTGACCTTATCTGGAGAAAGAATATTTGCCGAGGTGACTAAATCAAGGAATTCGAGTCATTCTGGGCAGTCCCGGAATTCAATGACAAGCGTTCTGATAAGAGGGACAAGGACACATGGACACAGAGGCGAGGCCCTGTGAGGAGGGGGACAGACAGTGGCAGCGCCTGGGGCCACCGGGAACCGGACCCTCTCCTGGAGCCTGCAGGGGGAGGCGGCCCCACGACGCCTCGATGTCACACTCGCAGCCTCCAGAACTGTGGGAGCGGCCATTTCTGTCGTAAGCCCCCCCCACCCGCGGCCCCGTGCGTGGGACTTGGTTGCAGGAACCGAGGACATTAGTCCGGGGTCAGCCCAGGCAGGACTGGATTCTGTCCAGTGGCACGTGGGCTGCGCCGGGCCGGGCCTGGGCAGAGCTGGTGCGGCACCCGCGTCCCTTGTCTGTGACACCTGGGGCTGTTCCTCCAGCGTAGAGGCTCCACGCCCAAGCTGTGGCACAGGGATGGTCTGCGTGTCTCTGAGGGCTGGGCCCCCTCATCCGGGCCTTCCCTTGGGGCGATGGCAGACGCCTCCTCCCGAGGTGGAGTCTTGGGTGATCTGGACAGCAGCGTTTCCCGAAGTCCCCAAACGGGGGTGGGAATCACCTAGAAGCTTCTGAAGCACCTCCACTGACCAGGATGCCAGCTGGGTCCTTGGGCTGAGCCTGGAGCATTTCCCCCCAGAAGGAGTGAGGACGCAGACGCACAGGCCCCCCCGGCCCGAGTCCCAGCTTCTCCTGGTTTACGTCGGGCGCCCCCACCCCCACGCTGGCGGCTGTCCTGGCACGTGAACGCACCAGCCCCGTGAGGTTTGGACGGCAGGTCCCTCTGAGACACGGGTGTGACTCACGCCCGGCCCGGGGAGCTGCTGCCGCCGTCAAGTGATTCACCAGCCAACGCGCAATGTTTGTCATTTTTCACACCAGTTTCTATTTTAAACGCCCTGGCCTTTTCGCTCCGTTCGTAGTGGTTTTGTTCCTTTTACTAGGGCTTTCGGCTCCCGCACACACTGTGCACTGGGGGAAAATGGTGGGCTTAAAAGTGCTTGGAAAACTCACAAAACCAGATTCAGAAGGCTGTGCAGAGCGAACGGCGGGTGGCAGCGGCCCAGGACCCCACGTGGCCCAGTGCCCGTGTGCCAGATTCTGGTGT
>NW_024349804.1:13565263-13599710 GCF_902729225.1 Pteropus medius | reverse complement strand
GCGCGGTCATCTGCGAGGGCTTCGTTCCCCGGGGGAGACCCCGTTCCTGCAGACCCACAGCTGCCTGGGCTCATTCTCCGCCACGTGAGGGGTCCCTTCTTCATTTAGGTGGCTCACTCCCCGCCAGGGTGCACAGCTCGGTCAGGGGACCGCCGACCCCCGCAGTCGCTCTCCGCCCCGGGCCAGCAGGGCCTGGGAGACCGTGCCAGACGCTGCTGCGACGCTCAGGTGGACCTGGACCTGGACGCAGCGTGGCCTGGAGCCCGTGACGCCCGGCGGCGCTGGGCCCAGATGCCTCCTTACGTCACGGCTGTCACAGCGACCCCGTGACAGGGACACCATCCTCATGTCATGTGACTTATTGGGGTGCTCTTGGGACAAGGGGAGTGAGGGCAGCAGGACACTAAGTGGTCCCGGGTGGAGTCTCCCAGCAGCCTGACCCTGGGGTGCTGGCTGTGCCCTGAGCGCCAGGAGGGGCCCTCCGTACCTCCCAGGGCGGAGGGGGGGTCCACCTGCTCTGTGGGCAGCCCCGCCTCCTGTCTGCTCCTGCTGGACGCACGACTGTGAAATCAGTGTGAAAAACACACTTTCCATCACGAAAATGCGTACGCGGCACTGGACACTCAGTATGTACAGAAAACCGTGAGAAAGAGAGACGTGGAACCGCAGAATTTCTGCGCACGGGAGCAGCCGCCGGTGATGTCGGTGCGCTTCGGAGCAGCCTCTCACGCTTTCCGCACGTTTCGTGCCCACTCGTAGACCGAGCTCGCTCTGCAGGTGGCGACTCTCAGGGGCGTCGAGAGGATAAAGAAGAGCTGGCAGGAGGCCGAGCCGGGTGCGCGGCGTGGCCCGTGGGCCGTGTTGCTGGCAGGCTTACGGGCCTTCCGAGGACTCATGTCATTGAATGTGCGTGATAACCACAGCCGTGCGGGACGCCATGGCTCAAGCGCCTCGGCAATAAAAACAGCCATTGCGCGGCTCTGTGTGGCCCTTTTTACTTATTTTTTTTAAGGGGAAAAACAAACCGTTTTGTTCAGTCGTTGCTCTTGGTCTGGGCTGCCGATGGCCTAGCGGATGGAGGGGTCTCCACTGGCCGCGGACGTCAGGAGCCGTCAGACACGGGGAGGGGGCCTCTCGGAAGTGCGGGTCGAGGTCAGCTCGACCCAGGCCACATTGCGACCCACGAGGAGGGCGAATCTGGTTTCGCCAACTGGTCGGAACCTCATTTCGCAGAGCAGACGGGAGCTGAGTCCCAGAGGCGGTGGCCTCCCCATCCACGTGCCGCCGGCTGCTTCCGGGTCTGGGGTCCCAGTGGGCCGTCCCCAGAACCGGAGCCACCGGGAACTGAAAGCAGCGAGGCGCCTCCGGCAGGATGCCTGGGGTCCAGAATGCCTGCTGACGCCTCGAGTCTGGACTCCTGGACAGGGAGAAAGTGCATTTCTGCTGTTTTGAGCCCCCTGCCCTGGCGTGTGGCCCTAGGACACTCATCAGAGGACACTTGCCAGACTCCAGCCTCCGGGGCCGGGGATGGGGAGGAGAGCTTCAGGGGGGCCCCGGGGCGCTGCCCTCCAGCAGAGAACCCTGTGGGAGGACGTAGTGATTCTGGAACATTCCAGAGGGTGGTGATTTGTCATCCTCGGTTAAATATAGTTCCTCGACCCGTACTGGGCTAGAACCCCGGAGCCAGGCTGCTGGCCGAGCCGCTGCCAGTCCATCACGGGGCAGGCCGGCCCGGCCTCTGCTGTGTCCGAGGACGACCCGGGAAGAGACAGGATGGCTTCTGAGTACACAGGTGGCAGACACCTCGCAGCGGCCTTCAGCCTAGTTGTTTTGAAAAATGGCTCTGTGCGAGGTTATGTTTCGCAAGACGTGGAGTGATGTGGAAAACCCATTATAGCCACCAGGAGATGCTGTTGCCCAGGGCCCAGCGGGGGCGGCGTGAGGGCGGGCGGTGCCCGGGCTCTGCTCCTTCTGCCATCTCCCACCACGACCCCGGCCGGGGCCTCGCCTCCCCGGGCCCGAGCCGGCGGCCCGAGGGTCCTGTCTCTGAACTTGTCTCTGAGGGTCCTGACGACGCTGAGCTGCGGGGAGAGGGTGCGGGGGGCCCTCCTCCTCTGTGAGCCTCAGTTTCCCGCCTGTGCACAGAGGACTTGGCCCCATCCCCGAGCCCAGGCTGCTTGCCCGTCCGCTTTGGGGCTCCCCAAGCCTGCAGTTCCCAGAGTGGGCCTGGGGCGCAGGCCCTGCGCATCCTGCCCGCAGAGCTCCCCCTCTCCATGTCCCAAGGGGCCTTGCCCAGGGCTCGGCCCAGAAGCCCAGGGTCCCCTCGACCCACCCTCTCCCCAGCCCCACACCAGCCACCCAGGGCCTCCAGGAGGACCCCACCTCACACGCGTGGCTCCCCACCCCTCTGCCTCCTGCTTGGCCCCCGCTGCCTTCGACTTCCTGGACTATCCCTTGGTCTGGACCCGCCCCCGGCTCCCATCGACCTAACGTCCAGACGACGGTCGGAGAGAGTGTGGCCTTGCTGACAGCCTCAGTGCCGTGGCCAGTTAGGTCTCCGATTTCATGCCCTGTCTGTTCGCCTCTGCAAGGACACCGCTCCCAAGACCCCCAAACCGACCACCTCGTTGATCAATGTCTCCCTCCCCACCGCCTGCTTCTCCTAGCTCACACACCGGGTCACACCCTTGAGTCTTTGCCTTTCGGTGGCTGCCGTGTCCTTGGCCACCAGGACAGCGTCTGCAAACCAGAGTGACTTTCGTACACACTTGTTGTTTGAGGGACTGTGGTTGAATGGATGGAGGGGTCCCTGACAGGAGGGGCTCCCGGGGGGCGGGCTAGCCCCGGCCCTGCGGTTGAAGCTGGGAGGGGGCGGAGCCTCCCACCCGTGCATCGTGCCCCCCACGTGGGGGCAGGGCGTTGTATTCCCATTCCCTCCACCCCACAGCTCACCGGGGGCTCTGCCACAGGACCAGCTGGATGCACAGAGTGGGTGTGAACTTGGGTGCGGGGGTGGACCATCGGGGAGGGGAGTCTGGAGAGAGCTCAGTGCTGGTCGCTGACCAGCCTGGGGGCCCCACTCCCAGAGTGCCAGTGGCGGGGCTGGTCCCTCACAGGCGCTGTGGGTCTTTGCGTTGGATGCCAGGCAGGGACTCTGTCTCTCGGTGCCAGCAGCCCTGAGGGGGCCTTACGTAGACACAACATGGAATTGGGCCTTGTGGGGGCAGCTGCCACGGCCGGCCACGGGCCCCTGGTCACCCAGCCTGAGCAGGTAGCTGGACCCAGAAATCGGCACTGCGATTCTGAGCCGAGACGGGTCTCCTGGGAAAAGTGCATGTGGGGACAAGGAGACAGGAGCAGGTGCGGTTCCTGTGGGCCGTTCAGCGCCGGGGGCATCAGTGACAAGCTGCCGAGGCTGCTGGCCGTCCTCTCTGTACTCGGGGAGGACCACCTGAGGGCCTCAGCCACCGTCTGCTCTCAGAGCCGCCGTCCCATGCCAGCCCTGACTGCAAGTTCAGACCTGGCTGAGGAAGGCAAGGCTTCTTCTGAAACTGAGACCAGCCCAGGTGACTCGGGCCGCCCCCGAGGCTAGGCGGTCTCTGCCTCCAGCTGTCCCCTTCCAGATGTCTGTCTGTCTGCCGGCTTGCTTTGAGACGGGCTCCGTTTGTACCGTCCATTGTGTATGCAGCGAGAGGGGCAGCAGCCCCTCACCAGGTAGAAGGGGCACGGGGTCTCTCTGGAGCTCTTCACAGGCACGGACCCCCATCGTGGGGTTCTGCTCTCATGACCTAAGCCCCTCGCAAAGCCCACCTCCTGACGCGATCGCTTTCGGGGGGAGGATTTCAACAGGTGAATTCGAGGGGGCTGCAGACATTCGGACCACGACAAACGGCGAACACAGGCTCCTGGGAAATGGCCCTAAGTGCTGACAGGTGAGCACCTTGGGCTGACGGGAGCGGGGGCCAGTCCCTCCCAGCTCTCCTCAGGACACTCAGAACCCGTCCCGACTGCCCCGGCCTCTCGGTGCCCGTGACAGCGTTCCGCTTCAGAATTGGTTCGAGAGGCCGGTCTCTCCAAGGCCTGCGTCATAGGGCGTCTTGGGGACGAGGGGGTGTCCCAGGGTAGCGGCAGGTCACACCGGCTTCTCTGGGCACCTCGGTGGGTGCAGGCCTCACCGGGCTGAGTGGGCACGGCCGAGGGCTCCTCCCACTCCTTGCATGGTCACGCGTGCCACCTCGGGGCGCCCAGCAGGGGGTCCGGGTGAGGCAGGTCCTGGACCCACGGGGCTTCCAGACCTGAAACACTCTGACCAGAGTGGCAGCCGCCTGCCCTGTCCCTTTTCACTTTGTCAACGCAGAACTCGTAAAACTCGAGCAACTCGAAAAATGGCACAAGGGAAGCGAAGTCAGCGGCTGCCCCAGGCAGTGGCGGCACGCCTGCCATCGAGGGCCAGCGGCCTCGGCAGGTCACGTCTGCGTGCGGTCATTGTGGGTCCTGATTCAGAAAGCCATCTTTCACGATGCCTGGTGCCCGCGTCTGGCCCGCGTCTCTGAAGCACCGATGGCTCGTGTGGCGGGCCTCGGTGGCCCGCGGCGGCCCGCCGCTCCGGTGGGGTGGTCCGTGCGCGTGGCCGGGGCTCAAGGCTCCGCGCCGCCCGTCTCCGCGCGTCTCGCGGCTTCCGGAGCGAGTCCCAGCCCCGGCGCCTTCGGCTTCCCGCCGGCCTGGCTTTACGCTCGCTGTCCCGCCGGCCTCCGGGAGCCCTCGCCTGACGCGCGGCCGTCACGCGTGCGGACATTTTCCCGTGCCTCCCGGAAGCTCCTCCGGGGACAATGTCCCTTTTCCCGCCCTTCACTCGTGGTTCGTCCCCGCTTTCCTGCCTCGGTGTTTCTGTGTGGCTGCTGCTCTGGGGCGTCCCCAATTGCCGCTCGGCCGCCGCTGGCCCTGCTCCGTGCGGGGGCCCAGCAGGCACGTGGCATTACACAGGGTCTGTGGTTAGAGCTGGTTGAGATGCTGTGGCTTCTCTTCTTCTGGTGGCTGTGCTCGGTGCCAGGGCATTACAAACGCCATTGTGGGCACATTGCCTCCGGGGTGCATCGCGGGATGTCCCTCAGACCTCCCCGTCACTGGCCTGGCCTCCTCGCTCCAGCCCGGTCATTCAGTGGCTTTGGATCTTGGTGGGAAAGTTGAGGTCTCCTGCTCGTGAAGGCCAGGGCTCCCCCCTCACCTGCCCCGAAATCTTCAGGCTCCACTTGTTCTGTAAATGGGGACCACTGCTGATGGGGTTGCAGAGACAATGCAGGCAGAGGGCTCATCTGCCTGGGCCTGCGTGCGCCTCGGCCCCGTGGGGCCCGCCGAGCGTCCTGCCTTCTGCACGCGGCCAGGTCCCTGGACCCGATGATTTTATCAAGAGGCGCCACGTGCCCGTACACGTGCAAAGAGTTTTATGGCCGTGGTTACCCACAGCCCTCGCCAGAACCACCCCGACCGAGGCACTGTTACAGCCGGTCTCTGCCGAGCCAGGGCCCTGGGAGGTCACAGCCCTCAGTGTCCCTGTTCTTCTTCAAAGTCAGCAGCCACGTGTTCTGTTGTTTATTCCCTGACGCCGTGACATTTATGGGGCCCACGTGCACTGCAGGGCGGGTGCCTGTCGGTGTCGGGCCCCGGTGCCGGACCTCTGTCGGCCTCGACTCCGGATGGGCAAAGTGGGCTAGGCCCCACACCTTCCTGCCCAACGGCTGTTTCTTCTTCATTTGTTCCAAAAAAGGGAGACAATGTGAGGCCACCGAGGCAGCCACCCACCCCCACCGCCCGGGGAGAGGGGAAGCCGGCAGGAGGCAACGAGGGTGGCCGCACACTGAGTGTGGCCAAAAGCCGCGGAAGGTTCCAGGCTCGGCGCGGCTTTGTGGAATTGAAAGGGCCCAGCGGCCTTGGAGGGGAGAGGCTTTCAGCGCCCGGAGCCCGTGCGGCCTCCCGCGCAGAGCGGACGTCGGGCCCCGGCACGCGGGGAAACAGGCCCCTGAGGGAGCCGGAGCTGCCCCTAAATCAGGGGCCTCTGACATCGGTTTGGTGACTCGTCATTCTGTTTCTGGGCTTCTCCAAGCGTTTTTCCAAAGTTGTTAAAAATAACGTGCTCTTGATTCAGCTTCACTGCCAAGTGTGCGGGCCCTGGCACCCTTGGGAGGGGCACGTGCCGTGACTGCCCAGCGGGGAGGAGGGGCCGTAGCTCAGAGCGGGCCGGTCAGGCCCCGCACCGGGGCTGTCAACCCACAGGCGGAAAAGCTGGGCCCGCCACGTCTCTAGAGCACTTTACCCATGACCCCTCCCATGTGCTCTCACACACACGCATGTGCACGCACACATCCACAAAAACATGCATGTGTGCACGCACACACAAACGCACACACCTGTGCACACGCAACTTTACACATTCACACACACGAAAGCGCACACGCATGCATGCATACACACAAATGCACACACCTGTGCACATGCACATGCAAATGCACACATGTGTGCACACACAAACGCACACACCTGTGCACACACAACTTTACACATGCATACACACAAATGCACACATGTACATGTATAGACGCACACACACATACAAGGGCATGCACACATGCACACACACGCACACACATGCCCGGTCTCCCCGGCTGGACAGGCACCTCCCGTGCTCCCGGCCCAGCATCATTGAGTGTCCATCATCTGTGTCTTGGTGGCCTCTCCCATTGCACCAGAAGCTCCTGGAGGCTGGGGACAGAGTGTGGGGCCTGGTTCTGCGCCCAGGGTGGGCTCTGTGCAGAAGCTGGGGGTTGGTGGTCTGACAGAGGAGACGGGCAAGGGACCCAGGGCAGCAGAGAAGAGGTGGGGAGGGACAGAAGGCAGGGTCCTGCCTTGCGGCCCAGGGAGGCCCCTGCTGTGACTCAGGCCACGGGCGTTGTGGGACGCGGGAGGCTCTTCCGCACACAGACACACAGGTGGGGAGGGTTTGGGGGCAGGAAGTCGTTTCTTCCCGCTGAAGTGGCCCAAACCACACCATAATGACCCTTCCACAGCAGCCGCTCCCTGGGCCCAGACCTCCCTACAGGCAGCAGGATGGGCAGCAGGTTGGAGGCCGGCGGGGAGCCTTGTCACCTAGGGCCAGGTAAAAGCCAGAATCTGAGCAGCTGAGGTGGAGCGGGGAGGAGGGCAGAGACAGAGGGTGTCAAAGACCGGAGCCGGCCTCGGGTGACCCCGGATCCGTCCACCGTCCCTTTGGATAGACGGGACTGGTGAGACCCGGGATGGGGGGCCTGCTCCAGGGCCACGTGCAGAGAGGGGATGAGACAGGTGACCTGGCGCCCAGCGAGGGCTGCTGAGAATCTACCACACCTCGGAGCTGGCTGGAGGACGGGAGGGCCCGGCCGCCTCCCCCGAGTGTGGGCCCGAGCTGGAGGCTCACAGAGCGAAGACGTGCACGTGGCCTCGGCCGCTGAGCAAACGCCCCTCCCGCCCGCCACCGGCCCCTGTCCTCGCTCGCTGTGCCCTGGGCGCCACGGCTCGGAGCTTCCTGCGCTAAGGGAGGAGCCGATGCAGATGGAGGCTCTAGAGGGAATCTGCAGACATCGTGAAAAAAAGGTCAGGATTCGCTGAGGTGAGTGAGAGGGACGTTGGAGAATGTCCCAGATCACACTCGAGGCCGAAGCGCACAGGGCGACGACGGTTTCCGTGGCAACAGCGGAGCTGGACACCGCGCTTGGCATCGCGAGTGATCTGGATGATCTGAAGCGTGCCACAGGATGCGTCGGTCGTGTGCAAACGCTACGTCATTTCATGGGAGGGACTGGAGCATCCACGGGCTGCGGGGGGAGGGCGGTTCTGTAGTACGGGGCGACTGCGGGCTTTTTGATAAAAGTTGCAGAATTTAAGAGCTAAGGATTTCGTGGGGGCTTGAAATCTGAGAGGAAACCAGCCAGGCAGAAAGTATCTCGGGTGCTGTCCTGGGCGCAGCGGTGGGGTGACCCCCGGGAGCCCCCAGTCCCACCTGGGAGCCCCAATCACAGAGGAAGGAAAGGTTTGATACAACCGAAGTCAACACATTCCAAAATAAAAGCTCTGAGGAAGGAACAGGTAAGTCCCAGACCCGGTTCTTTAGAAATGCTCAGTAAAACGCTCAGGACAAGCCTCTGGGAGACACGGTGGGGAAGAGAGGGTGAGGGCCACAGGGCAGACCCGAGTCCTGTGACGGGGAGGGGACTGTCCTCAGGGCCAGGCCCCTCCCGCTGGCCTCCTCTCCTTCCGCTGGAGACCGTGAGGGCCTGTGGCCCACGGCTGTGACGGGACGGGGTGGGCAGCAAGGTCTGGACAGAGGACAGAGCAGAGGGATCACGCGGGGAGAGGCCACGGCAGGGCAAGCGTGGGAGACCGGCCCTCCCTGGCAGCGCCCCGCGTCCCCACACTTCGCTGGGCAGCTCTCAGATATAAGCCCCCCGCCACCAGCCAGCCCAGCTGAGGCCTGGCCCAGGCCCTGGGGACCCCCAGGTCCCGCCTGGGAGGACCCTTTCCGGGAGTCGGTCCCCGTCTGGGCACACTGTCCCCGGAGCCGCCAGGCAGCGGTCCCGTCAGCATGCCGGGGCCCTCAGCAGCTGGCCCCACGCCCAGCGACGCGCCAGGGCCCCGAGTCCAGGATCGTGCTGAGAAGTCCAGCTCTCCCGTCGTCGTCAGCCAATACCCAGGCGTCAGAGCCCAGCGAAGGGGAAAGACGGAAACGTGCCCGGGCGCTGGCGGGTGACGCCGGACACCCAGCCAGGCCGGACACCCAGCCAGGCCGCTGCCTGCAGACCGGCTCCGGGCAGCCCAGGCCTGCCCCACCCGCCGTCACCTAGGAAAGGAGGCGGTCGCGACTAAGCCAGTGGCATTGCCAGTAGAGCTGGCTTAGAGGACAGGGTTAATAAATCTTAGGTTCAGGACAAATGTGTTCGTTCTGTGCTTCCATTACTCCTCTCAAGCTTCCACTGTCCATTCAATATCATGTATTCACCACACGTCCATTCAATTTCATACGTTCATCCATCCACATCCATCCGCCTCAGCGTTCCATTCCATTCACTCACACGTCTGGCCCACTTCCTATGTTTCATTCATTCATCTTACATGTCCATCTATCCTTTCATGCCCATTTCCATTCATTCCATACATTCATCCACTGTCTATCTCTCAGCATACCCATCCATTCACCCTCACACGCCTTCCATCCACACCTCGACACGTCCATCTCCACCCTCAATAGCCGCCCATCCACTCCATGTCCATCTACCCTTAAGCAACCCATCCGCTTCTACTTCGCCCATCCCTCGCTAATATCCAGTCACACCTATTCGCCCACCCGCACACGGGCTCCCCATTCCTGCACCATTGCCCTCACATGTCCACACGTCCACCCCCGATGCATACCTGTTCACATACCCACCTCTCATGTACCCACCCACCCATCCATCCGCGGACCACATGTGCCCTCACGTGCGTCCCTGAGCCTGTCCTGGGAACGACATGGGACCGATCCGCAGAGCTGGCTGCCTCGTGGAAGAAACGCGCTGGGCGATTTCCGACAGGACAAGGCAGCCGTGGGTGCACAGAGGGGGCACCTGGCCCCATGGGGAATGGGGGATAGGGAAGGCTTGTCGGAGAGATTTCCAAGCTGAGTCCTGCTGGAGTGGGGCGGCGGGGACCAAGCAGGGGGGATGGGTGGCAGAGAGCGGGGTGTGCGGCCGGCCCAGCTGCTGGGCGCAGGAGCCCTGGGCCCTTGCGCTCCTAGAGCGGGAAGAAACGGGGAGGGGCAGGCAGAGCGAGCCACCTCCCCAGGGCTCGGGAGCCCAGCGCTGCTGAGCCCCAGTGGCCCTGGGAGTCCACGGCCGGCTCTGCAGCCGTCCGTGCTTGTCCACTTCAAAGCGGGCCACCTGATTG
This sequence comes from Pteropus medius, assembly GCF_902729225.1. Lineage (NCBI taxonomy): Eukaryota > Metazoa > Chordata > Mammalia > Chiroptera > Pteropodidae > Pteropus > Pteropus medius. Next base: position 13,589,762 of record NW_024349804.1, on the reverse strand, counting down.
TCCAGCTTTCTGACCGCTGGCGCACCCGGCGGGGGACCAAACTGGCTTGTCATTGTGCTGTCCAAAATGCCGGTGAAGCCACACCACGGGGGGCGGGGTGTCACGCACAGCACGCACCCGCACACTCAGCCCTTCTCTGTGGGCCGGATTCAGAAGAAAACGTGAGAAACTGGGCCCACCGCGAAAATTCCCATCTTCAAAGCAGACGTGCTGGTGACCGGCGGGACGGCCCGAGCCGACGGGAGCCTGGGGCTGGAGCTTTCATGCTGTTGGGGCGCTGGTGGGTGGGTTGTGCCTGGCCAGCGCCCTGCTGGGCGTGTGTGCTTCGTCCTGCATGCGGCCCCCCTGCCTGCTTTGGATGCTCACGCCCCCCCACCCCCCGTGACAAAGGCAAGCAGGGACAACATTTGGATGGGCCACGGGTGCGTGGTTGAAGCCATTCCCGTGATGGTTCCCAGCTGCCGGGCAATGCCTGGATTTTCCTGGCGTGGAGATGCAGTCTGGTTCACTTCAGGCTCGTGTGAGCTGGAGAAATCCCCCTCTTCAGACAAATAGTTTGAGAAAGTGACTAAGCGTGCACTTTATGTAACCACCATTAAGATGATTTGACGCTCTATTTTGATTCAGGGTACAATATTCTCTCAAAAGGAAGAGACGTTCTCTGCTTTCTTGAGCGTTTCCAAAAGACAGAATTAAATCTCTTTCCCAATAAAAATAAAAAGCCTGGTTTTCCATCTAAGTATTAAAATTTAGCTGGAGCAGGAAACGCTCCTTCAGACTGTGCGGGAGCCTCTGGCAGCAGACTGCGTGTCACGGGAATGGCTGGCGTTTACCGAGGGCTCTGTACTCACAGGCACTAGCGGTCTTTGAGACACAGGCTGCTGCGACTCCACTTTACAGGTGGGGAAACCGAGGCAGAGAGCGGTAAGGGGCCAGACCCATCGCTCGTCCAGTAAGTGACACCGTGGGGGGCTCGCCCGGGCAGCCTCTGTCGGAGGCTGTGTTCGCATCCGTCAGGCTGGGGAGCCTCAAGCGAAGCCTGGAGTGGGGGTCGGGGGCGCAGGGCCGGGCAGACTGGAAGGGGAGGTTCACCAGCTCATCAGCAGGGCCAACTGCTGTCCCCGTCATCGCCCTGTGTCACAGGCCACCTCGAAACCTGCACCGCTGACCACGCTGCTCTGACCGTCCGAGGCCTCCCAGCCCGTGGCTGAGGTCCAGCTCCCAAGCAGGAGGCCAGAACATGCTGGGACTGGCCAGCCCCCCCTCCAGCAACTTCTGTCTACAGGGACAGCCTGCGCATGGGGGTCCTGCCCCACCTCCGTGTGTGTCCTGGAAGCCCCCTCCCATGAGCCCGCGCCTGGAGGAGGCGGGCGACCCTTTCACTGCCCCCCAGAATGTCGCCGCCTCCCTCCCTCGCTCCCGTCCTCTCTGATCTCCCACGCCCAGGGCGACCTGGACGGCCTCTTCTGTCCCGGCTCTGCCTCCCTCCTGCCGGTGACCTGTGTCCCCACCGCAGAATCTGCCTGGGTTCGGGCTCGTTAGCCCCCAGCGCACGCGCCCCAGTGGGTGGTCTTGCAGCCCTGTGGGGAATCAGCCCTGCAGAGGGTCGGGCAACTTTCTGGGCTCTCCGGCTAATTCCGTGCTGTCCTGGTTGCCATTGCTTCGCAGTAAGTCCTCTGTTCCTCTTCCTCAAGATTGTCTTGGCTCTTCTGGGCCCCCTGCGTTGCCATATAAATTCTAGAATTTCTAAAACTTATTAACTTTACAAAGTTTATTAGTAAAGGAGTCCACTGGGATCCTGACGGGATCAGGCCGAGCTGGCAGGCAGGCTGTGCCCCCAGCCGCCCCTCCGCCTCCCGCGGGTCCCCATGTGCCCACTGGCCTCGCCTTGCTCTGTGTCCCCCACCGTACCCGCAGTCCCCGCCCTGCAGGAGCCTGGGCGGGCGTCGGGGGCTGCGTAGGGACAGAAGGCTGGGGTCCCAGGAGGCGGTCCGGGTGAGAGAACAGGGAGCAAGCCTGGCCGTGTGGGGCCTCAACAGTCTTAGGGTCCCAGGGACGAGGACCCAGGGACGAAGTTTGCGTCCGCTTCACTTCAGTTCTCTAAGTGCCACTCTGCAATGGCTCACGGCTCTGACAAACCAGAACCTGGTCCTCGGATCGAATGTCCCCACCAACGTAAGCATCGATCAGACGCACCGAGTCCAATTCTTCTAAATGTTCTGTTCAAATCACGGGATTGATTTGTCTCCTCCTTGCTTTACATACTTCAAAAAGCGAAGTACGAAACGTGGCATTTCGGGCGGAAGGGCCCAGTCACGGGGTAAAGACTCGCTGCTCGTCTCTTGGACAGAAGCGCCCGCCCGCCCCCCGCCGCCCGCCCCCCGCCGCGGGCCCCGTCCCCTCCCCGCCGCCTGCAGCTGCCATCCCGGGCTCACGCCCCTGCAACAGCAGCACCCGTCCTGCCCGACTCCTCCCTCGGGCCACCCAGGGTGACCGTGAGGTCTGGACACGTGGATGCTATGTGTGTCCCCAAGCCGACATGTGCATGGGGCCAGCGTCTCTCTCCTTCAGGCCTGGCGCTTTCCCCTGCCAGGTGTATCCCCTGGCTCCTGACCCGCTGTCCCGGCCTGGGCCGTGGCCTCTCGCACGTGGGGAGGGCGTGGCCGGAGCGTCCCCCCCTCGCTCTGGACACTGCTCTCCTCTCTCGGAACCGGCCCGCTCACTGGGGTCCTGAGACACCTTGTCCTCTCGGACAGGAGAAAGGACGTGGGCCCATACTTCGGGACAGATGTAAACGTCGAAAAATACCCGACCGACCCAAAATGCTACGTTTCCCCTTCCCTTAAAACCGATAAAAATTCGCCACGCCTCCTGACCTCCAGCCTCACGGTGTCACGGCTGATCTGAGCGAGCGTGAGCCGCTGTAAGACCCAGGGCCCCAGGTCTTAGGCTCCCCCGCGGCTGGCTCTGAGCTGAGCGTCCTGGGTCCACGGTCATCGTCATTCGGGGACCTGGGTCCCTCAGCGTCACGGCTGCCCGGTAGAAGCTGGGTGTGCCTGTTCGGGCTCACGCCTGCTGCTGCCCACCCTCCCAGTCCCCCGGGTTCAGACAAAGCAAATGTTGGAGACAGCCCGGGGGGCAGGGGGGCGGGGTGGGACAAGAAGGGGACCTCTTCCCGCCAGCAGGAGAGGCACGAGCCAGGCAGTTCCAGGCAGCCTTCCTGGAGGAGCTGCGCCGTGAGAGCTTTGAGTTCCTCCTGACAGACACGTTTCCTGTGTGCGTGTGCACGTGCGTGGCACATGGCTTTCTGGGAGAGGGCACGGAGGGCAGGAGAAAGGCCCTGGGCTCTGGCATCGGGCCAGTCCGGGCTGGAATTGGCTGTGGGACAAAACCCAGGTCGCTGGGCTCGGGCGCGGGAGCGCGTCCAGCGCAGACGGAGAGAGGCTGAGCGGTCTGAGCTGCCATTATGGTTGTTACGCTATTTTCCTGCCTGGGGTGTATGTTCCCCACACATAGCAGAGGACGGGTGGACCTGGTCCCCAACTCCAGCAACTGCTGAGCTGGCCAAGGGAGGGGGAGCCACCGGGTCTGGCCCCCTGAGGACAGTCCCAGCTGCCCTGGGGAGGGACGGGGAGAAGCTGCTGCGGATGCCCTAAGCGGCCGGGTGCCCAGGGAGGCAGACGCAGCTCTGGGAGCCGGGATGGAGCGTTGGGCGGGGTGGGCTCAGGCCTCCAAGGCCCCTGCGGGCCCTGGATGCTGTGTCTGTGTGCTCTGGAACATGGTGGCGCCCGCCCCGCGAACGTCAGTCGGGTATGAAGCAGCGGATTAAGTTTTCATGGTCCTGGTTGCTGGGCCCCCGCTCTGCTCTTCCCCGTTCTCTGCCCAGTCCCCCCCACCCACCGCCTGCCAGGCTCCTCGCCCTGTGGTACTGAGCCTGAGTCCAGGCTTCCCCAGGGGCTGGCCTTGGAGCCCCCGGGCAGCCCCCCGCCTGAGTCTCCTTTCCCTGGCAAGTCAGCCCAGGGCCGGGCGGGGAGCCCAGAGTGTGGAATCCGGCGGGCTGTGGGGCTGGGGGCTCCACCTCCCTGAGGCTGCCCCCAGCCTGTCTGGGCCTCTCGTTCCCCAGCTGCAAAGTGGGCTGACAACAGTATCTGGGCTGCGACATGGTCAGCCCAGCTTTTCTGGAAGGAGCCCCAGGTGGAGGCCAGGGCCCGAGGGATCCAGGCAGGGCTGGGCCACGAGCAAAGACTGCGGGGCAGAGGCCTGGCTCAGGGTGTGGGATCTAGGGTGGAGAATTCCGGAGGTCACTAGAGGAGGGGTCCACAATCCATCCTGGGAAGTAACTAGATGTAGGGGCGTCGCCACGGCGACGGGCTTCGTGGGCGCCTGACAGACACTGAGGCGTGTGGCCCCGCCCTGGGCACTGGCTCTTTGACTTTTTCTAGCTCTATTTTTAGCTAATGTGTAGTGGACGCTTCCCGGGGGTCAGGTGTGCCCTGGGCTGTCCCGTGCATCCTTGTCACCCTTATTTTAGGGGGAAGACATCGAGGCTGGTGGAGTCTGCGGCAAGTGCCCAGGCCACACACACGGGGTGCAGGGCGGGGGCAGGGCCAAGAGGCCCCGGGTTCACGCTGACGGGGAGACACGAGGAGGCAGGGAGAGCAGGAGGGGAGGGGTGGGGACGGTGGCTCTGTCCCCGCGCCCCGCTAGGCTCTTCCGCATGGTTCTCCTCCCAGACCCTCTGGGCTCCCCGGGGACCAGGCGGCCCCCACAGCCTCCAAGCCAGTCTCCGATGGCCTCTGGCTATGGGGCTACACACCGAGGGTGACGGGGACTGGGCTCTAAGCCCCTCTGAATCCTAGCCCCCACACGGGCCATGGGTCAGTTCACCGTACACGTGAGGCCAGCCTCAGGCTGGACATGGCCCCAGGCTCTCCTTGGCCACTGGCTCTGTCCCCTGAGGCAGAGAGTGCACTCCCAGCTCAGACAGCAGAGCGTAGGGGCCCTGGTCCCAGGCACGGGCGGGCGGGGCGGGATGGCCTGTGGGACGCGGGCTGCATGGCCACCTCAAGGCCAGGCCAGGCCGTCTCACCCGAAGCAGCAGCTTCTGACCGGAACGAGAGGGGACTTCGCCGCCTCCTGTCCGGAGCCCACACCCTTGCCCTTGACTAATGCAGAGACACGCAGCCCTGTCACAGCGGCTGCCCGGAGCCCTTTTATCCAGCCCTGACGGGAGGCCGCCATGCGCCGTTCTGGTTCGGGGGGATGCACGATGCATGAGCAGACGGCGGACACGCTGTGCCACCACCAACCCAGCGACTCGGCCTCGGCCGACTGGGGATTAAGGTGGCTCGCGGCCCTCCTGCTGACGGTCTGGCTCTCACGGGTCCGGCCGGCCGTTTGCTCGGTAGGTTTGCATGTCGCAGGCTGGCGGTCGGGGGCCGTGACTCCGTCCTGCAGCAGAAGCGTGCTCACTTTGGGAGGTGAGTGCGGCCGGCACAGCGGGCATTCCACAGGCCCCTGAGGCGTGGCTGAGGGTGCGTGAGCCCTGGGAGAAACCCCGACAGGACAGGACACGCCGAGGTGCCGAGTGCGTCGCGGGCCCCGCGGTGCCGGGCTGCCGGCTGGGTCCTCTCATCTAGCCCGGACGTTTCTCAGCAAGGGGGTGCGGGGGGGCAGTGAGCAGCGCTGGCCCTCCCTGCACACGCCCTGCCCCCAAGTGCTCCGGCCACGCCCCCTTCCCCGGGGCCACTTCCCTCCCGCATTCTGGCCTCTGATTCTTGCCCATGAGAAGGCAGCCTTTGCCTCTTCCCCACCAGCATCTGCGTCCGGGGGGCTTAGAATGTTCTGCTTTCGATGTTTTACCTGCTCCACCCACCACACATCTCCTCCTCTCCCTCTCCCTCTCCCTCCCCCTGGGGCGGGGCCGCCACTGCGTGGTGTGGGGTCCTGGGGGCTGTGGAATCACACAGAGCGCTCGGGTCACCAGGCTGTCTGCGGGCCATGTGCTTTCTGAGGAAGGAGCTCTAGGTTTTGTCGGTAACTTGAAGGGATCCTGAGACCCCGCAAGACAACCGAAGTCTCCTCTGGTATTTCCTGGGTGGGTGTGACTCTCAGCTGGGCCCTCACTGCTCCCGAGGCGCAGACAGGAGCAGAGGCAGCAGCGCCTGGAGGAGGGGGCGCAGGAGCAGGAGAGGGGTGGGGCGCTTCTTAGCAGCCGTGGGAGAACCACGGCGGGCAGAGGGGCATCTCAGCGCTGTGGGCGCCACCTGACGGAGCGCCCCGCCGAGGGGCATCTCTGGCCAGGCAGGCACAGCCGCCGGCCCCTGTGGGCAAGACCCTTCCTCACGCCGGCCGTCCCGCGGGGCTTCTGCACGGTCACACAGGACAATACGCATGTGTGAGGTCTGGGGGGCAGTTTGCTCCTCAGCCTGCTTTCCTGGGCTGCCTGGTGTCATCGCTCCATGTGGTCTTTATGTAGCTATATAATAATGTGATTATACAATATGTAGCTATAATGTGATTACATAATATGGTTTTCCCATAATCGTATATGTGATTATATAATATGTAATTATACAACATAGTTTTTATGTAATTATATAACAATGTAATTGTACAATATGGTTTTTATGTAATTATATAATGTGTAATTATATAATATGCAATTATTTAATAATGCAATTATACAATATGTAATTACATAATAATGTGATTATCCCATATGGTTTTTGGGTAATTACATAGTAATGTGATTATACAGTGTGGTTATATAATAATGTGATTATATAGTATGGTTTTAATGGCATTATATAACAATGTAATTGTACACTACGGTTTTATGTAATTATATAATAATGTAATTATTCAATATGGTCTATGCAATTACATAATAATGCGATTATATAATATATGATATATAATATGTAATGTATCATAATGTACTAATAGAACAGGTAATTATACACTATGTGATGATATAATAATGTGTACAATATGGCCCCTGTGATTATGTAACACGTAATCATATGATCGCGCGATCACACCATATGGTGTCCGCCACATGGGTCTGCCGTCGTCACTCACCGGCCCCGTGAAAGTCGCCGATCTTTCGAAGCTCCCCTGTCTGCTCTGTTCCCACAGCTGCGTCTTCTCCTGCATCCTCGGTGGCTTCCTTCGGGTCAGCTCGGAAGTGGCCTTGCGGACTGGCATCTTCTCAAGCTGGAGGCACACGCGACAGAGCCCGGCACGGGGGCCTCGGTGTGCGCTGTTGCCCCCCGTAACCGCCGAGGCGGAGAACCAGGCTGGGCGTTTCCTGCCAGCATTTATTGTTTGGTTTCTTCTTTTGTTTTTTTCTGAAAAGCCTCTTTGATAACTTTTGGGAACAAGCTGGAGTTTAGTTGAAAAGCTGAGCAAGAGGAGAGCGCCCCGCCCTTTGGGAAGCAGGTGTCCCCGTGCAGGGCAGGGCGGGAGCCCCAGCCAGGCTGGGAGACCCGGTTCCCCAGCGTTCAGGTCCCTAAGGGGCGGGGTGACCAGCATACCCTCCCCCTCCGCAGGCCTGAGCAGCAGAGGAGGGCCCGGGCTGGACGGGCTTCAGATCCCTGTCACCAGCGAAGCCCTGGGGGCCGTGGAGTGGAACAGGCACTGCACAGCGTCCCTGTGGGGAAGGGCTGGGCGTCTTTGGGGCCGTCCCACAGCCCAGCACAGAGGAGGCGGGTAGAGGGGTGGGGAGGCGGTGTTTACCACTCACCTACCCTCCACTGGGGACCTACTGTGGTCCGCGGGCCAGGCTTTACGACGAACGAGACACCTCAGACAGCGCCCCGTCCTCATCATGTATGGCTGGGGAGGCAGGGTAGATGCCACAGCGGGGAACTTGGAGGGGTGGGCTCAGAGGAGGGAGCACAGCTCAGGGCTGCCCGGAGCACAGGACGGAGCGCGGTGCACGGTGGGACATGACCACTCCACACCTGACACCACACCCACACAGAGCCGGGGGCGCAGGGCCCTGCCGGGGCCTCCTGGGTCTGCTCAGTGGGTGACTGAGCTGTGGCACCCGCAGAACTAGGGCAGCTGCAGAGGCCCAGGCCCCCCGGTCACCCGGACAGGTTCCAGGGACCTGGCCAGGTGTTCTTCTCAGCCATCCAGAGCTCACGGCAGGGGCCCACGCTCCCGCATCGACTGTTAAATAGTTATAAGGAGCTTTTCCGACTTCACCGTGGGGGAAAACAGAGCTCCCGTAAGCCAGGCAGTTCACCAGGCACTGCCAGATGGGGGCCCTGCACCTCTTTCGGGAGCCGCGTGCAGCTGCGCTCAAGCTGATTGCTCTTCGTGACAATAAAGGGACAGGTGCTTCCGACCTGCTTGGAAAACAACGTGAACAAATATACATGGCATGCAACTATTTGATATATAATAAAAGTTAAAAACATGTTGAAACAAGCTTTAAAACTCTAAAACTGGAGGCTGCATTCTCTGAGAATCCATAAATGGGCCAGAAGCTGTATTTCTGTTTGTGTTTTGTGTTTAAAGCCGCGTGTCACATCTTTTCCCTGTTAACTTGGAAGCTGTACAAAACCCTTTCAGATCCAGATCAAAGAGCTATTGGTTTCCTGCTTTGCCTCTGCCGTGAACGTGACGCGTTTTGGACAAATCGCTCTATTTTTCATCCGTTCTTGTTACTACGCTAGATGACAACACATTTTCCAAAGCCTTCGTTAGAAATGTTCAAGAAGACTCTCTTTTAAAACCCTATAACGTCATGAAGACTTGCGATCTGGCGAGGAGAGTCCTTCTAACTCGTCCTTCTTTCGTCAGTTGACTGATTTACTAGATATTTATCGAGCACCTGCTAAGCGCCTGGCCTGGTCCTAGGCTCTGGGGCTGAGGTTTTAGCTGCTGAGTACAAGGACACGAGGGAGGGATCGGAGCCGAAGGGATGCGCGTGTGTGCGTGTGCACACTCACACACAGACGATAGTGACATACCATGGCAACTGAGCCGAGTAGCGAGGGAACGGGGCGTGGGGTGCGGAGGGGGAGGGGCCAGCGAGGGGTGGTGGGGGTCATGGACTGTGAATCCCACGTGGTCCCGTTCTTGGGTGAGGCCTCAGGCGGTGCAGGGTGGACAGACGCGAGGCTGTGAGTCTGGGGGATGCGTAAGTGCGAAGCTCTTGTATTTAAGGGCAAAGCGAAGTGTAGGCATGTCCGTGGAGGGCATATGGCCACACTGGGGGGACGAGGTCAAGGCAGCAGGAGTCCCGCTGAGCCCGACTGCGGTCCCTGCCCCCAGCACTGCCCACAGAGGCGCACAGGCCAGCCACCTGGAGGGGCGGAGACTCTGGGTTTGCCGTGGTGTGACTCGGAGCTTGGCCATGGGTCAGCAGGGTGACCTCGGGCAAGTCACTGAATTTATCTGCGCTTCAGCTTCTTTATCTGTAGGTTGGGATAATAATACCCACTTCCTAGGCTGTTTGGTCATATTAAATGAGGTGGAATAGTGTATATGGCGCCTGGTCCGGAGAAAAGGACTCGACAAATTTGAACCCTCATAAACAATAATTAAACATTTTTTGATGTCTTTCCTTCCAGTCTTCTTTTTATGTCTATCGTGGAATTTTCTCCTACAGACATACGGTTAAATTGGTACATTGTACATCATTTTACATCCCCCCACCCCCGACCCCTTATTATGTTCTGAGCGGGGCGCAGGCAGCTGGTGAAAAATTATGCAGTCGCTAAAACTCACGCTTTTCAACGTTTGGGATTTGCTTTAAGGTATTCGTATCCGTTTCCCACAGTTACCATGAGAAAGTGCCACAGACTGCGGAGCTGAGACACAGGGCAGGTTCCTACTTCACAGAGCCAGAGACCAGAAGTCTGACATCAAAGCAGGGCAGGCTGGGCCCCTCCGAGACTCTGCCCAGAAGCCTTCCTGCCTCCGCCTTCCGGTGGTGATCGCGGTGTCCCCGGCCCGTCACTGCACCCCCGCCCCTGCCTCGTCTTCACATGGGCTGCTTCTGTCCGCGTCCGTTTCCTGGTCAGCTCCGATGAGGAGGCCTGTCGTGCCGGGTTAGGGCCCGCTCTGCCGTAGTCTGGCCTCGTCTCAGAGGAGTTCACTGCACCTGCGTTTCTGGGAAAGGCCACCTCCACACAGGCACCAGAGTCAGGACTTGCTGATATCCTTTTTGGGGACACAATTCGACCCCCAGCGGCCTTCCACCAAAAAAAGTTGTTGAAGCTGGGGTGGTGGCCTGGGGGTTCATTGCACAGTTCTCTTCTTTTCTGTATCTGTTTGAAAAATTCCATAATAAGGAGGCATTAAAAAATCATGCTTTCGATGAATATTTAATAAACTGGAAAATGTTAAGCGCAAAAGATAATATACAGAACTAGACCGACCGTGAAAGCCGATGCTGAAGAAACGGCCCCCAGTGTTCGCGGTGCTTTTCTTTGGGGTGGGGTGGGGGCCGCTTTATACTTTTTACTTTTAAACTTTCTGTATTTTTCCAAATTCCCACAGTGGACATAAATTACTTGTATAATCATAACATAGTTTTATTTTTAAAAACTCAAAACACCCCTGCACCCATCAGGTCACGCTCTCATCCACCCTCAAGCCTGCCCCTCGCCCTCCCCTTGCCCTGCCGGAGACCCCGTGCAGCCCCCAGGGAGCCCACAGTCCCCTGGGCAATGACAACCCCAGTCTCTGCCAAATCTCGGTGAGTCACAGAGGATTTAAATGACTGCCGTGGGAGGCTGGAGAAAGCCGAGTCTCTTTTAGAATTTTTAAAATTATTAATGGTTTTGATAAAAACCAGTGCGAAGTCTGCCAGCATATGCCGGGAGCGGGCCGAGCAGGCCGGAGGACTCGGCTGCTGTCCCGGGGAGGGAGCTTTCGGCCAGACGGGGCTGTGGGTGCAGCAGCACCCTGTCTGCGTGGCGAGCCTTCCCCACGGGCGAGGTGGGGAGGGAGTCGGCAGATGCGCTGCAGGGGTGAGGATGGGGAGGGAGCACAGAGCGGGCAGGGCTGGGGACGGCCGAGCCTGAGTCCAGGGGCCTCCACTCGACCAGAGGCTTCAGACAGCAGCGCCCCTGTCCACGCAGCTGGTACTCGGCCCGGGGCCCGGCAGGGCGCTGGGCGCCGAAGGAAGGCCTTGGAGTCGGCCAGCCGGGGTCGCGCCCCCAGATGTGACAGCCACTAGCCCGCGCTTGTCTCTGGGCAGCCTGCGTCCACTCCCAGCGCCACTGTGGAGTGGGGGCATGAGGATAAAGGGCCCGGGGCGGGGTGAAGGGCTCAGCGGGGACTCTGCTGGTGAAGGGGACAATGACGTGGAAATGGGGCTGCTGAAGGTGGGGGTGACAGTGACGAGTGACAGTGGCGATGGCAGACATGGTGACGGTGATGGAGGGCATGGTGGCCACGCGGTCACGGATGACACCCCCGTCTTGCCCTCCTGGTTGGTGGTCTGCCGGCGGGGTGGCCAGGCGGGCGGCCTGCACTGGGCTTGGGGTGCTGAGGGCCCCTCGCAGGAGACGCTGCTTCTCGAAGACCGAGCAGATTGGTCGGGGTGAGCTGAACTGTGCTTGGGTTGAGCTGAACTGAATCGACATAAATTTGGATTTCTGCTGGGATGGGTTTGGGCAGAATTGAAATGAAGCGAACTGCACTGAATTAAATTTGGCTTGAGCTGGCCTCGGGGGGTCAGGCGGAGTTTGCTGAGTGGGTGCCTCAGACCTGAATCTGGACTCTGAGCGCCTTCCTGTCTCTGGGGTCACCAGAGGCCCGGCTCTGCCACTCCCGAGTCCTCTGCGCCCCGGGGCCACCGTAGGGTCGGTGATGTCTGCTCTCAGCCTCCCAATGCCCCCCACGCCCCAGCGCCCTCTCCGCCCGATCCTCAGGGTGCTTTGGGGGTCAGTGGTCCCCGCCCGGAAGCACATGCGAGTGAGCGAGGTGTGCGTGCCCTTTGTGGGTGTGCGTACGGGCGGCGGGGCTCACACCTGTCTGCACACAGGCAGGGCCTCTGCAGCTGGAGGCGGAGCGGGTCCCTCTGCCTCTGGCTCGTCTTCCGTCCCGCCACCCCGGGGCCCGGGCTGCTTCGGTGAAACCTGTTAAAGGGTCGATCCCAGAAGTGTCATCAGAGCTCCCCATTCTTCCTAGCGGAAGCCCAAGTCCCATCACTGTATGCCATGGGAACCTCCCCACAGCCCGCCCTGCTTGGATACCCCGTCGGATGGGGGGCTCACTCCTTCTCAGAGCAGAGTCAGCTGTCCCGTGGCTCCCGTGCCCTGGCTGCAGTTAGCTCCTCGGCTCCCGCAGAAGTTGCCCACCCCGGTAGTCCCTGCACCCAATGGGCTCGTCCCCGGGTGCACACTGGGCCTGGGGAGACCCTGGCTCTGCCGGTCCCCTTCAGGGCGGCCCCCGAGGGCAGCGAGCCTGGCTGCCCTGCACCCCACGCCAGCTTCCTATGCGGCCCTTTTCCCCCCTGAGAAATGGCGGGCGGGGAGGGCAATGAGCCTGGGGTCCCAGCAGCCTCGGGAGGAGGAAGCGGACCCGGCGGGCAGAGCACCCGGAGCCCGGCGGCCACGGAAGCCGGGGTCCGTCAGAGGCCCCCCACGTTGCTGGCGGTTGCCCCTTCCTGCCTCGTGAAAGTCCCGCTCCGGCCTTTCCCCCGGATGACAGAGGAGACCAGACCCCAGACGGAACCAGCTGCTCTTACGCCTGTCCTTCGGGGATCCGGGCCTGGGGGGACTGGGGCTCAGCTCCCCCCCCGCCCCCCACCCTCCGCCAGGTCTGCCTGGAGCCCACAGTCCTCTGCAAAACTTGTGCTGCTCTGGGTTGCCATAGAAACAGGAAAGCCTCTGGGGTTTGCAGCCTCAGCTGGGCTCCTCCTCCCCTGGGGGAGTTCTGGGGGGGCCCCTGCGGGGAAGGGAAGCGCGTGCCCCCCCACAGGCCGCCCTGCACTCCTGCCTCCTTTTGGCTCACACTGCCAGGAAGCCCTTTTGATGGTGACACAGTCGGACCAGAGAGGGAAAGCAACCAGCTCAAGGCCACGCAGCGCCACGGAGCCAGGTGCAGTCTGGTTCCAGAGCAGACCCTACGGGCTGGCCTGGGTCTCCCAAGGCCATGATGCGGGGGCCTCCCAGGGGCTGGGGTCTCCCTACTGCTCAAAATTTCCCTGGGTGCTGGTGTTTGGGGTGAGGGAGATGTCTGTCGGCTGGGACCCCCACACTGCCCTGGCTCTGTGACTCTGGGTGAGACCCCTCCCCCAACACGTGGGCCTCGGTCTTCCCATTCATAAAAAGGAAGCAAGGCCACCATGTGACGGGGGTGCTCTGTGAAGATGCCTGGCCCCTGACCAGGCCCAGTGCTGTGCCCCGCCCAGCTCCCACGCACCCCCTTCCTCTCCCCTGCAGGCTGCAGAGCTCTCAGGAGAGGGTCTGCCGGTCTCCCCCGGGGGCGTGACTCGAGTCCCAGGCTCCCCATTCCATCCCGGGGCCAGCAGCATCCTTGGTCTGGCCTCCTGGGGGATGTCTGCTCTGTCTGCAGGAGTGCGCAGAGCCTGGGCCTGCCCCGGTGTGCACTGTCCCCCGCTGCCTGGCCTGGCTCTGTGACCTCTGAGGCTCTGCCTGGAGCACCAGGCTCCTCCACCAGCGGGCTGTCCCCCTCTTTCTGTTCCCCCAATCCATCCTGAGTCCTGGCTCAAGTCCCCTTCATCCCAGGCCTTGGCGGCCAGGGCCCCAAAAGAGGGAAGAGAGACAGAACAGCAGGCACAGAGGACGTTTAGGGCAGCGAAGCCACTCGTGTGGGACTGTAATGCTGGCTTCAGGACATTCGTCAGAACCACAGAATGTGAACCCCGGAGGCGGACGTGCCGTCACCCTGGGCTTTGGCTTATGGTGACGTGTCCTTGCTGGCTAATCGATGGTAATGAACGGGCCACATCGACGCCAGATGGTGACAGCCAGGGAAGCGGGAGGGGGTACGGGGCAGCTCTGGACTTCCCACTTCCCACTTGAAAGTGCTCTAAGCAGCGCAGTCTATTAATTTAACATGAGGGGTGGGGGCTGGGACGGGAGTGGGGCAGGGGGTGCTTCTTGGGGGAGGGTGGCTGTCCAGCTCCCAAGCCCATGCAGCTTATGTCCTGGGTCATCTGGGAGCAGGGCAAGGCTGTCTCCAACACTGGCAGGGTGGTCAGGTGCGAGCAGCTGGCTTCCAGGACATTCTGCCAGAGCTCAGACCATCGATCAAACTGCCAGCTGTGACCTGGGGAGGAAGTCCATCGTGCCAGTCCCGGGGGACAGGCCAGCGTGGGCGCAGGCCGGGGGGCCCAAGCTGCCCCCGGGGTCACCAGGCCAGGCACCCCGGGCCGGCCAGCAGGACCATGGACAGCACCTTCAGCCGCCGGAAGCTCCGCCAACCGCCTGCCTCCCGGGACCAGGTGCAGGAAGGAGCCACCTTCCTGGGCAACTGGCGTGGGCCCCGTTATTTGGCACTGGAAAAACACCGATGCGTCTGGCTTCTCCAAATGCGCCGAGGCGCTCGGAGGGAGTGGGCTACATTTTCCTCTAATCTGCAGCTCTTCCAAATACATTTTTTTTTCACTCTTCCCTGTAATTATCCCATCAGTGGGTGAAAATAAACCTCTGTAAGGTGACAGCCTCAGAGAGAAGAAGGCGTTACGTGGGAGCTGTGGGGGCCGGGGGTGGAAGGGGCTTCCTCTCACCTTGGTGTGTGGGCAGCTCACAGGGTGACCAGTTGTCCCTGTTCCAGCACAGAAAGTCCCATGTCCCCAGGGCCCCCAATCCTGATGAGTGAGGACGGTTTGTCATTCTGTGCATAAGCTCCTGAGGGGCCCTAGCTTCCCAGGCTGGTAGGGACCGCTCGCCCTGGGGTCCACCCCTTCCAGAACTTGCAGGAGAGACCCCACCTCCCGCCCCCCGTCTGCTCTTCATGGGGCTGGCAGGGAGCGAGGGCAGTGGCTAGCTTGAGTGCGAGAGGACCTTTCAAAGGGAGCCCTCCAACGGGGTGGGCAGGACGGGGAGACCCCAGGGACGGGAGACTGACCGGACAGCCCAGCTGGTGTGGCACGAGGCGACATGCTGCCGGTGTCGGCTGTCCTTGTGAGTCAGCGTCCTCGCCACGGGCCGCTTAGAGCCACGTGTGTTTGCATTTTTGTGCTTTTGGTGGGTGAGTTCACTGTTTATGACGGCCCCCTGCCTGGTGCTGAAGTGCCACCTAGGGTTCTGAGCACAAGGAGGCTGGGACAGGCCTCTCGGGGACGCGCGTGCGTCAGACGAGCTTCGTCGGGCCCTGCTGCCGGCTGAGTTTGGTGTGAACAATCAGCAACGCACGTCTTTAAACAGAGGCGCTCACGAGACAACATCGTTGCTGGTCGGTTGACAGAAATGGTGACGGGGGCCGGCGGGACCCTCGCCGCTCACCCAGGCTCAGAACCTAAGACCCGAGGGCCGGCTTAGTGCCTCGAGCATCCGGTCTGGGTACCCGAGGGGCTTCCTGGACCCAGGCCCCCGCGGCCACCGAAGGACGACTCCGTTTGGTAATTCGGCGTCCGTGGTGAATGCAGAACAGTTTCCGCCAGTAACGAGGATCGATGCCCTTCCCGTTTTGCTGAGAACTCAGCCTGCGGCCATGACCCCCGCGCCCCGCATCTGGCCGCGCCCGGCCCCGGCCCCGCCCCACGCGCCCAGCCAGCTCTGCCCGCTCCTGAGTCTCCGTGCTTCCCGCCGGACGAGCTGTTGGTGCTTTCGTCTTTAACTGCCCTGCCCGATTCCTGGCGTGTAGCTCACAGCACTGACGACATCTGTGATCGGCTGAGTAGTGTCCCCCCAAATCCAGACGGCGAGGCCCCAGTCCCAGCACCGCAGTGTGGCTGCATTTGGAGGTGGGGCCTTCGCCGAGGAGATGCAGGTAGAATGAGGTCACTGCAGTGACCGGTGTCCTTGTCAGAAGCGGCGATTAGCACACGCACAGAGGGGCGGCGGGGGCGAGGGTGCAGGGAGGAGAGGGCCAGCCGCTCCCGGAGGAGAGGGGCCCGCACCTCCGTCGGGGTTCCGGCCTCCAGGGCCGTGCGGGAACACGTGTCCGTTAAGCCACGGCCTGTGGTTTTCCGTCGTGGCAGCAAACCGGTGCGGCAGGCACCCGGCAGACCCGGACCCCATGTTCTTCGCAACAGCCAGAGCGTGAAACGACCCACATGTGCGTCAACGAATGGTCCATCCCACACGGACTGCGCCTCAGCCCTAAAAAGGAGTGAAGCCCAGACAGGGACGGACCTCAGAGCCGCAGAGCCACGTGCGAGATGCCAGACACCAGGGTTCTGGGCCCGGGGGCCCAGAGCAGGCAGATCCACGGACGGGACGCAGCTCGGTGGCTGTGGGGGGCTGCTTCCGGACGTAGGGGCTCCACAGCGGCAGTGACACTCTCCTGGGACTGGAGGTGGTGGTCACACACCACTGTGAAATGCCACTGGGTTGTCACTTCCATAAAAAAATAAATAAGCCTCCTGCCTGGCTGCCCCCGGATTGCTCCCTGAGCTTCCCGAAAGGTGACTCTGCCCTCGGCCCCTCACTCCCAGCACCTGTAACCCCCCCCCCCAGGCAGGAACTCTGCCTCCGCTGCACTGAGCCAGGCTGGCGACACGCCCCTCCCCAGGGACCTGGCTGTCACTCTGCCTGGGCCCTGTGGTTTGGATTCTGTCCCTGGTAAGGAGCCAGCGGCATGTCACATGTCCACCCTGCCCCCCCCAACTGGACTCCTGACTTGCTGCACTTCACTCTCCAGCACCCCTCTGGCCCCCAGCTGCTCCTTCCTCTCCCAGACCCCCGACACGGAAGGCCTGGAGGCCATGATTCATCGGGAAGAAAGATAATGCTTGGAAAAATAAATTTTTTTCATTCCCTCTTTCGTTTTTTTTCTGCAAAGAAATTGAAGAAACCTGTGGTTTGCAAATCCGCTGATGCAGCAGGAGGCTTAACCTGAACCACCCGGTGCCAGGCAGAGGCCGGGGCCAGGGGGAGGGACAGACCTCGGGGCACATTCCCGGTTGTTTTGGGGGAGAAAGCGGGTCACAGTCCAGCTGTCCCGCTGAAGACGGCGGGCTTTGCTGTGGGGCGGAGCAGGGTCATGTCCCCCACCCTGAGAAGGGTGTCGCACCGGTCACGGGGTCTGAGGCTTACTCTACATGTCCATCCGCCCCCGATGGCTGAGGACAAGCTCACTCCCAGGCCCCTCCGCCTCCGCCGTGGATCCGGCGTGCAGGCCCCTGCAGAGCAGCCAGCCCTGGCCGCAGGTGGGGAGCCCTGGTCCCTGCCATGCTCTGTCATGGCCAAGGCCACCGGGGAGGCGCACGGCTCTGGCTCAGAAGCTGAAGCAAGCCCTGCAGCTGGCGGCTCTCCGTGCAGGTGGCTTCTGGAGGGAGACTGAGCGGCCACCTGCATCGCCGCCCAGAAACGTGGCCCGGCCATGCGCCCGTAGGCTTCAGACCCGTCCGCAGTCCAGAGCGGGCGGCCGTGGAGCAGAGGGCCAGTTCAGGGACGGGCACTGTAACTCCAGAAGCACAGGCCAGGGAGGCAGCCTGCCCAGACTCCGGAACCTTCCGTGCCCTCAGGGGCTCTGTCACCCGACCCCCCTCTGACACGCCCACCCTGTCCCGCCCTTCGCTCCCCCAGCTCTTGCACTGTCCCTGGAGAACGAGAGCTCGCAGCTGGGGTCACCAGCCTCCGCTCCCCCTTGCTCCTTGCTGAGCGCACGGTGGGCGGGGCTGGGCAGGCCTCCTCCGCACACTGAGGCCTGGAGGGGGGTCACATTTCAATGGGCTCCCCCTCCTGGCTGAGTCCTCATGGCGAACATGGCCGGGAGGCACAGGGACAGCTCCGGGCGGCCATACCGGTGTGACTTCAGGCCTAGAGCGGGCAGTCCAGGCATGGGGTGAGAGGCTCACAGTAAATCAGCTAATAATTCACCGTGAGGGTGAGGGCTGCCCCACCCCGATTCTCCAGTCAGGGCTCCGGGGCTTGGAGAGGGGCCAGGCTGAGGTCACAGAGTGGAGCCGGTGGGGTCTGTCCCTTCTCCCACTCTGCGTCACTGGCCAGGCCCCAGTGCCAGCTCCTCAGTGGCAATGTGACCCCGCTGGGGGCAGCCAGGGAAGCTTCCAGATCGTCCGCAGTCTGCGTGGTGTTCTCCCTCGTCCTGGGGGTCCCATTGGTGCCCTCGGGAGCGGTGGCCCCTGTCTCAGATGCCAGCAAGTTCTCCGCGTGTTAGCGCCTCCCCAGATGCGTCCCATGAGGGCCCACTGCGGAGCCACTCGACATCTGAGAGGATTGTGGACACAAACGCGGAGAAGCACTTGGCTGGAAATCCCGGCCGTCTTCCCGCGAGTGTGGCCGTGCGCGGCTGGCGGTTTGATCGGTCCACTGGGCGCTGTCCCCTGCAGGGCCTCCGGGCACCCCGCGGCAAGCCAGCCCCGCCTGCCGTCAGCGCAGGTCAGCCCAGGGGGTCTGGGCACCGTCCTGGGTGGAGGGGAACGGAGCCCTTGGCACCTGCCGATCTTCGGGCCACTGTCTGCTCCTCCCGCCCGCACGGTCAGCGCCTGGGGGCCGGCCCGGAACGCGTGAGCGTGCGCACGCGCGTGCGTGTGCGAATGCAGGCGAGCGTGTGTGCGTGCATGTGTGTGGGCGTGTGTGAGCTATACACATGCATGTGTGTGGGCGTGTGCACACCGCGTGAGTGTGCAAATGCGAGGGAGCATGTGTGCACGTGTGTACGATCGGGGCAGGCATGGAACTAGTTCTTTGGAGGCGCGAGGCCGCCCTGATCCGCACGCGGACTCACGCACAGATGCGCTTCGTAAGGGAACCGGCGAGAACCGCGTGGATGAACATCGTCCTGTGATCTCGGCAGTGACGAAGGCGTGTGGAACGACAGCTCGTGGGTAACGCAGAGACGTCTCGCTTTTGTACATGTTATAGCGGCTGCTATGATTGGCAGAACTCATATAATTAATTCTATAAGTAAAATTACTATAGCGAAGGCAACTAGGTGTGTTGCTTTGAGCCGGCATCGCACCGGAATTCTCCTTGCCGACGCAGACGGAGAACTCCTGCCCTTCAAAAGTTTGCAAGAAACACTATTATATGCGAAGGCAGGAACGATCGGTTTTGCATATGTTTTCGGTAAATAACAACGTTTACTTACAATTATTAGATTCACAATCTAACACTTTTATTAAAAGGCATTTGCGGTACGAAGTTCCCCGAACGACGCTGGGTTTGTCTGGGGGGCGGGAGCCGGAGGGGCAGGGAGCAGACCATGGGGGCGGCGCCCGCCCGTGTGGATGGCGGCTGTGCGCCCCCGGCTGGGCTGTGCTCCCCCGGCTGAGCTGTGAGGAGCTCGCACAGGGGGTGCAGGGCCGGGGTGACCCTGTTCGCTCCCCCACAGGGAGGCTTGTTTGTAGGCCACAAGCTAAAATTATACTCCCGCTACGAGGCGGTTCGTAGTTTGAATGCTTCTCTTTCGTGTGGCTACGTGCGGGCGGCTCAGTTTGTCCTGGTTGGAATCGGTCGAGCTTCTTGAACGTTTATATTCAGATCTCTTCTCAGATTTGGGGGGTTTCCAGTCATGACGTCAGTGTCTGTCTGCCAGCCCCTGTGGTCTCGGCAGGGTGTCACCCCTCCCTTGGGGATGGCGATGCCAGGGGCTGTCACCGTGACCTTGCGGGCTGGCTGCCCTCTCTCTTCAGGAGTGGGAACTGCCACTTCCTCCCAGCCAGGCCCGTTTACGTACCTGGCAAGGACGTTTTCATGGATGGGACCATCCGGGTCAAGGAACCAGTAATTATGGTGGTGACGAAGAGACAGGGTGTCGGTGGCAGGGCAAGAGCTGGACCGTGGCTTAGAGGATTTCTTCAACCCACAGTCATTTTGGATACGGTGGTGATATGATGCGGACCCCGGGCCGACACAGGCCCCCCAGCTCAGGATTGCTGGTGTCGGGGCCTGGGACTCTGCATTCGTAGCAAGTTCTCTCTGTAGGTAACACCAACAGCTGAAATGTCACAGATGGTCGTCCCCACCTCTGCTCTGCTGCCAGGTGTCCCCCTAACGACATTCCTGAGTGACCTGATAGGGGTCCCCCTGGCCCCCATGAGGCGGCTCCAGCTCTGCCTGCTGCTCTGGCCCTGACCGGTCACCCAGCAAGGCTCGGACCTGCTGAGGGCGGGGGCCAGGGGAAGGCCGAGGGGCACGGGTGCCATGCTCTCCTGTCCCCTGTGGCGGTCCCAAGGCCCGACGGGGAGGCCTCGTGTGCCCAGAAGGCCCTCTTTGCTCAGTTTTCCAGACCCCGGGAGGGTGCCCGGGGCCCTGGGCCTCACATGGGCTGAGTCTCAGTGCCCCGTCCTTGGCGCCTGGCGCTCCACGAGGACACGTGCTTGGGGCCCACCTCTGCCCCTCAGGGCGACTTCTCCAGGAGCTCCGGGCCCAGTGCCAGCAGGGTTCTGGCAGGCCCGCCTCCCCTCTGGGGACTGGCCCTGCCCCCCAGAACCTCCTCAGACTGGGGTCGGGTCCTGGCCTTTGGAAGGGCTCCACGCTCTCCCAGGGGGCACCAGCAGGGGAGCAGGCAGAGGGTCACCAGGTGCCGGCCAAATGCCCAGAGTCCTCGCCATGTCCCTCCCTTTCTCGGACCATAGGCTCACTGTCCAGGGAGACTGGACGTTCTCGGGATGCCCATGGTGACTCCTGACTCAGGCAGAGAGGGCTCTTTGGGCCCCTGGAGGCCGTGTGACCTCAGGGCTGCCTGCTCCCCTACCCCAGGGGGCCCCTCTGCTGAGAAGGGGTTCTGCCGGCTGGGTTGGGACCCTGGCGAGCTCTGGGTATTGGTTGGCCGAGCCGTGAATGAAAGTGCCCGGCCCAGAGCAGAGGTGACTGACGCCTGGGCCACCCAGCCTGGGCCTTCACAGGAGCCTGGACAGCGGGCAGGCACTGTTGGTGGCCAGGGGCGTGCCGCGTGGACACCGGCTGGGCGTTTGGAAGAGCTGACTCTGCGTCCCGAGTGACAGGTGGCCTCTGCCGGCCAGAGGCCAGGGACCAGGAGGTGTTTCCGCAAAATCCATTTTTAAAGCAATCTCAATCATTATTTTCCAGTCCAAGTTCAGGACGAATCCCACAGGAGGCGAGTGGGGTGCAAGCGTCCATCAAACAACTGACCGGCGACCCTGGAAGCCTCCGTGCTGACCGCAGCCCTGCTGCCCGCCCGCCTCCCTGTCCAGGCCAGGCCCCGCTGCGGCTGGGGCGCACCAGCCGGAGCCCAGTGGGGCTGGGAGGACCCTGCAGTCGGACGCTGTTCCCGGGCAGAAGCCGTGTGGCCGAGCGGAAGGCTGCCCCTGACCGGCCTCTTGGTGAGCACGTTCCCTCCCGTGCTGTCTTGGATTTTCACTTCACTGAAGCGGCACGTGAGTGCGGGACGCGAGAGGCCAGGTGGTTCTTCAGGGTCTGTCGTAAGCCTGTCCTGCCCCTCGGCCTGCACCGCTCGGCTCGCGCTCCCTGGGAGCCTGTGGCTTCCCGTCTGCCCCGGGTGTCATCGGTTTGGCGTCCCCCGTTCCCAGCACCATGCTCAGTCTGCTGCACGTCGAGTTTTAACTTCAGCAGCCACCCGCCGACTCCGCCGGACCACGTCGTGCCAGCCTCCGCCCCCGCCCCGTCCCCGGAGGGCGAAATCCCGTTTCTGATTACACCGCTGTCAGCGGTCGTCGGCGCGTCAGTGTGCCAGCTGGGTCTTTTAAATCGGGCTTATCGATACCTCCAGAAATGACCGTGCAGCCGAACTGCTGCTGCGTCTCCCCGATGCTGTAATTCTCTCGGCTTGGTGAGCCATGGTCACCTTCCGGTCCCAGACACCACTTTCTCTTTGTGCATTAAAACCCTACGTTTCCGAGTGCTTGGCTGGCTCTGGGAGGCGGCCACTTCCTCCCCCGAGTGTCTCAGGAGAGCGACAGGAGAGCCGCCCTCCTCAGTGTCCAGGCCGGGGTGGCCTGGCCGGCCGGCAGCTCTGCTGTCCCCACGCCGTCCGCCTCGAAGATGGCTCCTCTCTCCCGCTGTGCTCGCCCCCTGGGAAACCCGCGTCCCTCCGAAGCCAGCTCCGGCTCCCCAAGGTCCCCGTCCTATCTCGTGACCCACCCCCACGTCCCCTGGGAGCTGTCCTGCTGGGAGACGTCACGAGGGCACCGCTCCCCGGCGTGGACCGGGCACGCGGGGCCCTCCTAGCCGGCGGTCAGTCTCCTGTGCGGTCCGCGTCCCCCGCTCTCCTGGCCGGCCTCGGGGTCTCCCCTCCCCGACCGCCTCATCCCGCCCCCTCGGGATTCTGGAATTCCGTCCTGGGCTCGTCCTGGGCTCGTCCTGGGCTTCGGCTCGGCCACTAACAAGCCCGATGTCCCCTCCCGCACGGACGTCCGTCTTCAGGGGGCCGCGGCCCTGTTTCTGGAACCTGCTCTCTCTCGCGTCTCCGAGGACGCCTCTCTCCGCGAGTGTATCCCTCGCTGCGAACTCCGCTCCCTTTTCCAGTTTGGGCTCAGCTCCCGCCTTCTGCGCCCCAGGGCGTCTCTGGCGTTGCTGACCCCCGGCTGTCGTCTCGCGTGGGTCAGGTCCCGCGACAGCCGTGGCTGGTGATCGGACCCTGCCAGCCCCCCGCCCCCGCCCCCCTCCTGCAGCCGCCACCCAGAGCAGAGCCTGGCACAGCGGGCCGTTTGGGCGCAGGTTCCAAGTGGGTTCTGTTCGCTGTGTACGATGCAGACAAGCTGGGCAAACGCAACCACGCTTCTCCGGGTGTCCACTCCACACGCCTGGGCCCGCCCACCCCGGAGCAGCGTGCGACTGTGAGCGGGGGCGGCTTTGTGCCGACCGAGATGCACCGGCAAGCAGAGACCACGCCCGCTCATGCCTTACGGAACTGCGTTCAGAGAGCCGTGTCTGTCAAAAGGCTGACAGTGATGCTTATTTCTGGGTGGTGAGATTTGCACTGATTTCCACTTCTTTGCATTTTTCTATATTATCTGAATTTTTTTTACTGCAAGCGTGTATTGCCTTTATAAGGCCATGTTTATCACTTGAAGAGCTGCTTAACTGCTTGGAAGCCTGCTCCGGCTCCCCAAGGCTCATGGCAAGCACGTCCGCGCGTCTGACGAGGTGCCTGAGCCTTCCCGAGCTGCCTCTGTCCCTCTGCGGCCGCCGTTCACCCTCGACCCACAGCCGCCCGGCCCCAGGCTCACTGGGGTTCTGCTGACCTCTCATCGCTGGAGTTTTGCCGACCTCTCTGTCTCCACAGGGGCTGTCCCCTCTCTTCCCGGCTTTGCCGTGTTGGGGCGCTGGCTGCCAGCACTGCCGGGGACCCTCCTGGGTTCGGTGCCCCCTCATACCGCGTGTTTTGGAGTCCCTGGATGACGCTGACCTGTGCTCTCCAGCACCGTTACAGATTCGGGCATCTTTTATAGTTTTCTGGTCTTTCTACAGGCTTGAAACAGCTCAATAAATGGAGACAGATCATGGGTGATATATCCACTGATATACGTGGCTGGGGCTCGGCTCAGCGCCCAGGGCACCGCAGACGCGTAGGGATGTTCGAGAACGTGTGAACCGAAGCAGAATGCATTCGAAGGCAGGGGCGAGGCAAGCGGTTTTGTGAGCTGAAATTTTTTTGTTGTTGTTTTTCTCTGTAAGAGATAAAATAAGAATGTACTGGACTCGTCATGGTTCAATTTAAGGAAATGTAAAATAGGAGTTTACAGCCAAGTTAAGAAGAGTTTGTTTATCTGAGAAAGTAGTGCTTTCCTCACCAGGTCAGCGAGCGGCCGACTAATTGTCGGACTCAGGGTTCTGGTGTGAGTGTGTGTATGAGTCCGCTCCATTGTCGAAAGTGTTTACTGTCCCGCCCCCCGCCCTTGTGGGGGAAGCTGGTTAGCTGCGGGGTAATTTGTTTGGGAGATTCAGGCCGTCACCGTCTGAGCCCAGGGCAGAAAGGTCTCTTCCAAGGCAGAGGTTTCCGCGCCCAGAGCCAGGAGCTGTGAGACAGTTGAAACTGGGTTTTGTCTTGAAACCGGTTTCTGATCTTCAGGTTTAACTGCTTGCCTCTCCCGTGTGTTGAAAAGCCCAGGGAAGGCGGATCCTCTTTGCACATGAGCCCCGCCCCCAGCCCGCCTTGGGGTTGGCGCAGCCAGAGGACTGTCCTGTGTCCCCATCCTGAGTGGGAGCACGTACACATGGGGCCCCGGTGTGTGGGGGGTGGCGCTGGGGAAGAGACGGGAGCTGACATTTACTGATCACCCAAGGGACCCAGGGCCCGAGGCCCGCAGGGCACCCGTGACTCAGGCAGAGTTTGAGGCTCCAGGAGAAGCGAGCGTTTGGCCTTCTGGCTTCTGCAGAAGCAGGGAAGGCTGGGCGAGTAAGCCTCGCTCTCGCTGGCCCTCTGGGGCTGGAACCAGCAGGGCTGGGGTGGA
>NW_024349804.1:13563157-13564325 GCF_902729225.1 Pteropus medius | reverse complement strand
GGGGTGGGCGCAGGGACTCCCCAAGTCTGGTGCATCTCTCACCCTTGCTTGGCCCTGCCCTGGGCACCAGGTTGGCAGGTACAAGGAGCTGCTCCAGGGTCTCAGAGTCGGGGGCTCAGAGCCCCGGGCTCAGGCCCGGCGCACACCTGCCCTTTGCCTGGGTGTCCTCCCCAAGCCAGGCCACCTCCACTGAGTGTGAAGGCCCAGAACAGGTGTCCCTTCGCATCGGTTAGGTATAACCGCAACGGCGCCATGTAACGAATTGGCGGAAAGTGTTCATTTCTTGCCCGTGAGTCTGCGGCTGGCTCGGCTCGGCGGCTTGGAGCTGGGTGCAGCGGGGCCCGGCCTTAGGCCTGGGCGTCACCTCTGCTCTGTCCTTCCTCCCGGGAGCAGCATGTCCTGCTCGTGGTGGAGGCCTGGGCCAGGCCAGCCTCCCCACGGTGCCCACGGGGGTCGGGGGGGGCGTGATGGTCCACCTGCCTCCTCTCTACGGCGCCCTGGGTCCCCAAGACAGTTACAGGCACCCCTTTGGGATCCCGTGCCCCCACCCCGTCACAACCCTCGGTGTGTGGTCATGGCCCTGAGTCTGTCCCCAGACTGGACCTGCCTGGGGCAGGGATGCCTGGATTCACGGCGGACCCTAAATGTCAGCACAGAGGCGCCTCGTGAGGAAGGAGGGAAGGACGGGTGGAGGGCGGGGCGGTGGTCGTCTGTGGGCCTGCGTGAGTGGCGGGACCTGCTGGGGGAGCCTGGCCTTGGGGGCCACGGAGGAGCCCGTGCTCTGCGAACGTGCTCTTTCCTCTGCTGAGAATCCGAAGGTGCTGACTCCCTCCCTCCCTCCGCTCCCCACTCGCACCCTCAGGCTCCGGACTCCTGGGAGGTGTGGGAAGCAATGAGAGCAGCCGACCCGGGGCGCGGGGGTCAGGCCGGCAGGGAGCACCCATGGTGTCCTGGGAACACCGGTCGAATGGAGCAGCCTCCAAAGCCACTGAGCCGCCCTGGGCTCCGCAGCACGAGGGGCTCGTGTGTCTCGTTTCGATTCCGTGAGCGAGACCACGCGGTGTTTGTCTTTCGTTCTTTTTGACTCGAATGAAATAAATGAACAAACGACACAGAAACGGACTCATAGATACAGGAAACAGGCTGATGGTCGCCAGATGGGACGGGG
>NW_024349804.1:13547968-13562983 GCF_902729225.1 Pteropus medius | reverse complement strand
AATGTCTCACCTCTGTGCACCTGAAACTAATCTAAAATAATATTGAATGTCAACTGCAATTGAAAAAAAATTTTAATGTGAGCTCGGATCCCAACACCCCCAAACGCCTTTGAAAGGAGTAATTGCCTGACTGCAATTATTCTGGGTTTCTCTAAGCCGCATGGGTGCTTGCAAAGAGCGCTTCTTGAGCTAGAAATGCCTCCCACAGCCCCCAAGGGTGGGGCCCTGATGGTGCCCAGAGGCTTGCGTCCCCTGTGGCTCTGTGGACACTTGGCCCAAGACGGGGGTCTCCGCAGGAGCTGCTGGTGATGACACCAGCTCTGTCCGGGGAGGCACGAGGACCCTGTGGCCTGGGAAACGGCCACCTTTGCACTCGGAAAAGGCCAGGCCTCTTGATGACGGGATGGGCTGACGGGCACAGGGCGGGGATGGTGAGGAGGGGGCGTGCAGGAGGGGACAGGGATTCCTCTCACGGCAGGACACCGGGCTGCTCTGAGCCTCCGCTTCCCTGCTGATTACACGGGACAGAACCTTCCTGAGGGTCTGGCAGGACTGAGTGGGCGTGCCCGGCGACCGCCCAGCACCTGCCTGTTCTCCGCTCAGTCTTCCTGGCCCTGAAGCAAGCCTCCTCTGACTCGGGGACAATGTCGGGAACGCCACCTGCAAACTCGGAGTGCAACTTCCGGCTTCCTCGAGGTGCAATGGCAGCACCAACAAGCTGTGCCACCCAAAAGTGACTTCTCTGAGCCCTGCGGACGTGTCCACCTGCACCAGCGGGCAGGCGCTTCAGAAGGGACTCTGGGTAACAATTTCTTTGTAAAGAACCGACCCGAAAGCAATGAAATGCAGTTTATGAAAACAGTAGGGAAAATGAGCAATGAGCACAATTAGCGGAAGTGGTTTAAAATGTGTCGGAGCCGCCGCCTTCAGGTGAGAGCTCTGCGTCTGGCCGCCCGGCAGGGCTGTGTGGTGGATGCAGGGTCACAGGGAGGGGGACGCCTCCCATGCCCCGAGGAAACGGGGAGCCGTCGCCCGCACTCCCGCATGACGGTTCATTCCTAAGGCAGGGGAGGGAAGCAGGGGGGGGCTCAGGGCGCCTGCCGGACGCGCGGGAGTGGGAGGGCGACCGGGCCTTGTCCCGTGGACAACAGCACGTCCTGGCTGGCGGCCCGGCCTGGAGACCTGGAACACAGGGCTGTGCGCCTGGCAGGACGCAACTAGGCGGGCACCCACCCACCCAGGGCCCTCGGGAAGGGTGACAGTGACAAACGGGAGCCCTTCATGCCTCACCCTGTGCTGTAAGCAGCAGTCTCCTTCCTCTTTTGTAGAAGGGGAAACCGAGGCACGGAGTGGTCGAGCGACTTCCCACCAAGGGCACGGGCAGGCTTCGCGCTCGGCCGCCAAGGCCAAGGGCCCACAGCCCTAACCATCCGCTGTCTTGTCTCGCCGACGGTGAGGCCCTCCCCCACCGGCTCCCTGTCCCCACGCCAGGACTGCTCCCTTGAGGTGGGCATGCCTGGCTGGACCGTCCCCTGGAACCCGTCCCTCACTGTCCTGCCCACACGCGGCTGCCTGGGAAGGTGGGGAGAGCCGAGTCTCGGCTACGTTGGGCAGCGCAGGGCTGCAGCAGCCCTTCCGAAAGACCCTCCACTCGTGGGTCCCCGAGAAGCGAAGGCGTGCCTCTCCTAGCTCCTGAACCCCAAGACGCAGTGAAGATGACAGAGGGTGGGGCCGTCCCGGCTCCGGGCGAGAATTCCCCATCGTGACTCACACGCTTGACCCTCCCAGAAGGCGGAGTCCGGCACGGCCGGTGCAGGACAGGCCCGGGCCGTCTGCACCTGCGGAGCATCTTCCCTCCCGCTTCTGGCCGGCTTGCGTTGAATGCACTGGCCGCCTCGGCCGAACCCCAGCCAGTGTGGCTTTCTTCTCTTTTCAAGGGATGAAGAAGTCGCAGTGACACGAGGTCTCCTTCTTCAAGGTCACGTGACCCCGCTGCGCTTCCCACCCTCACGGGCCCCATGCACCGGCGACGGGAGCCTCGCTCAGGGCTGCTGCCTGGTGCCACCCGCCAGTATGTAACCTCGGGCAAGACCACTCTCTCATCCCCAGGGTCTCAGCCCCCACTTCCCCCCTGTCGACCAGAAGGAGGGTCTCTGGGGGGGCAGGTGGACTGTCCTCAGATCCGCTGGAACCTCAGCCAATGACAAGGAGCCTTGGGCCACCAACGCTTGTGGTTTGTCACCAGCAGGGCGCCACCTCTGCCTGCTCCCTAGACTCCCCCAGGGGACCCTGAGCAGCAGGGGTCAGCTGCCAACCAGGTGCTGGTCCCATGTTCCTCAGCTGGTTTCTGGGACCCTGCCACTCAGGCATTTATCCTGTTCGCCACGTGATTAAGGCTGCCCAAAGCGCTCCCAGAGCGCCGTGTCTCTCCGGTTCATTCGCTGCCGGCACCGAGGGAGGGCAGGGTCACATCCGGGCCTGGCTCCCCCCGACTCCCGCCCTCCTCGCCCTCCCTGTCTCCCGGCTGTCACGATGCCCCGTCACTGCCCGCACTGCCCTTTCAAGCACTGCTTTGGCTCCGGGCAGCGGGGCCACCCTGCCCTCCGCCAGCTGACCTGAAGAGAAATTTTAGGAATTTTCATTAAAAAGCTAATCAGCCTTCTGTCCTTTTTCTGTAAATATGCTCGCTACATGCGAGAGCTCGCTTGCACCTTGTCCTACTTGTCTGAGTAACGAATGTGACTGTTTACACCCTCAGCACCTTCCGCTTCCTGTAACAATTTGTAACCATCAGTAACCCATAAGAACCCCCACATTCTACCGATGTTACTACTTGCAACCATAGCAACTCCTGCCGTTTGTAACAGTCTGAGTTCAAATTAACCAATCAGCTCGTGTTAAAAACCTGTATATAAGGAATGTTGCAACTGAGCTTGGGGCCCGGACCTTCAGAGCACTGGCTCCTCTGGGACTGCAGGTAATAAATCCGAGTTCTCCAACTCTCCGAGTTACTACTTGGTTTTTCACTAGTCCGATTTTGGAGCTTTTCCGCGACAGACCTACCCTGCAAGGCGGGCCCACGTCCTCCCGTGTGACCACGGGCACGTCCCTCAGCCCGAGTCCTTGTCTCGGCAACTGTAAGATCGAGATGCTGGCAGGACATGCCTGCCAGGGTCAGGCGAGGACTATGTGAACGTGTAAAGTGTGCAGGCCTGGCTGGCAGCTGGCAGAGCCGGGTCCTGGGGGGCTCCTGCACCCGCAGAATCTTGGCTCCCGCGCCAGGGACGGTGAGCTCCAGGTGCGAGGCAGTGGCTTCACAGAGCGGAGTCCTATTTGAATGAATGGGGGGGCCGTTCAGGGCTCAGTCTCTGGACCCCCCTCATCGTCCACAGACGGGGAAACTCACGCCATGCTTGCACGTAAGTCGGGGACACCGGTCACAGGTGACAGAACCAAAACCAAACAGACTTGAGCAAAAAGACGACTTTTTTAGCTTATGTATAGAAAGCCTCAGGGCTCCAGGGATCCAGGGCTTCAGGCGCGGCTGAGTCCAGGGCCACCGCCCCGTGTCCCGGCCCCTGGCCGTGCTTCCTGGGTGAGGCCAGTTTGCAGCGCTCTGCTCTCTGCTCCCGGCAGCGCGTCCTGCTGGCCACCCCCATGAAAGCCCCCAGTGGAAGGCCCTGTCCTGCCTCTGCCGCCCCTGGGCCCTCTGCTGCGGGCACGTCACGCTCCGAGCGGCTGTCCTCGGTCACGGGCCACCTCGATCAAATGCGATCCAAGAGCAGGAGGAGGGCGGGAAAAAAAACACGGGAAAATCAAACTGCCCTGGCCAGGGTGGCGAGGGTGCCGGCCGGGGGCTGCGGCATCGTCCAGGCAGATGGCAGATGGCCACACCAGGGAGGGGAGAAAGGGTATCGTCAACCAATCCAAGGGACCCGACCACGGACTGCGAAGCCCTGGGGGCCGCAGGGGGGGAGCCTGGACCCCAGGCCTGACGGGCCGAGGAGGGAGCAGTGCGGAACCCCAGCGGGAGGGCTGGGCTGTACCCGAGGGCTGGGACGGCCGAGGAGAAGCTGCAGCCTTGGCAGAGAAGCACGGCCGGCCCGGCAGCGAGCCAGGGAGGAAGCCCTCAACTCGCTCATCGTCCTCGTCTTTCTGGGGGCTTCCTCTGGGCAAGCACGATGAGAAGCTGGGCGGCGAGGGCCCCTGGAGGTGGCCACAGAGGTCAGAGGCCGGGGTGGGGAGCGGGGTCTGCAGGGGCCGACGGAGAACAGCACCCAGCCGGACCCCTGCTCCCCAATAAATTTACCAAGAAATATTCACAGCCTGTGTGAAAGAAACCATAAAACACTCCAGAGAGAGGCCGAGAGCCCCAAAATAGAAAGGCTGGGACGTTCCGGCGTCATTAAGATGTCAGTTCCCCCTACTTTAGGGTACGAATTTAACATGATCCTAATAAAAATTCCAGTGGACATTTTTTCGTATGGAGCTCGAGTTGAAACTGAAGTTAATATGGAAACATAAACATGCAAGAATGGCTAGGAAAATGCCGAGGGGACAGCTGGGGGGTGGGGCAGCCTCGCCGGACGCCCAGCCGGGCTGGCAGAGCTCTGATGGCTCAGGGGCCGGTGCCCGCCGAGGGGCGGGGGAGCCGGAAGCAGCCCCCGCACGGAGGGGCCCAGCGGAGGGGAGAGCAGACGCCTCGGTCCCCACGGTCTCAGCCGCCGGGGTCTTTCACAGGCAACGGCGTCGGGACAAGCAGACCATGTCGGAGCCGTTTCTCGTGCCGTGGGGACGATCAGAGTGTACAACGCTTAGACAAACAAACGGGAGAGGCAAACACGGGCGGACGCGTCTGTGAGCGCAGCGCAGGGAAGGGCCACGCTGTGAGCCAAACCCAGATGCAATCGAAGAAAATTGCGACACATTTGTCTGCAAAAAAAAGCCCAAAAAAACCCCCCGCAAAATACCCACCCGACTTTTGCATGGAAAAAATAAGGAAAATTAAAAGACAAATAAACCAGAAGAAAATATTTGACATTTTCATCCTAAGTAAAAGGTCTAACACAAAAAAGTTCTAAGAATTGAGAAACAAAAGCACAGACATCGTCCGGAAGAATGAGCCGAGTGTGCGACTCCGCTCAGAGAGACATGCGCAAGCCGAAGCCACGCCCGAGATGCCACACGCCTCCCGTCCGCGTGGCAAAAATTCAAAAGGTTGAGCACAGGCCCTGCTGGTGACACTGGGGGGGAACAGACAGCCCAGGAGCGAGAAGAGGTGGCCGCTCCCGGAGGGGCGGGGAC
Organism: Pteropus medius; assembly: GCF_902729225.1. Lineage (NCBI taxonomy): Eukaryota > Metazoa > Chordata > Mammalia > Chiroptera > Pteropodidae > Pteropus > Pteropus medius. The sequence continues at coordinate 13,557,679 of NW_024349804.1, read as the reverse complement.
AGCGTCCAACAAATCTCCTCTGCGTTTACCTTCGACCCAACAGCCCCACTTCTGGGGATTCGCCCGTGAGCCACACCTCCGGTCGCACGAAAACGCACGGGCTCAGTCTCCTTAACGCGCGAATAACACGAGGCATGACTCGTCCTCGCGGAGCGGTGCGGACGCCCCGCGTGAGAAATGGGAGCGGGTGAGCGTCCGCGCGCACCCTCGGGGGGCTCCCTGCATCTGTAAAGCACGTGGTGCCCGCGGCGAGAGGGGCGATTTCTAGGATCTATTATTAAATGAAAAGAGCCCAGGGCAAACAGCGCAAGCCGCGTGCTGCCCTGCGTGTGATGAAGACAGGGAGACAGAGCAGGTCCCCGAGGCACCTGTCTTTAGGAGGAGAGACGAGTTCCCCGCGGGGTGGGGGAGGGGCGGCGCTCTCTACACCTTTCTACATGTTCAACTCAGTCTCCGTTACCGAGGAGGAGAACCGGGAACCGCAAAACTGAAAGCAAACTGGGGGTGGGTGGGAATGAACTCGACTGCATTTCACAGGAAGAACATCACGGAGCTGGAAAGCGGACGCGAAAGGGAAAGCCAGGCCACTTCTGACCTCGGTCTCCGGTCTCCGGCCAGGTCTGAGGGGCAGGGGGCGGACGGCGGAACGAACCGGCCACCTTCAGTGGTGGCTTTTCCCTCTGCTGTGACATGGACGCAGCACATCTCAAGATACCTTGGGGTGTCCTGGGGAGGGGGTGTGCGCCCTCGGGGGGAGCGGCTGCATGGAACGGGGCAGGACTGGTCAGAGGGACAGGTGGGAATGTGTAATGGGGCGGGACTGGTCAGAGGGACAGGTGTGAATGTGTGACTTCTCAAGCGTGCATCTGGATGCATCTGCCTGTGTATGTGCGTGTCTGTCTGCATGTGGGTGGCACACACACGTGTATAGGTGCGCATGGGTCCTGGTCTGCCTGCTGCAAGGGTGCCTGTCACCCCGACATCCGACCTTGGTTCCCAACATTCTTCCCACTGAAAGGAACCAGGGCTCCTGGGAGAAAGGCCTGCTTTTAGGGCTGGAGCGGGGGGACAGCACAGAATGAACCTGGAACATCTCGCTGTGCCAGGGAGCAAGGAGGCGATAAATAAAAACGTGGCATGTCACAGAGGCTCCAGAGCCAGTTGACGGGGCTTCCGCTGGCTGACGCTTGGGCGATTTGAGCATCAAAATGATGCAGTACAGGAACGAATTATAAACGTTCACACTGCTGATAGATGATAGGTAGGTAGGTAGATGACAGATAGATGATAGATAGGTAGATAAGACTAAACAGCTGTCACTTCTACTGGATGCTGAATGCAGACTGATTAAATGGGGAGGCAGTGCTGAGTTTAAAAATCAACATTTTGCCACTGGAGATTGGATCCACAAGTCATTAATGGATGCTAAATCTAGGGAGAAGTTTTGATGAGCGGACTATTCCCATGGTCTTAAAGCATTTCCCTCTAAGACTGTTTACTCGTTGCAGGGAAATCAAAAGGAGTTATCCAGCAGCTGCATCAGACAACTCCTTGATCAGCTCATCAAAAACAGCATCGCCGGTGAGAGGCAGGTAGGCAGCCTGCGCCCCGCACGTGGAACCTGCCGAGAGACACGGCGTCTCTGTGCTTTGAGGCTGGGAACGTGCACACCGCGTCCAGTCCAGAGGAGACCAGACAAGCCAAATTAAGCGCCGTTCTATTAAAAAAGCACTGCATTCTTTTAAAATGTTGGAATAAAAGGCAAAGGAAGACTGTGGAAATGTTCCAGAGGAAAGGGAACTATACAGACAAGACGGAAATGCAGTGCCCGACCCCAGAGTGTCCCGTGTCAGGGAGAGAGTGCTGTGAAGGACCCTCCCGGGTCCCGGCACGGCTGCGATGTGGATGGTGGCTGGGATGACGGCACCGGCAGTGCCGGTGGGGCCAGCATCTCTACGCTGCCCGCCGCCGGGAAGCGCTGGGAGGCACGCGGCTGGGTCTTAAACAGTTCAGAAAACACATCGCACGCACCCATCGGAGAGGGGGAGAGAGGCAGCCAGTGACAGAGACAGAGCGAATCTTCAACGGGGCAAAAATGTCAGCAAATTTGAATCCGGGTGAAAGGTATACGGCCTTCTTCATACCGTTTTTATTCTTGCAACTTTTCTGCAGTTTGAAATTATTTCCAAACAGAACATGAAAAATAAAAAGCAGCAGCCACCTGCTGTCTGCCAGTGTCCAGGTGAGGCGCCCGGACATCGTGTCTGTGTCGCTTTGCTCTTTGCAGCCGGCCCGCACCCCCTCCCCAGGAGCCCCTGCGGATACATGATGCCAGACACCCCACCAGAATAATAATAACACGATGTGTATAGTAACAAACAGTGATGAGCTGCTATTCTAACAGAGCCCTCCACGTGCACTGCACTTAACAGTTTATAAAGTATATCCAGACCCTATTTGGTCTTCACTGCAGTTAAGGGACACACTTGTCATGGGTCAGATCTGCGTTATGTAAATTATGCCTCAGTAGAGTTTAAGATGGTTTTCTGGGGGCGGGGTAGTCATCGTGTTTATTTCGCCAGGCTGTCGAAAGGATGAAGTGGGGTCAGACCATTCCGAACTTTGAGGATTCCGAAGCGCTTTCTCGAACTGTGGTCCCTGGGTTCACCCGGATCAGAATCAGCCCGGGAGCTGTGACAGGCGGGTCCCGGATGTGGCAGGAGTTTCCCTGCCTCCCGCCAGCTCGGGTTGTGGGCCGAGCCGCAGGTCCCACCAGCTCTGTCCTTGGCTCTTGGATCGGGGGGTGTCGCGACGTTCCGAGCCTTCACGTCTTCCAACGTCGGGCATGGGGGCGACGGTCTCGCAGGGTGCTGTGAGAATTAGATCATGGCCTCGCGGGGTCCACCAAACCAGTGCCTTGCTTCCCCTGGAGCCCCCACAACAGTCACGGTGGGAAGCCAGGTTTCCCCGGCACCATGCCGCTAATTGAATAAATATTCATTTGTCTGAGCACCCGAGTAAGTGGTTTCCATGGAGACCCACTCCTAACGGCTTAATCAGACAAGGGCGCGGGCTCCCCAAGGCCTGCAGGAACCCAGCCCTGGTGCCAGTGTCCCCGTCCCACAGGGCCGGTCCTTGCTGGCCTCTCTCTGGAAGCATCAGAGCGGGGGGGCCGGCAAGCCCTGGAAAATGCAGGGAATAGTCCCCGCACGCTGCTCTGGAAGTGGCCTTGGTCTCGGCGCCGGCCACACGGGAGCCCTGGGGCCCAGCACTGCCCCGTCCTGCAGGCCCTGCTCCCAGCCCCGCCGCCTCCCGGGGCTGGCCTCTACTGTGCGCCCGCGTGTCGCGTGCTGGGTGTTGGGGTGCGTGGGTAGAACCTGCCCCCTCCCCCAGGGTCACTGCCACATACCAGCCCATCCTTTGTCCTGTCCTGACCTCCTCCTGGGCCTCCCCGACTTCTCACAGGAGCTGCCTCTTCGGGCTCCCTGCCCCCCACCCCCCAGCTGACACCAGAACGCACCACACGCATTTGTTGCTCAGGAACAGTAACGTCAGGCTCAGGGGGCCACAGGGTCACCTGGAAAGCATCTAGTCGGAATGAACCAGCAGGTCTGTCCGCCTCTACCCAGGAGCAGGTATGGGCCCCGCCCCTCCACCCTGCAAACCTCACCTGCGCACTCGCCCTTGGCAGGATCCTAGCAGAGACCAGCTGGGACAGAGTGCCCGGGAGAGCAGAGGAGAGGGTCTGAGGTGCCCTTGACCGCAGTCTGTACTGGACCCAGAGACCCGCAGGCCTCGGTTTGCCCCTAGGGAGAGGAGAAGAGGGAGCGGGAGGGTCCGGCCGGTGCAGAGAGCCCCGGGTTCCCTCAGGAAGCCCAGAGCAGGCAGGGTGGCCTGGCGGGGAGCCGAGCGTGGCCTTGGGAGAGGCCCACCTGTGGCCGGCCAGGCAGCCCCGATGGCTGTGCTGTGAGCGAAACGCCCCACTGAGTCGCACAGAGATGCGGGGAGATAGCACCCCGATCCCCGATGTCCCCAGCAGGCCTTCCTCATGCAGAGTCCAGTGCATTTGCTGTTTTCATTGGAGCAGCATGGGGCTCCAGCCAGCACGCACGGGTGAGCAGGCGGTCACTCGGAAAGAGGCCTCCAGCACAGACTGTTTTGAGCTGAATTTATAATTCAGTTGAAGGGACAGGGAAGAGCCGGGCAGCAGCTTCTGAATCAGAGGGACCCTGCAGTGGGGAAGTTGCCCCTTCTTCTCACCCGACCCTCCCGGGCGCCCGGCATAGCAGGCTTCCGTAGACTGAAGTTTAGTCACGCAGTTGGGGTGTGCCGGTTGGGCCCCGCGTCTCCGCAAAACCTGGGCCGCCTCGTGCCGGCCCGGTCAGACCCAGCTGAACGGACTTTCCCAGGCTGAGTTAGCACGGGGTCAGGACAGGTCAGGTCAGGGGGACGGGTCGGCCACGGCGGCGGCGCCCGGGCTGGGCCCGGGGGCCTGGGCGCCCGGGTGGTGTGGAAAGGCGCGTGGCCGGGAGGAACGCCGGCCACCTCGCCCGGGCCCCCAGGAAGAGGGCTGGGGGCCGTGGACTCCGGTGGGCTTTCTCTCTGTGCTCCCTGCTCACTCGCTCATCACCCACCCGGCACTCTGCAGGATCCCGCCGCACGCTGGGCCTGGAGCCAAGCACACAGAGAGGCACCCAAGAGCAGGAGACAACGAGCCGTCCCCTGTAATAGGGCCTCGGCAGGCCTCAGGCATCCTGAGGAGCCCCAGAGGGCTTCCTGGAGGAGGTGGCAGAGGTGATCTTGACATGCAGGAGGAGTGAACTGGGAGGGTCACGGTGGGAGGGGCGCTCTGTGCAGAGAGGCTCCGCGCACGAAGGCCTGGAGGTGGGAAGGCACCGGGCGTTAGGGCAGAGTGGAGCAGTGACATCTGGGACCGAGCGTGCCAGGCCAGGAGGGGGAGGGGCAGGCACCCAACCACTGCCAGCGAGTCCTGGGCGGGGCCTGGGCGGGGCTTGGATAGGGCACGGGGGCGGGGCGCTCACAGTCCCGGCTGGAAAGGTCCCTCTGGGGCAGCTCCCACCGGCGGCGATGGAGAGTGGGGTGCGGATCGACGGCCAGGTGGTCGCTGGGGTTGACGATGACGCCCAAGTCCACAGCTTGAGACCCAGACCTTCTCTGTCCCCACCAAGGCTTCAAGCTCTGGGGACCACCTGGAGGGACTGGGCCCTCAGCATGTCGCCCCCTCCTGGACGGCAGCCCACCCTGCAACCACGCGGAGGGGTGCTTTGAATCCCCTGGGGCCCCTGCTCTCTGTCCTAAGCCGCCTTCTCTTCACCTCCTCCCGGAGCGAAGGGCACAGTGCCAGCCTCACGGGCCACGCCTGGGCTTCCTGCTGCCACGGCCACTCTGCAGCCACGAGGCGTGACTTCCCCGCACTTGCTCCCTCCCAGGATCCACGTACGTGGATTTTCTGCTGTGATTGAAACGATATCTGGAACGAGGCATCTAATGACTCCTCTTTCCTAGAAATTGAATGATAACACGCCCTGTCGATATAGACCTCTGTGACAGTCGAGCGCGGTTTCCCAGGGCAATCCCTGTGAGCGCTGCGGCGAAGAGAACTTTGGTTTTAAAATAGTTTCTCTAAGAATAATAGCGGAGCCTGATGCCATCTACTTAATCTTTTGTTCTGCTCCGTTTTGGAAAGTATCTTTGTACTGCTGTGTTCTTGCATAATAATAGCTCACAATTCCAGCTCACCTGAGCAGGAGCCTACCTAATTAGAACTTTTAAAGCTGGGAAGGCCTTAAGAAAATCAGAGCCAAGTCACTCATTCGGAGGGGTAAACGGAGGCCCGAGACGTGGCAAAGCACCCAAGGGCACGGGGCATCAGATCAGGATGAGGCCCCGGAGCTCGAGAGTCACCGGGGCAGTGGCACGTCGTGGATGTTTGTCACATGACCCGTGCGAATAAGCATGTGTGTGAGTGGCCATTTGACGTGCACATTTGCTCACAGTGCTCGTTTAGGGAGGCTTTGTCCTGTCCCGAGCAAATTTGATTCCCCCCGTTTGCTAGACGAGGCAGCCCAAGGTCTGAGGGGAGCCAGCAGCAGGGCGGGAGGGGCCTCCGTTTGCTGCCCGCCCCCAGCCCCGCTCGGCGCCAGGCTCTGCGGGCGTCCCAGGCTCAGTGTGGTGGTTTGTGGCTGTGCGAGTCCATGGCCTGTCTCGCTGCCTCAGTGACTCCCAGACACAAGGTCTGACAGCTTCGTATTCCACTCTGTGCAGCCGGGCTCCGATGACATGCTAAAGCCGGACCCACGGGGCCAGCCCAGCAGGCTGGGGGCGGGGCTCCAGGAAGCCTGCGGCCTGGAGGCGCCGACAGGTGTCGAGGTGTTGGACCTCTGCGCTGGCTCCCTGCTCCCTCCGAGGCCCACAAGCTGCGTGGCTTGGAGTAGCAGAAGTTTACTCTCCCTCAGGGCTGCAGGCTGCAAGTCTGAGGTCAGGGTGCTGGCAGGGCCGCCTAGCTGGGGCCTGGGGGAGGCGACTTCCTGCCTCTGCCAGGCCCTGCTGGGCTAGTGGCCGCATCACTCTGACCTCTTCCCGCGGCCTCCTCCCGTGCGGCTGTGTCCTTTTCTCTCCTTATAAGGACACTGGCCGGTTGAGAGAGGGCACACCCACCCCGGCATGACCTCATCCAGCTCAGCTGCAAAGACCCTGCTTCTGGATAAGTCGTCCTCGTGGATTCTGGGGTTAAGACATGGGCGCACCTCTCTGGGGGGACGAAATTCAACGCGGCACAGCCACACGGCTGCTTTCCTTCTTGTTCAGGCGCCATCAGGAAGCAGTTAGGGTACCCCGCACGAGAGCTCGGATCTCTGTCCTCCGGTGTGAGAACTGGTGGGGCGGGGCCCAGCGGCAGCCGCCCCCTTCACAAGTCCCCGCAGCCAAGCTCAACGGGCTCACCCCAGCCCAGCCCAGCCGTCCTCCTGCCTGGGCACTGGGGACGCTGTGGTGTTGGGGCCCTTGATGGGGCCCACCGGTTCTCAGTTAGGAGTGATTTTGCCCCCAGGGGACATCTATGGATATAAGAGGACATTTTCGGTTGTCACGACGGGCGTGGCTGCCCTTGGCGTTAGTGGGTAGAGGCCACGGATGCCGCTGTGCCTCTTGCATTTCACGGGACGGCCTCGCAACGAGTCAGTCCCGGCCAGGTCCGGACGCGTGTGCCCAGGCCTCCCATTGCCCTGCTACACCTGGCGGACCACGCCCCACTGTGCGGACGGGGGCTTGATGGCAGCAGCCAGAGCCGCTCTGTTTTGGGGTCACCTTGTTACAGCAGCATCACCGGTACCCTGACTTAGAATCCAAGCTTAGGCCAGTCCTGTTCGCTCCCAGGATGAATTTCTGTTTTCATCAGAGCCTTTCTGGGAAGGGAAAACACGAGAAGAAAACAATAGATCTCGAGGAGTTCGAGCCCACAGGGTCCAGGTTCCAGCACAAACATTCCAGGGCTCCGGGCGGGGCCAGGCTGCCTCCCTGCCTCGTGGGGACACTCCGGAGCCAGGGCCAGCACGGGAAGTCGGCCAAGCTTCGCAGGGTCAGGGCGAACGTTCTTAGCTTATTTTCTCAAACTCGTCAAAGGTTCTTCTGCATTTTCCTATCTGAAAAAAGACCAAAGCCAAACAAAAGGAAAAAAAAAAAATCTCTCTCAAGCACGTGTCTGCTACAGTCAGATTCACAAATCGTGGGCAGGAAGTTGCTCTAATTTATTTAACCCTTCCCTCCAGGCATGTTCTGGATGCTAGGGGGAGACAATTCGAAGGCAGGGTCAGGCCTCAGGCTGGAGAGGGCCGCCTTGGCCAGCAGGCCGAAGCCGCCCGCAGCGCCGGCTTGAGGCACCAGCCCGGGCCTCCTCCGCCTGCACGGAGCAGGCGGCGCCCAGGCGTCCGGACCCTCTGGATCTGCGTCGCTCGTTCTCCCGTTCTGAGCGCGTCTGGTGCTCGGCGACCCAGAAGGCAGCACGGCCGGGCGGAGAGCACGTGCATCAGGTGGGAAGTCGGCGGGGCAGCCCTGGGCCTCGACCTCTCCACCCCACCGCAAAGCGGGAGTAAGGATACCTTCCCGTGGAGGGGAGTCTAACGAAGCCAGCCTTATTCCCCGGCTCACTCTCCATGCGAGGCGCTGGGGTGGGGCGCTGATGAGCACCAGGGCCCCATCCGCAACCAGCTTCAGGGGACATGGCAGCCCCAGCAGAGGGACAGATGCGGTTACCTGGGGGGTCCCCAGGGAGGCCACTTTCGGGGAGCGAAGCCTCTGGCATTGAGCTAGGGGCCTCCAGGGGGGTCTTTGTTAGACAGCTGGTCACCTCGGAGGTGTCTGCCACCAGCAGTGAGGCCAAACAGGGTAGGGGCCTGAGCCAGGGCCCCAAACTGCCAGAAGGCTCCTTGGGGACCTGGCAGCCACATCTTCCGAAAACTCCATTTTCTCATCTATCTGCAAAGTGGGGGTGTTAATAGCACCTGACTCTCAGAGGTCCCTTGAGGGTAAAACGAGAAGCTTTCAAATCTGCTGAAGGTCCTGACAGCTCCCTGCAGGTCTCCAGAGAGAGCCCAGAAAAAGGGCCCGGCCCCAGCAGGAAGTGGCCGGGTCCAAGCAGATCATGTGCCAACCCCACGGCCACATCTGGGGCTCTGGTTGGCAGGAAGGGGAAGCTTCCAGAAAGCAAGCTGCTTGGCCAAGGACGTCTCCCCTCCAGTGTCAATGCCCGGTGCAGAAGCCAGCTCGGGCCCCTCCTGTGGCCGCGCACTTCTCTCTAGAAAGACAGCTTAGAGCACCTCAACTGCAGCCATGAGGCTGCCTTCTCTGTGTCCCCAAGGCCAGAACAGAGCCTGGCACAAGGGGCACACCAGAACCGTGTGCTCGAAGTCCAAAGTCACCAGAACTATCCTAGGATGAAGTGGGCTGCTGAGAAAGGAGCGAGCCCCCCGGCCCAGGGTGTGCAAGCAGAGGCTGGGGACGGGCCTGGACGGGCGTCACAAAGTGGACTCCATCAGCCAGGATACAAGATATCAGTGATTGTCACAATCATAACATCAACTATGTCACCGTGGAGCTCAATAAGTACCGGCAATGCTAAGATCTTAGATCTTTTTTATTAGAATTTTTTATTTGCCAAACTCTCTCACGCTGTCAGAACAAGTTAAACAGTACGGCGACATATGAAGAAAAATCTCACGTCAGCCTTCCTCCAAGGCCTGCCTCCCTCCCACGAGCTGAGTCCCCAGGGCTGACAGGCGAAGGTGTTAGCCTTCCAGGCACCTGACAGAGAGAAGCCCAGTTAATTCTTCAGGGAAGTAAAGCCATGGGCCCGGGGGCCCCACATGGATGGAGGCTGCAGGCCGGCGGGGTTTGAGTTGCATCTCCAAGGTCTTCTTGGGGTCCCAGGTTGCCCGGCTCAGCCTGCTCCTCTCCTGGTGGCTCCTGCCAGCCTGCAGGACACACACACCCAGTAGGACCTGAGTCTTGAGCCTCAATTCGCAGGTGGGGAAACTGAGGCTTGGAGAGGGCAGGTGACTTGTCTGGTCACACACTGACTCAATGGCCGAGAAAGGCAATGATGGCGATCCCTCGTGTCTAGAATTCGGCAGTTTATGATGTTCCATTGCATCTACTTCACCCACCCTCCTACTTCATCCACCTATCCATCCATCC
>NW_024349804.1:13546025-13547111 GCF_902729225.1 Pteropus medius | reverse complement strand
GAGAGTGACTGCCCCGTGACACTTCACCGGGAACCGCCTCCGGGAGGCGCCAAGGGCCGGCATGGCCGACGGGGCTTCCTAGGGGGAGCCTGGCGCTGAAGGGAGTTGGGGTCACCTTCCAATTGCTCAGGCATGACAGGTGGGCCCAGGGAGTGGCACCAGAGGCAGGTGAACTCTGGGGTGGTCCATGGTGAGCAGGCCCCGGCTGAGGGCTCTGCAGACACCATTCCTGAGAGCCTGCCCTTGGGCCACAGGGGAAGCTCCCTTATGGCCATCTACAGGCCAAGGAGGGGGCGTGGCCTCCAGAGGTCACCTGGAGATACCTGGCTAGCCTGGGCCCAGTGTGGTGGGAGAGCAGGAGGTCGGGTCTTCTAAGCCTATGGTTCTGTACTCCTCAAGGCTGGCACACGGAAGATGCCTCGCGAGTGTCTGCAGATGGAACAAACAATTGAATAGATGAAGGGCTGGTTATGGGGTGACATTGGCCTAGGAGGGCCTCGCACGCCAGGCTCAGGCGTCTGGGCAGCAGCAATCCCTGGAGGGTGGCCCTGGTCCGGCCTACAGCGGGACAAGCTGGAGGCAGGGGAGCTACGAGGAGGCCCAGCGCAGCCGGGACGGTGGGAGAACATGTCTGAGCCCCGGGCTGAGCGAGGTACACAGCTGGTGCTCAATAAGAGACACTGACCTGCTGTGTTAATCGATTTCACTCACCGCAGATCAAAGAGGGTCTCCAGAGGACCCTGCGCCGGCTCCGTAAGGGCTCAGCTGTGCCAAACCCATCATCGGGATCTATATTGCAAGGGACCCGGTCTGTGCGTGAGTGCGGGGGCCCCGGCGGCCAGGGAGCCGGGCCACGCTCTGCCCAGACGAAGCGGTTCTGGGATTCTCCTGGGAGGGGCAGGGAGGGAAGCGCCTCTCGTTCTTCCCTGCCTCGTCTGTAAAAATGAAATTTCAAATAAACATGGGGAAAAAAGTCTTCAGCTCAGCTCGACGGAGAAAACAAGTCTCCTTGGCTTGGAAGCTGGAGAGCGATGCTCGATGCCCCAGGCTCGTCCCCCCGCCCCGCCCCCCCCACCGTGGGCACCA
>NW_024349804.1:13544584-13546014 GCF_902729225.1 Pteropus medius | reverse complement strand
GCCCCAGGCTCGTCCCCCCGCCCCGCCCCCCCCACCGTGGGCACCAACACCCCACCCCCCACACTGAGGGCCAGACACCTGCCCACCTTCAGGCGCATGCAGCCAAGAGGGGGCAGAGTTGCATGGGCCTTAGAGCCATGCAGTCCAATGCCCCCACCCTACAGGTGGGGAAACTGAGGCCCAGGGGGCAGGCGGGTCTCCCACTGCTGGAGCAAGCAAGGCAATGAGTGGGAGCTTCACTCCACACCCAACAACTCCAGCCTCCCTGGGGCAGAGGACAGGAGCGCCCGCTTGGCGGGATGGGGCTGCTCTGCGCTCTGCCGGCCCCTCCCACCCGCCCCCGGCAGGAGGGGTGGGGGCGACCTCACCTTCCTACCACCTGTCCCTCTGCCTCACTTCCAGTGAGCTCCTACTGTGAGCCATGAGCCAGCCTGGCACCAGGCAGTGGGACAGAGACGTGCCCTGTCCTCAAGAGCCCACAGTCGAAGGGGACTAGTGGCTGATGAGGGCCCGCCTGAGGGGCACGCAGGAGGACGGCAAGGGGCCTCTGATCCAGCCTGGGAGATCGGGGAGGCCCCCTGAGGAGGGATCTCTTGTGACACAGTTGGAAGGGGAGGGGAGCCACAGGAAGACGGGGCAAAGGGTTGCCGGCCTGGAGAACAGCACGTTCCAAGGCCCGGAGGCCGCGGCAGGCAGTGACACATGGGCTCGCAGCCTGGAGCAAGCGGGCTAGAGAGCCATCCGAACGAGCCAGGTGGTGACGAGCAGACAGGATTAGGCAGAACGCAGCCTGAAACCTGGGAAGAGATGCCCGCAACGGGGTGACGAAGACACTCACTCCCCGCAGCCTGGGAAGGTGAATGGGCACCTGTGCATGTGTGTATGGATGCACGTGTGGGGGTGAGTACATGCGCATGCGTGCTACATATGAGTGTGCATACATGTATGTGCATAAGCGTGTGCATGGTACATGCATGTGCAGCGAGGTGTATTGCATGGTTGCATGCACACATGCACATAGTACATGTGTGTGCACGAAGACACGTGTGCAGGTGCATGGCGTGTGGCTCATGTGCATGCCTGCCTGAGGCTGCGTGGACACAGATGTGTGTGTTATGTGTGCCTGGATATTTGTGCACTGAATCATGCACATATGCACATGCACAGTATGTGTGTGTGTGTGCACACGTGGGAATGCCAGCATAGGTGTGCGTGTATGTGTGCACATGGCTGTGTATGCATGGGTGGTGTGTGTGCACGTGGACACATGTGCATACCCATGTGTGCAAGGAGATAAGCTCCCCTCCATCTGAGCTGAGGCCCCTCGTGGAGCACAGAGTGCCACACCCAGGAGGTGTGCCCCTGCATCCGAATGCCTCGCACTGCATCCCGGGGTGTGGCCTGCCTGCACCAACCCATCCCTTCTGGGC
>NW_024349804.1:13539214-13544456 GCF_902729225.1 Pteropus medius | reverse complement strand
CCCTGCAGCCTGACCCCTGAAGCACCCTCCCATCATCCCTCTGAGTCCTGCCAAGTCCGGGCTTGGCCATCAGCGACTCGTCTGGACGGGCAGTCTTTCCTGGATAACCCGGAGCGGTGCGTCCGCCCTAAGTGCCAGCGTCTGGGGTGAGAGGCCGCTGGCTCCCTTTCTGGCAGCTGCGGTCCTGAGCCTCTGGCACACACCTCTGGTAGGTCTGGTGCAGCCCCAAAGCCCAGCTAAGCGCTGCTCCACCCCTAAAACTCCTCGGGGACCCAGCTCTCCTGCACCCCTCTAGGCCCTGGATCCACAAGATGGGTGCTGCCTCCCACTCCTCCTGGATCACGCAGGGAGAGGTGCCAGCAGTGCGACATTTGTGGCCCACATCTGCGGGCCGCTCGGCCAGCCAGGCACCCCCAGATCCCCGAGCCTAGCCCGGCTGGGAGAGCCACTTCTGGGCGTGGAAAGTCCTGTCTGCCTTGGGCCCAGCTGCTCTGTTCCCCTTGTCCCCTGACTCCCCGTGCTATGCCACCCTTGCTTGTGAACATGTGAGGTGTAGAGTGGCTCCCGGACTCTGGATGTCCCCCAAAGCGCTCCCGAGAAGACGAGAATCCTGCACAGTCTGGAGGAGGCCTCGAGGCTGGCTGGGTGCTGAGGGAGGGACAGATGTCTGTCTGCAAAGCCTGTACCAGATGACGGCCACTCCCTTTTCCCAAGTCCTGCTCCTGCCCCCCGTGCCTCCCAGCACAGCCCACCCTCACCCCAGGGAGTGCAGCCCACAGGGGCCTCTCAGCTCCCTCGAATGCCCCGTCATTCTTCAAATGCAGCTCAGAGGTCACTCCATCCAGGAAGACTTCCTGGACAAGGCACCGATGGCATCTGCCACACCCACCTCAGCGTGTGGCACAGTCTGCCCCAGATGGCGAGTGCTTCAAAGCGGAAGGCACAATTCAGGGGAGGAGGATGCAAAACGCACCCCAACACCCGACAGGTGGCACCTCTTAGGCCTCCAGAATCGGGAGGACCTTTCACAAGGATGGTGGCCCTCCACCTTTCCGGGGTCACGCACCTTTCCCATGCGGTCATGCCTTTGCTCCCCAAAGTGCATAACTGCCCAGGATTGGCTGGGGAGGTTTAACTCCTCCTGGGCGGACCCACCTTCCCCAGCGTCTGACCCCCCCACAGCCCTGACTTGACTCCCTCCTCCGCCGTGTCCCCTGGTTCACAAGGATGCTGGGGCCCCACGGTGGGCACCTCTGCCAAGACCACCCAGCTCTCCTGTGCGAGGCCCTTCGAGCCTTGGGAGCTCAGAGAACAGGGAAGCACCCCCAAACCGCTCACATCTCTAGACATCACTGGGGGTTGGGGCTTTGCTCCCACCCCTCCCTGCCGTGCCAACCACTGCTCAGGAACATCCCGCCCCCTCCCCAGCCTCAGGAATGGCTGCCTAACCCCTCCTCCCCCCCTACCCCATCTGAGGATGCAGAGCTGAGCTGCCCACCAGCTTGGGCTCGGTTCCGAACAGGTCCTCCCAACGGCCCAGGAGAATAGGCTCGAGAATGGCACCCCAAGCCTCTCCCTCCCCCCAGGTCTCTCACAGACCTCAGGCCGCCTGGAAGCAGCACAGGACTCTGGCTGGGAGTGACAGGGCACCTCTGCGAGGCGAATGCACAGGGGTGTGGGGCGGGGGCAAGCGGGTTCCCCCAACGCCTCGTCTCTAATCCCGCAGGAATGAGGCGCCCACGCAAAACCGCCCGTCATCCGGGCAATTCGGTTTTGGGTGTTGGCCAGAGGCGGTGATTTTGAACATCCCCCACTCTTTAAAAGCAGGGCCACTAGCATAAGAATTAAACTTCAATAATTGCCGACACGGGTACAGAGCCCCGGAGCCTGCTCAGGGCTACCACAGGCACCGCCGTCATGAGTCATGCAAGCCGCCAGGGGAGCGGACCGAGGCCTGGGTGTGGAGGTGGCCCTGCCAGGGAGCGCCGACCGCAGACGCGGCCCGGAGCCGGCGCTCGGAGGGCCAGCGCGTGCCCAGCCAGAGAGAGTCTGGCTCTCCAATCAGGCCGCGGACCCCCAGCCGGCCGGTGCTGCGCGCGAGGGTGCGCGCCCGCGTGCGCGTGTGCCCGGGGGAGGTGAGGAGGCTCCCGTCTTAGAAAGAGCAGGCTTGGGGAACTCACCGCACTGGCCAGCCAGCACTCAGCCCCGTCCCGCAGACCGCAGACGGCCCTGGAGGGGGCGCCCTCGCCAAGCGCGCGCGCCCCGCGCCACCGCCCCGACTCCTCCCCGGCGCCGCGCAGGCAGGTTCGCCCAGGCGGCGGCGGGCTCGGGCTCCCGGCCCGCACCCCCCGGGCCGGCGGCGCTGGCCTGCCCGCCAGGCCGCCCCGCCCGCGCCGCGCCCCGCCCCGCTGCGCAACTCTACCCAAGTTGGAAGCCGAGCCCCAGGAGCTGCGCTCGCGCCGAGCGCACGGCGGCGGCGGCGGCGGCGGCGGAGAGGGAGACGCGGCGGCGGCGCAGCTCCGGCGAGCCAGGCAGGCAGGCGGGGAGGGCGAAGCGGCACCCGCACGGCCGAGCACCGACCGCGGGGGGCGCCCGCGCCGGGAGCTACAGGAGGAGGAGCTGCAGGAGGACGCGCGGCGGCGCCGGCGCCCTGCCCGGGAAAGTAAAGTTGGAGCCGGAGGCTGCGCGCGGGGGCCCGGAGGAGCGGCGGCCCGCGCCCCGGCGCGCGGAGCCCTAGCCGGCCTGATGGGAGGCGGAGCACCCGGGCCGCCGCTGCCGGCAGCCTGCGCTTCGGCCGGGCGCCGGGGCCGCGGGGCCGCTGGGGCCCGCCCGCTCGGGCGCCGCATCGCCGTGGGCTCGCGGCCGGGGCACTCCCCGTGAGCAGGGCCGAGGGCGGGACCGCGCAAGGACCCCAAGACCTGCCCCCTCCACCCCCCCGCCCCGCCGCCGCCGCCGCCGCCGCTCTCCCCGGGCGCCTCCTGCT
Organism: Pteropus medius; assembly: GCF_902729225.1. Lineage (NCBI taxonomy): Eukaryota > Metazoa > Chordata > Mammalia > Chiroptera > Pteropodidae > Pteropus > Pteropus medius. The sequence goes on along the minus strand of NW_024349804.1, from coordinate 13,541,473 downwards.
CTGCACTTACGCGCGCCGCAGCTGCGGGGAGCCCGGCAGCCACGCTCTCCGGCGCGCCACTCGCCCGCCGAGCCACCACGGCTGAGGGCCGGCTGCGGGGCGCCGCGGTCCCCGGCGGGCGCGCCCGAGGAACAGGCGGAGATGCGAGCGCCGACTCGGGCTGGGGGGCGCCGAAGCTGCCGCGGCTGCGCCCCGGCTCCAGGCGGGACCGCGTAGCTCGCCGGAGGACCATGGCGTCCCCGGCGCTGGCGGCCGCGCTGGCGGCAGCGGCGGCGGCGGCGGGCCCCAACGCGAGCGGCGCCGGCGAGGGGGGCAGCGGCGGGGCCGCCAACGCCTCGGGGGCCGCCTGGGGACCGCCCCCGGGCCAGTACTCGGCCGGCGCTGTGGCGGGGCTGGCGGCCGTGGTGGGCTTCCTCATCGTCTTCACCGTGGTGGGCAACGTGCTGGTGGTGATCGCGGTGCTGACCAGCCGGGCGCTGCGTGCCCCGCAGAACCTCTTCCTGGTGTCGCTGGCCTCGGCCGACATCCTGGTGGCCACGCTGGTCATGCCTTTCTCTCTGGCCAACGAGCTCATGGCCTACTGGTACTTCGGGCAGGTGTGGTGCGGCGTGTACCTGGCGCTCGACGTGCTTTTCTGCACCTCGTCCATCGTGCACCTGTGCGCCATCAGCCTGGACCGCTACTGGTCCGTGACGCAGGCTGTCGAGTACAACCTGAAGCGCACGCCACGCCGCGTCAAGGCCACCATCGTGGCGGTGTGGCTCATCTCGGCTGTCATCTCCTTCCCGCCGCTAGTCTCGCTGTACCGCCAGCCCGACGGCGCCGCCTACCCGCAGTGCGGCCTCAACGACGAGACCTGGTACATTCTGTCCTCCTGCATCGGCTCCTTCTTCGCGCCCTGCCTCATCATGGGCCTGGTCTACGCGCGCATCTACCGCGTGGCCAAGCTGCGCACACGCACGCTCAGCGAGAAGCGCACGACCACGGGCCCCGACGGCGCGTCCCCGACCACGGAGAACGGGCTGGGCGCGGCCGCGGGTGAGAACGGGCACTGCGCGCCCCCGCGCCCCCCGCGCGCCGACGTGGAGCCGGAAGACAGCAGCGCGGCGGCCGAGAGGCGGCGGCGCCGGGGCGCGCTGCGGCGGGGCGGGCGGCGACGCGCGGGCGGCGAAGGGGACGCGGGCGGCGCGGACGCGCTGGCTCCGGGGCCGGGGCCCTCCGAGTCAGGCACGCTGGCCGCCGCGAGGTCCCCGGGCCCCAGTGGACGCTTGTCGCGCGCCAGCTCGCGCTCCGTCGAGTTCTTTCTGTCGCGCCGGCGCCGGGCGCGCAGCAGCGTGTGCCGCCGCAAGGTGGCCCAGGCGCGCGAGAAGCGCTTCACCTTCGTGCTGGCGGTGGTCATGGGCGTGTTCGTGCTCTGCTGGTTCCCCTTCTTCTTCAGCTACAGCCTGTACGGCATCTGCCGCGAGGCCTGCCAGGTGCCCGACCCGCTCTTCAAGTTCTTCTTCTGGATTGGCTACTGCAACAGCTCTCTCAACCCGGTCATCTACACCGTCTTCAATCAGGACTTCCGCCGCTCCTTCAAGCACATCCTCTTCCGACGGAGGAGAAGGGGCTTCAGGCAGTGACCTGCGCGCCCCGCCTGCGCGGAGACCCTGGGCAGCTCCGGGCGGAGACGGTGGGCAGGCGTGGCCGCCAGAGCAAAGCAGGGTTAGATTCCCCAGAGACCCAGGGATGGACCGGCCTCCAGGGTGCAGGGCCAGAGCGTGGACTGAGAGACCCATGGGCCCCCCGGGGAGAGGGGAGGAGAAAGGGAAGATCCCTCTGCCTTCCCGTCTCAGCAAGGGGCTGCTTCTGGGGCTCCAGGCCTGCACCAGCTCCTGGCGCCCCGTCAGGTGTAGCAGTGAGGTCAGGGCCTTAGACCAGAGAGGCGTTTGCGACCTCCCAAACGGGTAAGAAGGAAGCCCCGCGAACGCACATCGCCACCCTGGATCCATCTCTGAACAAGGGCTGACTTCCCCAGGACCTAGTGGGGGCGCTGTGTGGGGGGAAGGAGGAAGGCACCGTCGCTCTGGTTACCGAAAGTATTTAAATGTCTGCCAAAATGACAGCTCAGACAACCAAACTATTTTCTAAATAAACCTTTGTAATCTGTGTCGGGTGCAGCCGTCCGTCCTTAATTCCCCCCTCCCCCGCCCCAGGGTGAGGGTCCCTCCCAGACCCTCGCCCTGCCTACCCCCCAAGGGTAGAAAGGAGGACATT
>NW_024349804.1:13517934-13538703 GCF_902729225.1 Pteropus medius | reverse complement strand
CTCCTCCCCACCCCCTGCATCCGAGTGGTGGCTTCTGCCTGCAGCCCAGCCTTGCTCACACCCCACCCCCACTCTCCCCACACTGAGGCCTGAGGAGGGGTGGCTAGAAGAGGAGACTAGAGTATTGGGGTAGCCTCCCCCCAGACTCTGCCAGCCCCGATCACACAGCCCGGGCAGCTGGGGTGGACAGGCAGGAGCGGGACCAGGCATTGCAAAGGGCAGAGGCCCCTCCCCCGAAACACTCTCACGTGCCTGAGCTTGAGCCGGAAGGGCTCGCGCTGGGACCCCTGCTGGTGGCCATCCCTTCCTCCTGTTCCTCCGTGACCCCTTGGCCTTTCTTATTTACCTCCCTCCTGCGTCCAGCCCCTGCCTACCACCCAGCCCTCTCCTGGATCACCACTCATCTGTCCTTGGCCTGGGGTAGCCACAGCTCTGTCCTGGGGAGAGGTCAGCCTGGGTCCTGCCTTTCATCCCTAAGCCCCAAATCGGGAGCCACAGCAGGCCCCTCTCCTGGTCCCCTTGCCAGGACTGTCCCTTGGAGAACCGCGCCCTCTGCAGTGGCCCAGCTGCCTCACCCCAAGGGTATGCTCTCTCAGACCATGTCGACACTAACTCGTGGGCACCCTCACACCTGCTGTGCCCAGGCTCAGGGACGGGGGGCGAAGCCTGGACGGGTAGTCCACGTCAGAGGCCTGGCTCTGCCACGAGGTTGCTGAGCTAGCTCGGACGAGCCTCTGCCCTCTCTGGGCGTCGGCACCCCTCCCGTGAGGCAAGGGGCGTTGCTGGAAGCTGCCGAGCCTGCCGATCTCTGGTCCAATCTGCCAGCGGAGCCGGGGCCCTGAGGGGCGACCTTTCCTTGGCCATGGCACGGCTGACCTGGCGCGGCCTCCGAGCTGCGGGGCTGTCTCAGTGCAGCGGAGCAAAGACACCCCCAGTGATCTTGGGGATGAGCCGAGGTTACGACAGGCGCCCGCAGCCTGGAATGGGGCCCGTGGAAGGATGTCAGCTCGCCCCGCTCCCTCTCCTCCCCTAAGCCCCAGAACTGCCCCTGCCAGGGCTGCCACTGGGGCTGCCGGCGCCCCTGCCCCCATTCAGCCAGCAGATGTTCCCCACTCCGGCCTAACTGCCGCCTGGAGAGACTTCTTCTTCGGTTGGATAAACAGAGCCTGGCTCCCGCCCTGCTCTGCCGCAGGCAATGGCCTATCCGAGTCTCGCTGTCTGCAATGATGGAGTGGGGAAGCTGGCATCTCCCGGGTGTCCCAAGCACCAACTGCTCCCACCGTGGTCCAGGAATTTCTTTGCTGTACAGAGTAGGGGCCCAGACTTCTGTCCACCTGTCCAGGGCTTGTCCAGCAGGTCCCTCCGCGGCAGCCGGTTCATCCGCGCAGTGGTTCCGCTCTCTGGCCTGCGCGTCTGCTGCAAGGTGCTCGTTGTCGGCCCCGTCTGTCATCTGTGGCTGAGGAAACGCGCCCAGAGTTGGCCACTGCGCCCGGAATCACAGGTGTGAGGGGCGGAGCGCACCGTGAACCCAGAAGCGTCCAGCCCCGCAGAGCTCGTGCACTGGGCACCCCAGCTCCACCGTCCTGTGCACACCTTGTGGTCTGGCCTCCTGCTGGGCACAGCTGCCTTCCTGCCCAAAGCGCCCCCCCTCGAGTTCAGGAGATTTCAGGCAAAAACAAAACAAAACAAAACCCCCAAACAAACGAACAAAAACATCCACAAGAAGATCGGGGAAGGCCGACCTTGAGTGGGGGCGAGGGGGTCAGCTTGAACACCGACCCAGTTAATTCTTGTATTTAAATTCAGTTGCCGAGTTCGTAGGAAAGGGAGGAAAAAAATAATCCAAAATATTCCATTACAGCTCAGTACGGAATTAAAAAAAAAAAAAAATTACTCGGAGCAGGCAGAATTGTTAATATTTCGGAAAAGCAGCCGGAGTCTTGGAATCCTGCGCCGGGCTCCGGGGGCGGGGGCTGAGGGACGGGGGGACACGCTGCCGCGCGCTTGCTGGCTGTGCTGGCAGCCGGCTGTATTTTTATATCACATCCGTCGGCAGGGTGCACATATTCCGGTACAGCCTCCGATCAAAACACAGGGCGCTGGCAGGCCCATCTTGAGTCTGGCTGGGCAGCTGTGGCCTTTTGCTGAGCCAAATCCCGGGCCCTGTCGCTGTCAGCTCCGCACATGCAAGGCGAAGGCGGGAGGCAGCCAGCCGGAGGTTCCGGGAGCTCCGCGGGCACCTGGCCCTGCGCCAGCTGCGGCTCACTCTGGGCAGGGGCGACCCCCTCTGCTTGCCAGGGGCACCTGAGGGGCGGGGCTCGCAGATAGGGGGCGGGGTCCCGCGGTGGTAGAAGTTCACGTCCTCCCAGCTGAGGAGGAGTCGGGGAAGAGGGAGGGACCAGGGCAGGTGTCCACTCGAGGTCCCCACCTCCTGCTGCGGGTCTGCCCTCAGCAGCGGGAGACCTCAGGCCGCCCCTCCCCATCACTGAGGGTCAGCCTCCCGTTTGACCAGCGGGACTGTTTGGAGCATCAGATGCAGCCGGGGTGGGGGCAGTGAAAGGGCTTGAGGGGGTCGGGTGCAATAAGTGTCCGGCGTGCTTGAGAGGACCCAGCTGGCATCCTGGGTCCATTTCCGGCCTGACTCCGACACCATGCCCACCATCTGGAAGCAGGCTGCATGTCCCTCCTGGGGGAGCCAGTGGGAAGGGTGTGTGACCCCCCTCCCCCGCCCCGACCGGGGGCTGTGGACGAGCAGTACCCCCAAAAGCTGCCTGGGAGCAGAGTCAGCTGCCCACCCTGGGCCAAAAGGAAGCTCTGGGGCCAAAACTGTGTATCTTTCCTACCAAAAGGATTTGTGGCCGCTCCCAGTGAAGCCTCGGGCACAGTGGGATCACTATGTCAAGATAAGGGCTCCTGTGAGCCCCGAAAGCCCAGTTTAAAGGTGTCTGCTTTCGCGGCTGAGCACAAAATGTACCCTGAGCTGCCTGGCAGTGCTGGAGAAAAGGGAAATAGGGTGCACAGCCGCTCTGTGCTGGCCGGTTGACAGGAGAATCTGGAACCGGAGGCTGGCACTGGACCCGCCTGGAACACGGGGCTGCGAGCGTTCCAAAGGCTTCCACGACGCTGGGCGTCTGCCTCCAGTGGGGCTTCGGGGGCTGCAGAGAGCCCTGGAGGGGCGTTCACACAACCCCATCGCCGGCTGCACCAGGCCGGGCCATCTTGCAACCATCCCGCCCTAGCCCTGAGTCTGCCCTCCGCGGACCAGGCCCCGGCTAGGAGCTGGAGGGCTGTGGAGCGTGACAGTCACAGGGACTGTGGCCACGCGGCCCTGCTGCCTGTGTGCAATGAGCATTTGTGCCCCCACAGCTGACCTGGCCGGCCCCGCAGACCCTCTGGACGTAGGCCCTGCATCCTCATTGGCTCCGCCCCCACACCCTTGGGAATTCTCGCTTCAAGCTCTGTCAGGAGGTCCTTTCTGTCTCACCGAGCACCTCTCGTGGGTCCCCCCAGACTCAGGCCAGGCTTCCTCTCCAGAAAACCTTTCGGAGGCCCTCGCGCTCCACCCCCAGCCCAGTCGTAGGTCCCCGGGGCTGGGCCGGGGACTGCCCTTCCCCCACTCAGGGAGCCCAGCACGGGGCAGGGCAAGGAGATTGAGCAGGGGGACAGCGTGTCACCCTGGCCAGAGGCCGGGTGGAGTGAGCCTCCTCTGAGGGTGCAGGGCTGTTTATCCTCCCCCACCAAGGAGCCACCAAGGTCATCTCTGCACTCCCAACCGAGAGCTGCCCAGGATGTGTGCGTTGAGCCAGGACACGGGCCCCAGGCCCCGCGTGGAGCTGACGTGGACCTGACATGGACCCACAGCGCGGCCCCCCGTGCAGCTCTGGGGCTGCGGGGTCTTCTACCGCACGTGCGGGCGGGCGGCTGGAGTGTCCGCTCCGATACCGGCGGCCGCGCTGCCCCCGCCCTTCTCATTAGCTCCTCACTGTGCAGCGTCTACATGAATAGGAAGATCTTGGCGTGACCATCCGAGGGAGGCCGGACTTTTGGCAGAGCTCAGGGTGGGTGGTCCTCGAGGTGGTTCCGTTCAGCTGCCCCCCATCACCCCAAGAGGCGGGAGAGGTGATCGTTCAGGACAATAATAACAGAAGGGACATGACCGCGTGCTGTCTGCGTGTCGGCTTTGGACAGGTGCTCTGGGTGCTTAGTCCTCATAATTCTGCCATGTGGTGATGGATGTTTCCATTCTACAGACCAGAGCACTGAGCTCCAGGGAGGGAGTGGCGGGTCCCGAAGCCACCTCGAAGTCAGATGTGGGTGACTCGCCGCTCACCCCGCCAGATGGAACCGACAAGCTTCACTTTACAGGTGACCAACAAAGGCCGAGTGTGGCAGTGACCTCTCCAGACCCTTGTGTTCTGGCTGCAGAGCCAGCTCGCCTGCCTGTGCGGGGCCTCGTCCCTCCACCCCGAGATGAACTGTTACACCTATAAGATGAGACACAGCCCAGGAGCCACGCTCGTCTTACGTCACCTCATGCTTCCGATGCAGTGGCACCGCCGAGCCCCAGCCGCCAGGTAGAACGTGTGTGAGTCCAGGGCCGGCTCTGTTTTCCCTGTGTCGTCTTAGAAACGGTTCTGAATAATGAAGCCGCTTTGGAAGATCACCCCATCCAGGATATAAAATGCCAAAATGTTTGCAGCAAAAAATAATTCAGTTGCCCGCTTCCTAGAGTGTGCTGCCGTCGCAAATCGAATTTAAGGCAAAATCAGTCCTCTTTTAATTGGTTCAAATGAAGCTGTGTTATTCAGATCGGAATGTCGTGTTGCTTCCGTGAGGGTTCAAGCAGGAGAAGACGCAGCTGTCCTCTCGTACCGGGCAGTGCTCAGGGATCGGACCCCAGGGTGCTGCCCAGGGTGTGTGGGATGCGTCCTGGGTGACGGGCAGATGCCAAGCAAATAAATGGAGGGCTCCACATATGGCCGGAGGGGTTAGGACATGATGGGCGGACATTGCCCAGGCGCGCTTGGGGCTGTCTGCTTCGGGGTCCGTCCAGTCCCACAGGCACCTCTGCCGGGCCCCCCAATGGCAGTGGAGAGGGGCTTCACGTGACCCTTTGTCGCCTGGCGCTGGGAGGGTTCTCCGGGTTGCTAAGGCGAGGCACGCACGGTAGCATCGGGCTTCCGGAGGCCCCGGCTGGTCTTGGACCCAGACTGAGCCCCGTGAGCCTCCGTTCCCTTCTCTGGAAAGTGGGGACCCCCCTCCCACCCCCCACGGCATCTGAGAAAAGCACGGTGGACTCCACAGACCCTTGTGACAGGCGTCAAGGAGCCTGTGCCTCGTGGCAGACCTGGCCCAGGGTTGGGCCCATGAGCTCTTCCGGGGGGCCATCGGGGGAGGTGAGGGGCTTCTGGAGCCCTGGGCTCAGGGTCGGGGGTGGCAGGACCAGCCCTCGGCAGAGCGGAGGGGCCCTGGGCGGCCTTGTACGGCCAGGTGCCCTGGGCCTGTCCCAGGATGGGAGGGGGTGTCTGGGCCTGGCCACCGGCCTCTTGCTGGGCAGCTTTCGTTCATGCCACCTCATCTCCCAGAGGCTGGCGCACAGCAGCGCGTGACAGACGCTGGCCACGTGGGCCGTACCCGTGTGGACGCCGTGGTCCCGCCCGCGGGCTGCCTCTGGTCAAGTGGGGATGCAGGACAGCACCGTCCCGTCCGGCCACTACACAGGGCAGGCGTGGCGGGAGGTGTCTTGTCCTCCCTCCCGCCCTCGGCGGAGGGTGCCCCCGGTGTGCCCAGAACCGTGGACGACCGGGGCTCAGAGCTTCCGGAGCCCCCTGGCCCCCTTTTGCTGATGGGGAAACTGAGGCTTTCTCAGGCCACCTCTTCCCAGCTCCTCCCACTGGCTCCCCCAGTCATCAGGGGGGCGCAGAGGGGGTTGCAGGAGTGGGGAGGAGCTCGGGGGGCCGCCCGCTTGGCCAGGCATCTGGGGGCAGAGGTCACAGCAGGACGACGAGGGCTTGTTGTACGCAGAGAAGCACTGGCTTCGGGCTGGGAAAACCCACAGGTGTCGTGTCTCGACCCCTAAACAGTCTCCCAGGCCTGGGGGTGCCCGCCCCGGGCCTTGCATGCCCCTGGCGATGGGGAGCCCACCGCTTCCCTGGGACGGGCTGGTTTTCATGAGCGCTGTCCCGACTTTGGGGAGGTTTCCATTCTACGAAGCGGGAACCTGCCTCCCTGGACGTCGGGATCGACTTCCTGGGAAATCTCTGGGACCGGCACAAAGTCAGTCGAATCTGCACGCGTGTCCTTCCCTCCCCGCTTCTCGCCGCTGTCTCCAAACGCGCGTTTGTGCTGCAGCTGGACCCGGGAGGAGGAGCTGCCCCTCGCGGGGCTGCCCCTCGTAAAGCCAGGGGCACACAGCCTGCGGGGACACCAGGAGGGGTCAGACCCTGGGGGCAGCCGGCCTGGCTGTCAGTGGGACTCAAACCCCAGGCGGCTGACCAGAGGGAGTGGTCAGTGACCGGGGTGGCTGGGAGGCCTGAGAAAGCCCTGAGCTGGGTCAGCTGAGGATCAGGGATGGGGTCACGTGGGTGTCAGAGGTGGGAGTGGTCACCTGTTGCCAACCAACCGTCCATTCCACTCATTCATTCAGCACCAGCTGCATCCTGGGGGGATCAGAATCCCGATCAGATCTCACGGGGGTGCAACGTCCTCCTATACGTACAATAGTCATTACGGAAAAAATGATGCACATCGATCATCGTTTCTTTAGAAACCATCTATTGGGAGCCCACGGCCTACCTGGAACAGATCAACAATGGAGAGACACATCGCTGCCCCCACGGGGTTCGCAGTCTTACGGGGCACGGGCGATGCCATAGGACCTCAGAGGCAAGTTTAACGTTACGAACCGTGGTGTGCTGTGCGCAGGTGGCTCCGGGGGCGGGCGGTGGGCGGCCTCCTGGCACGTCAGCTGGGACACAGTCTCGTCTGTGAATGGAGCGGCTGGGAGCGTTGCCCGGGGGCTGGCCCTGCGCTAGCGTCCTGGACAGCAGTCACAGTGCCCCGCACGGGGCGCTCAAACAGCAGAAATTTATCATCTCCCAGGCCTGGGGGCTGGAAGTGCGAGATCAAGGTGGCGGCAGAGCTGGCTCCTCCTGAGGCCTCTCTCCTTGGTGTGTAGATGCCGCCTCCCCCTCTGTGCTCACGGGGTCGTCCCTCTGTGTGTCTGTGTCCCGATCTCCTCTCCTCGTTAAGGACTCCAGCCAGATGGACGAGGACCCACCCTGACGACCTCATTCTACCTCAGTCACCTCCCCAAAGCCCTGACGCCCAAGCGCGGTCACCTTCTCGGGGGCTGGGGGTTCGGGCTTCAACACGTGAATTTGGGACGAGCACGATTCAGCCATGACAGACCCTCAGTCCACTTCCCGACCCCACACGTGGTTATGTGACTGGTGTGGGCCCGTTCCCACCTTCTCCTGCCTCGGTTTCCCCAGTCGTAGCCCGAGGACTGCCCAGTGCCCGTCTCGTGAGCTCACAGGAAGCACTGGACGAGCCTGGCACACAGTCAGTCCTCAGCAAGGCCGGGCTCCATCCGCAGACAGACGGGCCCTCAGGCATCCCCAGGGACTCGCAGCTGGAGCACGCAGAGCAAGGCCAGGTGGTCGCACGCCCACATCCCTGGGCTGACAGGCAGGGGCTGGGAAGTGCTCGTGCCCTGGGCGGGGTGCGTCCATGGGGCCAGTGCACAGCCCCGGGCTGTGACCCATCTCCTCACTCCCCTGGGGGTCCCGTCCCCTGCGGGCCGTGCAGCCCGAAACCTCTGCCATCCCTGGGAGCTTCTTTTTAATGTTCAAACAAATTTATTCATAACAGCAAAAAATAAATAAATAAAAATAAAATAACCCTGGAAACAGCCCAAAAGCCCGTCAACTGGTGAGTGGAGAAATGAACTGTGGTACATCCACGCCTGGGGGCGCCGGTCAGCAGACGGCAGCAAGCTGTGATGCGGGGGACACGTGGCGGACCTCAGAGGCAGCACGTATGTGAACGGGGCCGGACTCAGGACGGCCACACGCTCTGTGGTTCCATTTACACAGCATATTAAACACAGACCATGTTTCAGAGCAGTTGTAGGTTCGCGGCACAACTGGACAGAAAGCACAGCTAACTTCTCCCTCCGTAAGTGGGGTACGGACGTGGACCCAGCAGGGGAGGCGGTGGATGTGGGGGTGCTCTGTAAACTGTAAAGTGCCGTGCTCGGGGCAAGGGGGATTCTCAGAGGCTCGATGAACACTTGGTGGAGGGGGCTGGCTGGCCGGCCACCAGGGTCTGCAGATGTGGGAGACGCTGGCTCCTGAGCCCGGTCTAGACGGCTCTGGAAAGGTGCTCCGGCCAGAGCCAAGGAAGAGGGACCCGCCGGCCGCCTTGGCCTCCTTTGCTGTAATGATGGAAAAGCACCAGCCGGTCGTGAGGCTCCGGCGACAGCGGCACCCTTATCTCCCATCAGCGTGCGGAGAGCGTCTGCGGCCGGCGTGGCCGGGGAGCCGGCGGGGTGAGCGGCCCTTTGCTCCTGGAGAACGGGGCAGCCGGCTGCACACGGCCCTGGTGGCTGACGCCACCTGTGAGGGCTGCGGCCCCCACCCAGCACGGCCGGGCCAGATGTCAGCGCCCGGAAGAGGAGCGTGGGGTCGCCTGCCCTTGTGGACCAGGACGAGTCTGGCCGGCACCTCTCCACTGCGTGACCTCGGCTCCTCCCTTGACCTCTCGGAGCGACTCTCTCCAACGGCTGCATTTTTTTTTTTGGTGCCTACCGCCACGTACGCTCCAGCAGCGCAGAGACTCATCATGATCTGTCCCCACAACTCTCCCAGGCACCGAGGAAGCAAATGAGGGCCCCTCAGGGCTGGTTGCAACTGAAGCCGGGGTTTAACCCCAATCCCAGGGCGCACGCCCTGGACCCCACTGTACAGGGCGAGCCCCGCATCTGCATCCTGGGGTTTCCTGCTGCCCACTGCTGAGAGGGATCTCAGCCCATGCATCGTTCTCAGGGATCCTGTGGCTTCTGGCTTCTGTGGACACAGCCCCAGGGAGAACACAGGGACAGGGGAGACTGGCTGGCCGCTCCCTGGCCTGCAACACTCTGGCCTCCGCATGTCCTTGCTCTGCAGAGTGCCCCCACCTGCTGCCCCTGGCCGTGCACCCCTGAGGGCAGGGGTCTGCGACCCTCTCGTGAGGTGAGAGGCCCGGCCGCCTGGGCTCCATCATCACAGCTCAGAGCACACTGGGTGCCCGGTCCCACGCTGCCCTCCACCCACGGCCACTCCTGAGGCCCCTCCTGGGGGCACTGCTCCCGGGGCTGGGCCCCGCCCGCCCACGCCCCGCTCTGATTTTCTCTCTGCTGGACTGGGGCCGGGGCTTTGCTGGGCCCTGGGACAGGGCTGAAGCTGCCGGGGGCTGGACGCCTGGCCACGCAGCCTGTCACGAGGCCTGCGCTGTCCCCAGTCTAGACCCTGACGTGAGCCCCCGGCTGGGCTGCGGACACCGGCTCCCAGGGACGAGCACTCAGCTTTGAGCAATGGGTGAGATTTCAGACCGAGCATCCTGGCAGCTCTGTGAAACCGCTGTGCTGGCCTCCTCAAGCTCCTGGAACGGGCATGCCACAGTGCAGCCACCCGGTCAGCCCCCCGCAGCTACCCGGTCAGCCCCCTGCGGCCGCTGGATCAGCCCCCTGCTGGCGTCCAGGGCCCAGAACCAGGCTTCTCCTTCCCAGCAGAGTTTTCCACGTTCCGCCTGCAGGACGTAAACCGGTCGCCCTAATGCACGGCTTCCGCTTAAACGCCAGGAGAGCGTGCGTTCGTGGGGACGCGGCTGGTGACAGCAACGTCACAACCCCGCGCTCATCTTCCAGTGTCCAGAGGGTCCTGACCCCCCAGCCAGGACTTTTCCTTTTTCTGACAATTTTTTTAACCGTGGTAAAAGACACATCACACAAAATTTACCATCTCGACCATTTTTACGCATCCAGTTCAGTGCCATTAAATACATTCGCGATAGGTGTGTGGCCGTCCCCACCCTCGGTCCCCATAACTCTTCATCTTGTAAATCCAACACTCCGCCCGCCCCTGGCGCCACCATGACCATGTCTGTCTGCATGATTTCGACTCCCCTAAGCAAGCACAGGACCTGTGGCTCATGGTTTTGGGCCAAGGAGGAGAGTTTTAGGAGGGGAGGTGGGCGACGGAAGGGGGGGGCGGGAGGCACCACACGCTGAGCCACCGCCGCCCCCCCACCCCGTGCCAGCTCATGGCCAGTATTTCTTGTACGGCGGCTCAAAGGAATCGGCGTCTCGGGGAACCTGGAGCGACCCAGGGCCCCCCACTTCGCAGAAGGAGAGCTGCCGGGGCTCAGGAGTCGGGGGCCCTGCCCCACAGGGACGTGATGTGGGAGCTTCCCGCGGCCTCCTCTGCCCAGGACACACCTGTCCATCCTGGCCCCCCTCCTCAGCCCCTCTCCCTGTGTCCTGGGTGGGTCTAGGGTGGCAGTGCTGCTGCTTTGGGCCCCGCTGATGCAGCGTCAGAAATGAGCAGTAAAAGGCTTTCTGTGGCTCTTCCAGCCCAGACAAAATCGATCCGTCCTGGAACCACAGAAACAGCTGACCTTTGGGTTTCTAGCAAACCTGCCAAACGCAGCTCCGTTTGGGATGTGGCTCAGAGCCGGGGCCCCGGTCTGAGGGTGTGGGAGCTCCTTCTGCACAGGCCCCAAGTCCAGGCCTGGCAAGTGCATGCGGGTGGGACAGGCCCGCAGTGCCTCTGTGGGGCGGGCTGCGTCTGGCCGGGGGCCGGAGGCCCTGCAGGCGCTCAGCAAGCCCCCTTCCGCACCAGGGGGTCGTTAGCAGCATTTACGGATGGGGAACCAAGGCCTGGAGAAGGGGCGTGGCTGGGCCCTGCTCCTGGCCCACCAGGACCCGACCCAGCTTCCTGCCTGGCTCCTTCGCTGACGTGTGGGTCACTGTGGACCCCTGTGGCCTTGGCTCATGCCAGCCACCCAGTTCGGTTATTGATTGTTCTTTCATGATGTTCCAGGCCATGCTGGGACCATGGAGCCAGTGTGGCTCTTTGCTCTGGGGGCCCACACTGTCCTGGGGGCAGACATAACTCACAGAGCCATGGTGGGGATCAGGACCAGGTGGGGGGTGTGGAGGGGCCAGGTAGCAGACAGCCTGGCCAGCACCTCCCTCGTGCCCAGGTCCTTGTGGGCACAAGAGACCTGAGGATGAAGGAGCCCCCACACCCCAGGGGTGACAGACACACCTGGGCTCCTCCCATTCCTCCCTGCTCAGCTCCCGCTCCTCCCCCTCCCCCCTTCAGGCCCCTGACAGGCCTCAGGAGGCTCCGGAAGTGTGAGCCGGCTGTGCAGGGAGGGGCGGCCTGTGCGGAGCCCCCCACCCTTCCGAGCAAGCCTCTGGCCCGGGACCCTGGGTGGGATGGTGGAGTGGGCCAGGGCCACGCTGTGTGGCACCCAGAGCCACGTCGGGGTTGGGGCTTCTCCGCAGGGAGCTGGGGTCCCCCTGGACAGGAGAGGCGGGATCAGATGTGGGTTTTAGACAGGCTGCCGGCTTCCCGCGGGCCGGGTGGAGAGGCGAGGCTGGGGCCAGGTGGGCGGCCACGGGGGGCCATGACGGAGGCAGGGCTGTATCTGTGGAAAAGATGGGGCTTGCTTTAACAGCACTCCTTATATTTGGGATAAAAAAAGGTGCCCTGGCTCTGTGGCCCCCTGGGGCCCCAGCCCTGCCTCCCCACTGGCCAAAGCTGCCTGGCCAGTCCTGGCAGGAGAGCATTCATGAGCAGGGCAAGGCACGGCCGGGGCGCTGGCTGCCACTCCTGGCTCACGTGCAGTGGCTTCGGCAGCACACCGCGCACTGGTTTGGGTTCTCCCAAAGCGAGCCAGGCGAGTGCCTACTGGGCTGTGTCCTGGAGGGGCGAGGAGGGGCGGTTGGGGGTGGGGCAGCCTGCAGGCCACTGGGTCTTTTGGGCAGGGGCCCTGCAGGGAGTCCCGGACGGCAGCCTTAGGCCAAATGGAGACTTGGGGGCCCTGGCAGCACCGTAAGCCTGGAGCCCACGCCAGCCTGTGGGGGGTCGCCATTGCCCGGTGTAGACACCGAGGCCGGGAGATGGGGTGTGCCTGCTCACGGTCACCTAGGTGGGGGTCCCCGTACCCTTTCCAGAAGTTGCGGGTACGCTGAATGGACCCCAAACATGTCGGCTAATTAAGTAAGATGGAGCCCCAACCTTGTCAGTGCCCCTCCGAAACATGGGCGTGAGGTGGCAGAGGGCCAGTCGGAGCTGTCCGCTGCAGCCGTGCCGCTGGGGTCTTGGAAGAAGCCTTCCCGAGAGGCACCCCGCGACCTGCGTGGCCCCGTCGAAGCCGGCGTCCAGCCCGGTGCGTCTGAGTTGGCCGTCGCAGGGGCCACCACTTCTCAGCCGCCTGCCTCTCCGGGATCAGCAGGAAATGAGATGGTTGCAGGAGATACCGAGATGCCCTTGGCGGCTGTGGATCCGGGTCAGGCAAGGCCCGAGGGCGAGTGCCCATCTGTAGTGGGCATGTGCACGCCCGTGTGGGGTGTGCGCACGCCCCCTGAGGTGTGACTGTGTGTGCACACGCATGGGCCCGTCATGGGCGTGTGTCGGTGCACCTGTGGGGTGTGCGCGTGGGCTCAGGGAGGCCTTTCGTTGCACACGTATGAACAAAGCATTTCCTTAGGCTGCACACCCAGAGGCAAGATGCACTCAGCATTTTAAGTTTCTCTTTTCTCGAAAAGACCGAAACCAGACAGACTCTTCTCTCCGGCTGCGGAGTGCTTACATCTGCAAAACAGCCGCATCGCTACCGGGGCTCATTCATTTCCCGCCGCCGGCTCCCAGGGCTGTCCCAGTTTCTCCCGGGTGCCAGGGCCACCTGCCCGCAGGCGTGGGGCGCCCCTCTCGCCACCCCCAGCCCACTCCTTTCTCCCTCTCCTCCTCCTCCACCCCTGCTTATTGACGCACATGTTTTGTGTGTTCAGTTTTTCTGGTTTAGGGATAAGCAATGTCAGATCGGCCCCTCTCCCGAGACCCTTGGGTCTGGTGAGGGCAGGGCCGCCTCTGGGAGGGAAAAATCCAGAAGAAACCATTCCTTTCATCCTTTGCTTTCCTAGCAGTGAGATCAGGTTAAAATTACCGCCAGGGCAGCCGTGGCAGGAGACGATTTAGGTCAGGGGCGCTCGGTGGCCGACGTGGGGGTCTGTGGAGGGACAAACAGGAGGGAGACGGGATCGCGGCGGCCTCCGCAGATGTTGAGGGGGCAGTAAGGGAATATGGCGAGCAGCTTCGCCATACCTTTGGCTCTCAGATGAGAGGGACACGGCCATTAAAAGTTACAAACGACCAAAGCCCACCCAAGGAGAAGCAGAGAACCCGAATAGCCCCGTTTCTGGGAAAGAAATTGGATTGGTAGCCGAACGCCATTCCAACAAGAAAACCGCAGACCCAGTGGCTTCGCCAAAGCTTCGGCGGCACCGGACGTGCCATTAAAAACAATGCCCGCTCTACACAAACCGCGCTAGGGAATAGGACAGGCGGGAGCCCTCGGCCGACCCTGAGGCCAGCGTTCCTCTGATATTCAAACCGGATCAAGACCGGAAAACACCTACACGCGGACACGTCTCATTCGCCTGGATGCAAAGACCGGCCAACAAAATTTTAGCAAACCGAACCCAGCGACATATAAACGGAGCCGTACCTCGTGACCAAGTGGGTTTTGTTTCTGAAACGCAACATTGGTCTGACATCGAATGTCAATCGATAGACGATGAAAGAAAAAGGACGCGATCGTCTCGATGGACTGAGAAGAGGCATTTGACGACGGCCAACAATATTCCTGGTAAAAAACAAAACAAAAACAAGAAACAACTCTCAGCTGATTAGGGTCCCGGCGGGGTTTCCTCTGCCCAGCGAAGGGCATTCGTGGGGAGCTCGGCGTCATGTCGCACTGTTGGCGAAGGACTATTTTTCCCCCAGTGGCAGGGGTAAGAGCAGGATAAACTCTCTCGCTCCTGCCGATTGTTCACGAAATTGCTGAGTCGTCGCGGCCGTCACTGAGGAGGGGCTGGTCCTGCCTGCTCCCTCCTGCCTTCCGTGGCTGGCCCTGGTGCCTCCGGGCGGGCCACCCTCCCTGACCTGGCCCCGAGGAGCTGCATCACACGCCCTGCGAGAGTTACTTCTTTCTTTAGGTTTTGGGCCCTGCAGACCGGTGCCCGGTAAGGACGGAGCTCACAGTTCTCAGGGCGCACGGAGCCCCGGGGGGCAAACACCGGGGTCACGCCCCTGGGCTGGGGGACCCACGAGGACGGCCGACTGCCGCTGTGTGCAAGGGCCGCCGGGCGGGCTCACGGGCACGCGAGTCAGCCGATGGCCACAGCAGGAGCTGGAGCAGCAGCGGTCACGCGCTCAGGCGGGCCGTGTCCTCGGCTGGGGGGACTGGGGGGCGCTGCGTGGTGGGCGGCGTGACGCCGGCCCAGAGGGGTGACGTGCAGCAGTGGGAAGGACATTCTCAGAGGAAGCAAGCGTATCAACGGAACACGTGGTGAAGCCCACGGAGAAAGTGTGGCCAAGGCTGGCCCCATTCTGGGGGTGAGGGGACAGGGGGTGACTCACCGGGTGGTCCAGCTGTGAGGAACGACAGTGTCCTGTACCTGACAGCCAGCGGAGCCTGGTGGAGCCCGAAGGCCAGCACTCAAATCCCCGTGTGGCCGCCTGTCTCATTGTTCAAATGCTCACGCCTGCTCACGCGTCGCTTTGCTACTAAACGCAGGAGCAGAGACGCAGCTCACCCCAACCAGTGAAAGGGATGCAGTGACGTGCCCCCCTTGGAAGCAGAAGCTCCAGGCTCTCAGTTTGGCTCTTCCCGTCAGTAGCGCCCCACGCGTGGCTGCTCCCCATCCTGGGAGCAGGAATAAGAGGGGCAGACGTGCAGCTTGAGCTGGAGAGGAATCTTGCCACTACAGGCCACTGGGAGCGGGGGGCTGTTTGTCGCTGCAGCGCGGCTTAGCTGAAGCCGCCCGAGACACCTGGCTTCCTGTGCCTCAGCCTTCTCCACAGTGAAATGGGGACGCTGGTGGCTTTCCCTCGGGGATGGGTGTGAGCATCAACGACGTCTCGTATGTAGAGGACTTAGAATGGCACCCAGCACGAAGGAAACGCTACTTGAAAACACGTGTTATTTTCTGTCTTTCAAGATCCCAGCTCCAGTTTGCTCAATGGTCCCCCCAGTCCAGATACCTGTCTGCAAAATAACTTTCCAGATGTGAGCGCCATAGCCACTGCTCTTTAGGATGCTGATAGGTGTGCCATGGTGTATGTGCGTTCGGTTATTGGGAGAAATTCTGGGTTAAACCAAATCACAGTTACTTTTGATCGCCAGGCTTCTCAGAGCCTTGAACTTGCTAGTGCGCCTTTGGAGTTTCAGGACCTGCGTCCCGGGATGTGTGACCATGGACGTGTGTGTGTGTGTGTGTGTGCGCGCGCGCGTATGCGTATGTGTGCGTGGGGCTGTGCGTGCACGTCCGTGTTGCATTGATTAACTATTGTGTGGCACAGGTTTGCAAAAGGCAGGGTTCCTGGCAATACCCCAAGGAGGGGTCCTTCTGTCAGCTCAGGGGACTCGGGATGGCAGGAGTGTCCCTGGCCGGTGCTACCAAAGCCGGGGAGAGTCCACACAGATGGAGGCGGCCGCTCGGAGTTGGACTTTAAGGGGCAGGAGTTTGCTGAGGGCCCAGGTGAGCCCCCCCTGTGATCGGGGCCAGGCAGGGGCTCCAGCAGCCTTGGAAGAGACGGAGGGAAGGAGGGGTTCTGGACGCCAGGCTGGGTGGAGGGGAGCGGGGCTCTGAGCCTACGGCCTCGTGCTGGAGTGGGGAGCTCTCCTGAACTCAGGGCTGGGGGACTGGCCGAGCCCTGGGTGCCACCGAGTGCAGCCAGGAGTGCCGGGCTGATTGGGGGCTGCCTCGGGCACTAGGGGGGCATGTCTGGGAGACAGGATGCAGAAGGGCCCGGGTTGACACCTGCCGGATGCTCGCCAGGGCGGCGGCTGCGAGGGGACCAGCACAGGGCCCGTCCCCGCCCCCGGGTGCTGCCCAGAGCCCGCAGGCACCGGACTCTCAGAAGTCTGGCTGGCTTTCTTGCTCTTGGCAAGTGGCTCAGGCAGTGGCTAATTGGATCTTCGAATTTGACACAGCTGTTTACAGAAAGCTTTTAGTCCCCAGGACAGGGTGGAAATTGGATTTCGGGCTCCTGGCTGGGAGATGCTCCCTGATTCCTAGCTCCCGCCCTGCCTGTGTGTGGGGGGCTTGGGCAGCTGCCTCTGATCGGGGCTCCTTATAAACTGCGCATCCGCTTGATGCCCGGATGAGGCCAGATCAGTGCCAGGGGCTCAGCCACCCCAAGTCTCTCATCTCTACACAAATGCGTTTTGCTTACATGTGCCACTGGGCTCTAGGCTGGCCCGAGCCTGGAGGCCACGGGAGAACGTTCCCCGATGTGATCACTAGGCTCGGGTTGTGACAAAGGTCTGCGGGACCCCACGGGGCGGAGCTCTGCGGACTGAGCTACCAGATGGGCCCCTTGCAGGGACAGTGGGTGGTTCCGTGAATTACCCACAAATGTCCGTCTTCGCGGAGATGCGTAACGGTCGCTGGGCGATTGGTCTTGGCACGGACACGTGGAATGTGTCGGCCCAGGCTCTGGAGTCCGGGGCCAGTCCACGGGCGACGCTTGAACTGTCATCACGTGTCTGTTCTCTTCTCTTCCACTCCAAGCTGAGCGGTCACCTCCTTCAGAGGGTCCGCAGTGATTTATCTCCCTTCGCTGACTTGTTGCCACTGGCACCACTCACCGACTCAGATGCAGGCTGCCTGGCTCCCTCTGCTCAGGACAGTCTCCTGAGGGTCGTTGGGACCGGCCTTTGGGGTGGAGACGGTCTCTCCAGCTCTCTGAAAAACTCCCCGAGCGGAGAGAGGCAGAGAGTGGGGAGAGCCGGCCCCCACCGCACGGCGAGGGCCAGGCCTTGTCGCGCTCCAGCTTCCACGAGAAGCTTTCAGCGAGGCGGGCGCTTCTCCGGTCGGAAAGAGGAAACTGAGGCCCAGGAGGGTGACGAACGGCCAAGGTCACACTGAGCAGCAGCAGCAGGACGAGCTCCGCACCCCAGGGCCCTCCCAGACCCTCTGTGCTCCCGGGCCCGCCCGCCCCGTCCCCTGGGTCCCTGTGTACGGGGACCAGCTGCGGGTCACTGCGGCCCTGCCCTCCCGGTGCAGGCGACAGCGTCACAGTGGGCCCAAACCTCGAGACCCGCACAGGCGGTGGGGGCGCTGTCCCAGACACGCTCAGACACAGCCGTTTGCACACGTGCGTGCACAGTGCAAAGAGTCACGCACGTGTGCAATGGTGGCATCGCGTGGTCCACTTTGCCTATGAGCAGAGCTTCCAATCATCGGCCCGGTGCCCGGTTCCTGAAGCTTCTCCACGCGCCCCCGCCCGGGGCTCGCCGCTGCAGCAAGCCTCTGGGGTGTCAGGATGTCGGGAGCCATTACAGGTGCCTCGTGGGTCCCACTAAGCACCTACTGTGCATTGTGCTTAGGGGGCGCCAGGCGCTGGGCCCCAGGGGTGGTCCCCACGTCCCTGCCCACCCCAACCACACCCCTCTTTAGAGAAGAGGAAACTGGGCCCAAAGAGTCTGAGTCACCCGCCAAAGACACGCAGGAAAGACGGCCAGCCCAGCTCCCATCTTAAAGCCGTGTCACCCCAAACCCTACACGTATTCTCTGAATTCTGACTTAGGCCAAAGAAGAGGGGGTGCCCAGGACGACGCTACCTCCCTGCTGCCCGCCTGGATTGAGACCTCACTTAGCCCTGGGACCCTGGAGCCAGAGGCTGAGCCCGCCGGCCCCCGAGTTCCTGACTAGAGAGTGGAGGGAGCCAGATTCAGCAGATGAAAGTCCAGGACCCCAGTCAAATGCCAGTTTCACACGAACGACGGTGAAGTCCTAAGCACCTCCCGTGAAATGTTAGGGGACGCTTATGCCGAAAACACTCTGTGTGCCACCGCTCTGGCTAACCCCTGTCAACGAGACGATGGCGATGACAGAAACGAGGGCCCGCCCTCCTGGAGCGAGAGCCAGCCGTGGGGGCCGTGGGGACATCCTTCTCACTCCTGCCATCTCTTCCAACCCGGGGCCAGCCGGGGGCACAGCTTTCATCGTTACCATTATTCCCATCCTCCCGTTTTCACGGACAGGAGGTCAGGAGGGGACGGCTCACCTGACCTCCCGCAGCAGGGAGCTGAGGCCCCGGACTGGGGGGCCCCTGGCTAGGGCCTGGGGTGTCCTGGGGTCGTGGAGCTGGGAGAAGTCCGCTCCCCGCCTGCCAGCGGGGCCTGTGAGCTCCGGGAGGCTTTGTGCTTCACGATGAAACACACTCTCACCGTGGGGAGGTGACGAACTCCCAGCGGGGGGACGAATGGAGAGGGGCCAGGGTGCCTCCCAGCCCCGATTCTCAAGGTAGAAGCCCGTGGGCAGAGGTAGACCACAGCGGTCCCCGCCAGGGCTGGCCCCGGGGCCTGTCGCCGGCTGGGTCTCTGAGTGTCTCAGAGCCCAGGCACCGCTGCGAGAAGCCTGAGCCATGTGGAGAGGCGGCGTGGAGGCTCTGTGGTCGGCAGCCCCGGCTGAGCCCTCGGCCAGCTGCCAGCATCAGCTGGTGGCCGCACAAGTGACCGACCTGGACGTCCAGCCCAGTTAAGCCTTCAGATGGTGACGGCCCAGCCCACAGTTAACTGCAGCTGTGGAGGGGACCTAGGCGAGAGCCCACCAGCCGGCCCCACTTGACCCCCAGAACCGTGGGAGATAATGATAAACTGGGGTCTTGAGCCAGTACGTTTTGGGGTGCTCTGATACGCAGCAGCAAAGAACCGAAATGCCACCAGTGGTCCTGGCTCTGCCCTTAGGGCCACCCAGGACCCCCACGCCCCGTGGCAGCCCTTCAGAAGTCTGCAGACGTGGCCGGACCCCCCGAATCCTTCCTTTCTGTGAAACAGCCCTGATTCCGCCATGCCGTCCTCCAAGGACCCGGCTCCAGGTCCCCTTTCCAAGCCTGTCATTGCCAATGAACCGTTTCTAATCTGCTCAGGTCCACGTCCAACCGCAAAACTGCAAAAATGGTACGATCGACCCAGGATGAAGCAAACTGTCACCTCCCTTTTTTCGGATACGCTGCTTCTGTTAATGCAACCGGAGACTAAATTTTCCTTTAACTGACCTCCCGCATCATCTGCTTAAACGAGGCTCGTGTCATTTCCACCCTCTGGATCCTCCAAGGCAGTTTCCATGCTTCTCCCGGGAACACCAGGAGGCCAGCTGACCCTCACGTATGTAGGTCACCAACGGAGACCTCAGGAGCCCGAGATAAGCGGGTCGCCGGATGACCCAGGGTGAAACTTCTCCCTCCGCCAGCAGGGAGGCGCTAATGAGTGAGTAGGAGGACACGGGATTTATGCTTCCGAAAATCTCCCCCAAATAAAACCTGATGCAGCCGGGGACAATGCAATTTGTCACACATACATGATATATTTTTTAAAAACAATTTCAAGTTTTAAAAAAATTCACTGATTTTTCTGTCACCCATCTCAAAAACACCAGGGGGGAAGAGAGAAAAAAATACATATTCCATAATTCTAAAATTCAAAATACTTTTTCTTCCAGGGTTTGAATCACCACTCCCCAATTCAGATGTGGGTTTCTGAGAATGTCTTGTTCATTTAACTATTTTTCAACCCGGAGGAATAAATTGTCAGTCACATGCTATTTAGAGAACAAAAGCTTCTATGGAAGATGCTGAGGGAAGCTCTGAGCTCTGTCAGGGGGTGGGGGTGGGGACAAAACTGGCCTGGAAATGGCAGCCTCTTGGGGGGAGCCCTGCATCAGCCCAGCAGAGAGAGAGAGAGAGAGAGAGAGAGAGAGAGAGAGAGAGAACCGACTCATCAGATTGACCGGGGACCTGCGTCTCTCCCGCGGACGACAAGTCTTCGCAAGTTTGAGGAGAATTAAAGAAGGGTGTTTATCACGAGGATCGGGGCTCAGCGCCCCCTGTGGCGGCTGCGTTTCATTTTGGAAGTGCAGAACCTCCAGCCACTTAGTAAAACACAGAAAAGACATATTTTTTAAAGAGAAAAGCAAGGAGGTTTAATCTTGGAGTTTTGAGAGACTGGGGTTCAGAGCCGATTTAAGTGGTTTCAAGCATACGCTAGGTGCCACGTGAGAAATTTGAGTGTGAACGCACAAGCAGCTTTTCTTGGCGTTTCGATGCATTATATAAGCACATTTATATAAATGTTTTCCTGGGTTGGATAAATAGTGCTTTTCTATTTAAATTTAATCTGGATCCTCGAGAATGAATTTCCTTGATCTTTCTGTAACCCTGGAGATCGATCCTTGATGCAGATTTCAAACATGAAATTAAATGTCGCTAGATTCTCAATGTCTAACACCGTCGAGGCGTCCAGTATGGAGGAGACCCCTGGGGACAGGCAGGCAGACGCGGGCCACGGGCGTTTACTGAACACGTACCATATGCTGAATTTCCTCTACGGCAGGAAACCAAAGGGCCACACGCAGGCGCCCTGGAGCTGCCATTCCAGTGGGGGAGACTGACAGCCAGCCCGTGAGTGTGTGCGCGTGCCAGGAGGTGCTCA
>NW_024349804.1:13513662-13515705 GCF_902729225.1 Pteropus medius | reverse complement strand
GGTTTTGTCTTGGCCGCTTCCCCCTCCAGGCGAGCTCGACAGCAAGGCGCGCTGCGGGGTAGGGAGGGGTGAGGCGGAGGGCGGAGGGACATCCCTTAGGGCCATCAGCTTTGCACAGAGCTCCCCCGCTGCGGGTGGGCCCAGCCCCCTGGGGGGCCAGCTTACTCCCCCTGCCACGTTTGGCACAGGTGGTACCACAGACCTCGGAGCCTGGGATTTCTGTGTTCAAATCCCAGCTCTGCCACTTCCTAGCTGGGTGGCCTTGGGGACATTGCTTAACTTCTCTATGGCTCCGTTTCCTTATCTGTACTACAGCCTGTTCCTCATCCACACCACCCGCGCTGCCTCGCGGTGCACCCCACTTCCTGCTGGGGCTGACGCCGGGGGCTGCGCGTTGGAGCTGGCACTCAGGGCCGTCGCTGGCCCCAGTGCTGGTGACCGACACGCGAGGCTGTCTTCTGGCACCACCTCCTCGCAGGCATCGCCAGAGGAAGGCCCGGCTCAGAGGGGCTCGTGTGGCGGCGGCCAGCTCTGCCTCTTGCTCCGCCGTCCCTCGGTCCCTGTGCCCTCCACACCACACTCACGGCAGCCCCGGCCCCTGGACACCATTGTGTTCCCGATTTGGTGGGGAAGGGGCCTAATTCCGTCTCTGAGCCACACTCAGAACTGGGAGGTGGGCCAAGAGCCTCCCACCTGGAGGGAGGTCCACCTGCTCACGGCAGAGGAAGGTCCCGTCATCGCGGCGAGTCCTGTCACTTAAGTAGTCCCGGTGGCTGGGCATCTGTGTTGTCCCTGACGCGCCCTCACCGAGGCTCTGGGGAGCAAGGGGACCCCCGTGGCCAGCACGGCGCCCGTCCAGGACCGTCTCCTCGGCTGAAACCCTGCGTGTGGAGGCTCAGGGTTAAAAGGAATAGAAAAATCTCGGGTTTTAAAGTACATTTTCCCAGTTTCTTTCCCCAAGGTTGTGGTGCTGTCACCCCCTCGGCTGTCACCGCACTCGGGATCATCAATCCCCGTCCATCAGAGTCACCATCACGCTGTCCCGCAGGCTGTGGCCAGCAAGCAGCAGACATCCCTGCTCACGGCCCTGGAGGTTGGGAGTGCAAAGTCAGGGTGCCCGCCGAGGGGGCTCTGCGGGGCGCCCCTCCCGGTGGCAGGCTGCAGGCCTCTCACTGTGACCTCGCGGGTGGAAGGGATGAGGGAGCTTGGGGGCCTCTTCTACGAGAGCACAGATCCCATCTACAGGAGCCCCACCTGCACAGCCTAGCCCTCCCAACGGCCTCACCCCTGACACCATCGCCTCTGGCGTTAGGGCTGCCTCAGATGGACTTCAGGGACATGGTCATACCATAGCCTCGCCGTGACCACCGTGAGGGTGGAGAGGGGGTTCGTGCCCGTCCCGTGGACCACTCTGCCTAGCTGAGCCCCCGGCCTGCATCGCACGTCTGCAGAATGGCTGCCGGATGAAGCCGGCCCTCGGAAGGCGCCCTGGCACGTGTGGCTGCTGGGGGCCCCTCGCAGCCCCTCCGGTGCCGGGCGAGGGCAGGTCCCCAGCTCTGGCCTCAGAGGCTTGTGCTTCAGGCCGCTGGACAGGGACCGGAGGAGATGGGGACACCCCACCGTGACCGGCTGCCCCGGGAAGCTGCCATTGGTTGGCAGTCCCACCTGCCCTGAGCTCAGGGGTGCACTTAGACAAGCCTGCTGAAGCCGCAGGCGGGTCAGGTGACTCATTTCGTGCAAGTTATTTTTAAGTGACTTGAAGGCTGGTGAGGAAGCCGCCTGACAGCCGCGATAATTACCCCCGCCCCACACAGCGCAGCCCGCAGGGCTTCGGCAGGTGCCCAGCCCCCTACCCTGCAGCTCTGCACCGCGAAGGAGCGGGCCCTGTGTGCCCGGAGCCCAGCGATGCCCCTGAAGCCTCGGAACCAGGCAGGCAGCTCGCAGCCCTCCTCACGCTCCATCACCCAGGAGAGGGTCCAAAAGCCCCCCTGATGGGTGCCGGGACCCAGGATTGATGCCCACCCTCCCTCTCAGCCCCCCGGC
>NW_024349804.1:13512705-13513645 GCF_902729225.1 Pteropus medius | reverse complement strand
CCCCGCGCCTGGCTGCGCACCCCCGCCCCGACTCAGCCTCACGTTCTCGCGGCCGCCCTGGTCACCCTCCCCTTCCTCGCTCTGCAGGTCCCCGCCATGTCTCCAGGCCCACCTCGAAGGCCCGTTCGCCAGGAAGCTCCTTCCTTACCACGCCCACCGTCCCTCCCTGTGGTCGACATCAAAGCTGGCGTCCTCGGAAGATGTCACTGTCCATGGAGAAGCTGGACGAGGAGGGGCAGGTGATCAGCTTTATTCTGTGTCATTACCCTCAACACGTGCACATGCGTGCACACACGCAGGCACGCAATGCACATTCACGTCCCACACACGCGCGCATACACATGTACGCACATACACGCGCACACATGCAGGCGCGTGTATACGCACTCATGTGCCACATGCACACACGCTTGCCCGTACGCGCCCTCAGTCACACACGTGCACACACACAGTTCTGCCCTGGAGCTCGCTCTCCCCCACTGACGAGCTCCCCGGCGGGTCTCGGCTGTCCCGACCCATCCCAGGTGCCGCCAGCTCCGCCTGGGCCACGCAGTTGACGAGTCCAGCGGTGTCTAAGACACAAACCCGACAGCTCGGCCCTGTCTAAGTCTCCCTCGCCACAGCCCGGGCCTGACGTGGCCCCAGATGCCCCGGGAGGCATCAGTGGCTCTCTCTCCGCTCCACCTGCCACTGGCTAAGCCTTGTGCTCAGGGTGGGGAGCTCGGTGCAGGGGGCGTCTGGCCAGGGCAGCGAGGTCCTGGGCTCATCCAGAGCCGGCCCCTCAGCAGCACATGTGGGTCCCTCAGCTCCCCTCGGCACCCCGTTTCCAGTGCTGCAACCTTGGCTGGCGTGGCCTTGCCCTTCCAGGTGGCCTCCTCAGAGGGGACGCTTTTAAGAGGACCCCCATCGGGTCTCCTCCTCAGAGTCCACAGTGGCCCCT
>NW_024349804.1:13493319-13512564 GCF_902729225.1 Pteropus medius | reverse complement strand
CCCCCCTCCACCCTTCACTGCACCACGTCGGGGGCCAGGGCCCTGCCCGCCCACAGCGGCCTCACTTGGGATCGGGCTCTACAGTCCGTCCTGGACCCAGCTCCTGGCCCGTCTCCTCGCAGCTGGGTCCCTGAAGCCGACACCCAGGGAGCTGACGCTCAGGCTTCTCAAACTGGACGCGCCCGCGCCGGACTCCCATGTCCCCTGCACACCTGCTCCTCCGCCATTGTCCCCGTTGTAGGTGGAGGCTCCGTTCTGTGCAGGCCCAGCCCTGGTCATTGTCAGCTCTCTCTTCTCTCGCTCACGCCTGCTGGCTCGTCTTGCTGTCTGACTGTCCCGTCACAGGGCCCCCCCCTGCTGGAGCCACCACCGTCCTGCCCGGATGGTTGGAGTGGCTGTCTTGCTGCTGTCTGCCACCACTTGGGCCCCGAAGGTCACTCCAGCAGGCCCTGCAGAGAGATAGAGCAGATCCTAAGTTGGTCATGTCACCTCTCTGCCCAAAGCCCCCCGCACGCCCGCTTACTCCTTCTGTGGCCTCCGGGGCTGGGCCAGAGCTCGCCGTGCAGAGCCAGCCGCAGGCCACGTCCCTTCGAGAACTGCACAGTGGCCCCTACCTGCTGGGGAGGGCAGGTTCGCCACCCGCTGTTTCGGTCTCAGCCTTCGGGTCCCCGGCCGGCCGAAATGGTGAGCGGATGGGGACGTGTCGGTTAGAGCCCAGCTCGACGGCGGTGATGACATTGACGGCCGCCACTCGCTGCGGTTGGCTCCTGGCCAGAGACTGGCTTAAGTGCTTTACAAACACTTTCTTGTTTGACAGTTGCAGAAATAATGGCAAACGTTTATGGAGCGGTGGCCGTGAGCTGGCCATGCTCAGCACTTCACAAGCGTGGCCTCTTGCAATAACCTGTTTTACAGATGAGGAGCCTGAGTCCAGCCCCTGTGTCCCCCAAAGCCAGGAGACGCCCAGCTGGGTGCAGACTCGCCTCCATCCCGCCCGCTCCGGCCCCATAGGCACTGCCTCTGCCCGGGCCTCTTGGTAGCTGTGTGCAGCCACATCCGACCTCCGGAGGTAGAGACCAGTCTACCTGCGGGCCGCGGGCCTGGGGTTCCCGTGACATGAAGGCCACGGGACTCTTGACGGCTTCTGGTATCCATCGGCTCCCTCTGTGTGTGCGTGTACACGTTGTTGGGAGAAATGCCCACAAACCGGGCACTTGAAACAGCAGAAACTTACTCTCTCACGGTTCTGGGGGCCGGACTCTGAAATCCAGGTGTCATCCGGGCCGCTCCGTCCAGGGACCCCGGGGGAGAGTCCCGGCTCCTCCGTTCCAGCTGCCAGTGGTGGTGGCGATCCTGGGCTGTGGCTACATCACCCTGGTCCCTGCCCGTCCTCTCGTGGCCTCCCTCGCCGTGTGCCTTCCTCTCATAGAGATGGTGGTCGTCCGAGATCAGGCCGTAAGTCCAGGCCGACCTCGTCTTAGCCAAGTCCACCTGCAAAGATCCTGTTTCCAGGAAGACCGCATTCTGAGGTTCCCAGCAGACACGAGTTTTGGGGGACACCGTTCGCCCCCGTATGCCTTCCTGCAGCCCCCGTTCCTCACCTGTCCTGGGAGGCCAGTGTGGCCTACTTTCCCAGTCCATATGTTTGGGACGTCTGAGGGATCGCCCAGAATCCCCTCCTGGACCTGTCCTGCCCATCCACCTCCCTGTGGTCTAGCGTGAGAGCTGACCTGCACACGTTGGGGGGCCGGGGCACCCTCCCACAGTGTAGCACGACACCCCCATGTGCGACAGACTCCCCGAGGGATCCAGGGGGACCGGGGCTGGGTGGGCTGCACCCCGTGTGGTCTGGCTTCAGCCTCATTTTGCCCCCGCTCCGGGGTGGGCAGCACCCGAGGACGTGTTCCGCGTGACTTGGGACTCACCCAGGACCAGCTGGGGGTCCAGAAGGGCTGGGGACACTGCTTGGAGCCCGGCTCAGCTATAGGGCCAACGCTGAGCCGCCCGCACCCCTGGCCGCCCGTGGGCAGTTGGCATGTGCCCCTTCTCCATTCTCCAGCTCTGGAAAAGGCGTGGCACAACGGGCCACCGGGCAGTGTGCCGCCAAGGAAGGACTCTGTGTGCGAAAGTGCTCAGGAAACTGGCCACAGGCCCGACCCTCGCTCCGTGGGCGCCGTCCGCTGGCCCCAGAGGCTCTTCTGGGAGGCGGTCGGGCCCGGCGCCAGGTGCTGCCACTGGGTATCAGACTTGCTGGTCTCACAGGGAACGCTGCTTGGCTTCTGCCGGGCCTCAGTCTCGACCCCCGAGATGCCGCACCCCGCGGGGGCGATCTGCACCCTACCCCGCTGCGCTCGGCGTTGACGGGGACAGCCAGGCTGACAAGGACGCACGCAGAAGACCCCGAGGAGACCCGCTGGCTCCCATGGCCCTGCCCCCACCCCTGCCCGCGTGCTCCGTGGACCTGCCACACTGGCGTCCCCTGAGTGTGTCTTAGAAACACAAACCCTGGGCCCCAGACCTCTACAGGGGTCGCTCGCTGCAGCTAACGCGATGCCCGGGGATTCTGTGAGGCTTCCAGTGTTGGCTGAGCTGGGAGCTGGGAGGGGCTGAGGCAGCTGCCCCCGAAGGCACAGGTGCGGCCTGAGGTGGGACGGAGGCCAGGTGAGTCAGGCCCAGGGCGAGGGAGGAGCAGGGTGCAGGTGAGGATGGGTGAGCCTCTTCCGGAAGCACTGGGCGGGGCAGACGGCCAGGAGGGCCCCGGGTGGGAGCGCTGTCCCCCAGCTGCATGAGGCCACTATTCTGCCCCACTGGGGTCCCATCTCGTCTCCTTTGTTTTTTTAACCCCTGGGGGGGCTGAGAAGAGACGGCGGCTAATCAGGCCCGGGGCCCTGGGGCTTCATCGGGCCCTGGTCCCAGCACCCGCTCCTCTCCTCGGACACAGGGACAGCCTGTGCTGCCCAGTCCCCTTAGGGAGGAGACAGGCCACCTGGGGGACTGCCCCATCAGCACAGCAGCACGTGCCCACTGTCTGCAGAGCCGCTGCCTGCCGGGCCCACCCGCCTCCTCCGGGGACAAGTCGCCGTCTTCACAAGCACCGCGAGTGTCCATCCTGGCTGTGCCCAGCCCTACAGCCGCACGTCCCTCCCGCCTGGGGGGTGGGTGGCTGTACCCATCGCAGGGGTGGAGGGGCCGAGGGGAGCAGGGCCCGCACTACCCCGCCTCTCGGAGGAGCCGGCCAGCCCAGGGACTGCTGGCTCCAGACGGCAAGCACGCCTGAGGCGAGGAGCCGTGCTCGGCACCCTCCGTGGAACCCCTGCGTCAGCTCGAAGTCTGCCTTGAATCCGGGAGGCCGGCAGCTTGGGCGACGGAGGCAGGAGGGCCCCTGCGGGAAGCTCGCAGACCTCAGACGAGTCACCGCGGAAAGGAATCGCGTCGTGGGGAAGTGCCTTCGACGCCTCAGGGGGCACCAGGCGCAAAGGCAGTTGTGAGCAGGTTTGTGTCACACAGGAGAGCACGGCAGAGCCTTATCCGTTCTGAGCCGGATCGGATTGTCCTTAAACCCATCAGAGGACTCGCAAGGCAGCTGGCGGCCCCAGGGACCCTCCTCAGCGTCCTGCAAAAGTCATCTCTTGGAATTCAGAGAGAAGACTTCAAGCAGAGGCGCGGGCCCTGGACCAGGGCGGACACTCAGGATGCTGAGTCTCCGGCAGCCGCCGAAGTTCGACCCACAGCCTGAAGGTCGACTCGCATCCCGGCGGCCCCTCTGTGCCCCCTGCTCAGTGAGGCTTTCCAGGGCGGGCGGCCCCGGCTCAGCCCCTCGGCGGGTGACGGGAGGTTCTGCCTCTTGATCCACAGGCAGTGACCAAGCTTCTCCTATAGGCGGAGCCTTGTGATTATCACCGGGCATGGTGACAGACAGGGGGATGGTGGGCTTGCTGCACCAGCTACCTGCCGTGTACTGAATGTTTGTGTCCCCAAAACCCGAATGCTGAGGCCCTGACCCCGTGCGATGGTGTGTGGAGCTGAGGCCTTGGGGGTAATGAAGTAGAGCTGAGCTGGTGTGTGGGGGGGTCCCCATGAGGGGACTAGTGCCCTAATAAGAAGAGGAAGGGACTCCAGAGCTCGCTCTGTCCACACGCAGTCACCAGGAAAGACCCTGTGACGACTCGGCAGGAAGTCAGCGTCTACATGCTGAGGGGGCGAGCCCTCAGCCCCACCGGCCGCGGCCCGGCCAAGACACTGCCCCTCCGCGAGCACCTGCTGGACGCACCTCAGCCCCTGTGCGCCCGGCTGCACTGCGTGCTCTCGGCCCATTGTCCCTGCCACCTTCCAGGGTGGACACTGTTTGTCCCCCTTTACAGGAGAGGACATGGAGGCCGAGGGAGGCCTCGCCAGCCGCCGGCTCAGGGTCACAGGGTTGGTGCCAGCGGGGCTGTGACTAGAGTCACAAAGACTGTGACTTCGGGGCCCTGCTTTTCCCAGACCCTCAGCCCTGGGGCCTGTGTCAGACAGTGGCCGGGGAGGTCACAGGGCAGCTGCAGCTCTGCTGCTGAGACGAGGTGGCCCAGACAGCCTGGAACCTTCCGGATCCAGGGCCCACGGCCGCGTGGCGGCTCCCAGGACAGCGTTCG
Source organism: Pteropus medius (assembly GCF_902729225.1). Lineage (NCBI taxonomy): Eukaryota > Metazoa > Chordata > Mammalia > Chiroptera > Pteropodidae > Pteropus > Pteropus medius. The sequence continues at coordinate 13,507,933 of NW_024349804.1, read as the reverse complement.
CTGTGAAGTGGGAACAGAAAGTGACGGGAAGAGGGACATTGTAGAAGGGGCCTTGCTGGGCGGTCGTGCTGGGGAGCAAAGGGGCCTGCGGCGGGGGGCAGCCCCAGAGAGGAGGGGCGTCAGGCGGAGTCATAGGGGGGTGCACGGCGGTCAGCTTGGGGGGCTCGAGAGGGGAGAGTGGGGACCTCTGAGGCTGTCCCAGATCCAGGAAGGCCAGCGCCGAGCCCTTCTGTCCCTGTGTGGGTGAGGGGAGCCCCCACTACGTGGCTCTGCTCCCACAAACGCTCGGAGCAGCCTCTCCCTCTGCAGGCTGGTTCCAGCGACCTCACCTCTCGTCCCCCACTTGTCTCTGCCTCCATGGCCACCTCTGACGACGCCACCCAGAGCTCCACACTGCACACACCTGGCGTCTACCAGCCGATGAGCTTGCGCCGGTCACGTCCCCTCTCCGAGGCTGTATCCTCATCTATAAAATGGGGGTACAGATGTACTTCTCCCAATTCAGAAAGGGATGAGGACAAAGGGACTTCGTGACATCACAATGTCACTGGACGAGTTTGCCAGATCAGAGCAGCAACGGCTCATTTGCCTAACAAGCCCGCAGGCAGCAGGCAATTAAAATCTACCCAGGTGCCCTGTGTTGGGACCAGAAGCCGTCGCCCTGCCCCTCGCCGCCCCAGCTTGTTTGTGTGGCTGGTTGCTGGGAGCAGAGCGGCCGTGATAGTGGCCTGAGCGCATCTTGGAGCGAGGAGATGAGATTTGACTGCGTGCAGTTTTTCTTAATTCAGTTTCTTTGTCAGGAGCCCGCAGGCAGCCTCTGGGCTCCCAGGAGCCACTTTGCCGCAGACGGCCCTTCCGGGCCTGGGGGAGGGGGCTGGGGGCGGGGACCTTGGCCTCTGGCTCGTTCTGCTTTGTCTTCAGAAACAGAACTTCGCCACACCGTCCTGGACGCCTTGACTACGCACAGGCCATGGATGACCGGGACGAAGGACACTGAGGAGAAATGACAGCGGAGTGCGAGCCGTGATTCTCAGGTGCGTCCGAGCCCCGCAGAGTCACGCGCAACCGAGGTCCGGGCTGCTCGTTACGCAGCATCCTCATGCGGCGCCACAGCCGACTGACGCGGGGTCCCCTCTGCCACCTGAGAATGCAGACACTGTCGGGGGGCCACAGCTGTCCATCGAGGGGCAGGGACGTCGTCGCACCCGTCACCCTGGCCGTGGTTCCTCCTCTACACCTCGGTCCTCGGAGGAAGTCCCGTCAGCCCCCGTGTGACGTGAGCGAGCGAGCAGCGTCAGTGTCGCTCCACGGCGAGCCCACGTCACCCGCTCCTGACAGCGAGGGTCACAGCGGGGACGGTCACCGCGATGGTGGCCGTTCTCACGCTCTGCCCTCTTCTCAGCCTCGAAGGTCCCGAGGGGACCGCAGCCACACCAGGCAGTGACCGGGGAGCGTGCTCAGAGCAGCGTCACGCTAAGGCTCGCCTGCGGGCAAGCGTGTAGCATCGGGCACGCGTGTGACGAGCGTGGGGCCGCCGCCTCTCGCCCGCCAGCTGCGGATGCTCATATCTGCGCGTAGGTCTCCTGTACGTAGGCGCTCCCAACGACCGGAGTGACAAGCTCCAAGGACACCAGAAGCCATCTCGAGGGGCGAAGGGACAGGTGATTTCCACTTTCTTCCTCGTCGTTTTGCACGTTACCGAGAGTCTTTACAAAGAACAAACGACTTTCTAAATCAGAAATTAAAAAATGATTTCGTAGAGAGAAGGGACGGGGAGTTACACACAGGTGCCCCTGCCTGTGGCTGCTGGGGACACTCCAGTGAGGTCGGCGCCCAAAGCCAGTCTGTCCTTGATTCAGGTTCACGGCCACAGCGCCCCAAGTTTAGGGAGAGCAGAAGCCCTGGGGACAAGGGGGAAGGTCGGGGTGTCGGGCCTGGCTCCGCGCCTGCTGAGAAGGGCGACCCGGGCAGGTGCCCTGGCTGAAGAGCGAGTGGCATCCGGCCTCTCGCGGGCCAGCCCGGGTCACGGGGAGCCGCACAGGTGCTGGACACGGAACGTCACTCCAGGGCAGCCCGATCTGGCCCTAACCCCGTGTGCGACCTTTATGTCCACGTGGGGCGTGGCTGTCCCGACTCGCCGCGGCCACGCAGGCTGAGGATGCAGCCAGTCCGTCCACCAGACTCACTTGGGCCAAACAGCGAGGCCGGTGCTTACCGCACGACCGAAACAGAGCGGGCGTCCAGGGGCCCAGGCTCCCCGGCCTGCGAGGCCGGCGGGGGAGCCGTGCAGGCTGGCGAGGCCTCGGGGCTGCGCCTGCAGCTTTGCATTTTAATCACGAGTAATTCCAGGTGGCTGGCTGCACCCCCGGCACTGGGTGGGAGGAGAAACTGAGCACCCAGCTTCTATCCTCTCCCTCCCACCAACCCCGCCGCTACCTGCTCCCGCTGCCGGAGAGGAGGAGTCCCCAGAGAGCACGTGACCCAATTTCCTGCTGCACATGGGGACGCCGAGGCCCGGGCAGCCGCCGGACTTCCCCGCACAGGGGACGGGGCGGGGCGGGAAGGGCAGCTGCGGGAGTCGGCCTGAGCTGGTTTGAACCCGGTCCCGGCCACCGCCCAGCATGGGACCTGGAACTAGTCACCTAACCTCCCCGAGCCCTGCTGGGGCATCGCGATGACCCCAGGCCCAGGGTCGAGGTGAGAATTAATCGAACGTCACCAGTGCCCAACCCTGTGCCCCGTGGGTGCTCTTGGCTTCCTCTGTCCCCTTCCCAGGTCACAGAGCTTCAGGTCCTGACCCTCTCAGGGGGCGGGCCCTCCCGCCTGGCCCTGAGTCCTGAGTGTCTGCTGGTCTGAGTGCTGGGCCCTGTCAACGTGACCCTGTAGGCGCCACTCACACTGCTGCAGAATCCACCTGCAAGTGCGCGCACAGGGCCAGTGACAGCCTGTGTCCCCACCGCACAGCCGGCCTCTCAATGGGGGCCTCACAGGGCTGCTCCCAGCAAGGTCCCCAAACAGGGCGGGAGGGGCCCGGAGGCTTCAGAGGGGAGAGGAGGCACTGAGGGCCCACTCTCCCCTGCCCCTGCCCCTCGTCTCCGTCTCTCTCCCCCTCCCTCTCCCCCACCCACCACCTGCTGGGCGCCCCTGCTCCCCTGGGAACCCGTCCCTGCCCAGCTCAGGGCTGCAGAGGACCAGATAGGGCAGAGCGGGCGAATGTGCTCAGAGGTCAAGGGCCTGTCCCCAGCCTTGACCCAGCCCCGGCCCGTCCACACACGTTCCCGGAGCCCTTGCTCACCTGGCCTGGTCGGGGCTCCACACGAGCAATGAGGAGGCGCACTCGGGAAATGCTCTGATGGGGGGCAGCAGAAACCAGGCGCTTTCTGGAGGCGGCACTGTCTGGGCTGGACGAGCAGGGGACGGGGCACCAAGGCAGGACCGCCGTGGCCAGGTTAGGGGGCCCGGGCGCCCGGAAGTCACGGAGGTGGCGGGTACAGACCCTGGACCACAGGGACTGTGACCGTCACACACGGGCGCAGGCGCAGAGGCGGAGGCCGGGAGCGGAGCAGGCCTGGGTCCCTCGGCGCCCGAAGTGGGGGCCGGACACCAGCTCCGGGCCCCACCGCCTCCGGGCTCTCGGCCGCCCCCTCCCTCCATGTTTTGTTTTCCTCCTGCGCCGGGGTTCTGTCGATTTAACGAATTAATTCCACAAATTACTGAATCGATACCTAATTACGACCGTGCACAGTTGAGACAGCCCTCGGAGCAAAGAGCCATTGTCACCGTCTTCACAGGGAGCTCCGGGTTCACAGACGTGGCTTCGCTGGCCACCCACAGGGCTGCAGGCTGCCTGAGGGACTCAGAATGTGTCCCCGCCCGGGGCTCAGCCAGCCAGGGTGACGGGGGCCGAGGACTGCAGGGACGGCGCTGTGGCTTGAAGCCCACGGCCTGGCTGCCCGCCCCTCGAAGCCCCCTGTGCACCCTGGATCGTCTGGTCTGCAGGCGGGGGCCCCCTCACCCCTGCTCTGTTTCAGGGAAATTTGGCCCAACTTGGACAGTGAAGTCGGGGGCTGGGGAGGGCGGAGCCGAGGTGAGGCACAGCCGGGGTCCCACTCGGCAGCAGTGGGGGCCGAGTCCGGGCTCATGGCGGGAGGCGGGTGGGATGATGCGCGAGGCCCTGGCTGCCGTCAGCTGGGCGTGCCTGGGGTCGCGGCCACTTGTCCTCTGTCCGGCAGGACTTCCTGCCGCGTCCTCAGGCTCTCCCCATCTCCCCCTCTACGCAGCTGTACCCCGGGGCGTCCACCCCACGAGGCCTTCGCTGACCCTCTGCCTCGCACCCCCCAGTCCCCCGTTCAGAGCGCGTCTGCTCATCCAGGTCCTGTGACGCCCGTCCCTCCGAAGGTCGCCGGTCCTGCCCATATCCGCTCCACAGACGTGTCCTGGCGCCGGGGGCTTGGCGACCCACCCCGGGCCCTGGATGAGTGACGCAGCCGCCGACGCAGACTCAGGATCAGCCGGCACCCGGGCTGTGGGACTCAGGGGGCCGTAAACGACGCCACCTTCCTCCTGGGAGATGACACCCACCCGAGAAATCAGAGCAGGCGCGGGGCCCGCGGTCCTGCTCTTGACGGGCCTGACTGGAGACCGAGGCTCAGAATGGAGCAGTTGGTCCTAGCCCGGTGGCCTCCCGCCAGAGCCAGCCCCCTGCCTGAAGTGCCATCTGCGCCCTTTCAGGCAGAAATCACAGAAAAATTAGATCTGGCTCCCGCCTACTCCAGGACTTGAAGGTTTAAACTCAGACCCTCCCCTGGTCAAGGATAGGGACCTGTCCCAGCCACTCCCGCCTCACTGGGCTCTGCAGGGGAGAGGCAGGCACACCCCAGGAGAAGCCCCGCCCCTGCCCCTCTCCCGCCCCACCCACCATCTAGGCCAGCCCACCCCTCACGCCCCTGCAGGTGTGCTCAGAGCTGGTCACTGCTGGGCAGTCCCAGGCGGGCAGCACCACCGCCTCCCCGGCCACTGCGGTTCCCGTCTCACGGAGGAGGGCATCCAGGCCGATCGCGGAATAGAACGTGACATGTGCACTGCCTGCCGCCTCCTTCTCCCCCGCCCCTGGCCTGCTTGGGCCTCAGCCCCATCCGGGGCTGATCAGCTCGGCCATTGCTGAGGGGAGACCTCTTGGCGATTCGTTTCCGCTCCATTGTCGGAGGGCGCACACACCTCGCCCGTCTGCGGGGGCAGCCACCTGCCCTCATGTGCCGTCTGGGCTGCAGATCCGCCGATGAGTCCAGCATGGAGAGCAGCCCAGACCGCGGCGTCTGTGGCACCCCAAGCTGACGGGAGCAGGGCGGACACCTTTCTTCTGGGAGAAGGATGGCTTCTGTGTCACCCCAGGGCCGAGAAAGGAAGTCTTTATCGACATGTCACCCTTAACTTCCAGCTTCCTGGGCGTCTGTCACATTGTGTCAGGGCCTTAATAGCATTTGAACATTTTCATATTTAACTTGCAGGTCACCAGCTGCTCCGGAAGACGAGAGGACCTGCCCAACCGTCCATCACTGTCAGCTCTGAGGCCCTCTCCTGCCAAGTAAGAGGTGCTGCATTCTGCCCCTTGAGGAGCCTGGATCCCACGCCCATGGAATGCAAATGAACGAGGGGTACGCCACAGGATGCAGCGAGAACGTGCGCTGGAAACATCCACCTGCCCGGCCATCCACACTCTCCTCGGGCCAGGATGATAGTCGGCCTCATGGTGTCCCCCACAGCCCTCAGGGACCCTGCTGTCCTCTAATGGCCCAGGTCTAGCCACTTCTTCAGAAGCCAACTCATGCTGCCATCTCTGGACACTGGATCATCATTCAATCCATGCATCCACCCATCCATCCATCCACCCATCCACCCATCCACCCATCCATTCGTCCACCCATCGACCCATCCATTTGTCTACTCATGCCCCTATCCACCCATCCACACAGAAATTCTTCTTGCATTCAGCATTCATTTCTAAATGAGCATTTATTAGAAATCCAGGCAGTGACACAGCTCTCTGTGTCACAAATAGGACTACATCCAACTGAAAATTTCTGCACAGCACAGGAAACAATCTGTAGAATCAAGAGACAAAACAGGGAATGGGAGAAAAGATTTGTAAACCATATATCCAATAAGGGTTTAATTTTCAAAATATATAAGGAACTCATAAAACTCAATAACCAAAAAACCCCCCACAAATAACCCGATTTAAACGGGCAAAGGACATTCTCCCAGAGAAGGCATACAGATGGCCAACAGATGTGTGAGAAGATGCTGAGCATCGCTCCCCATCAGGGAAATGCAAACCAAAACCACTAGGAGATGTCGCCTCACACCTGTCGGAATAGTTGCTACTAAAAAGAACAGATGTGTCGGAGGAACACGGGCACCGTGGGAGGGGGTGTGAGGCGGTGCAGCCGCCGTGGGAAGCGGTGTGGAAGGCCTCGCAAAATTAAAGGTCGCCCCACGGTGCGGCCCAGCGTCGCACTTTGGGTGCACGGCCGGGTCCGCCCATGTTCACTGCAGCGTTAGTCACCACAGCCGAGGAGCGGGAGCAAGCCAGCGTCCGTTGACAGGTGAGCGGATAAAGCGCATGTGGTGTGTAGTACAGTGGAGTATGACTGAGCCTGTACACGGAAGCAAACCCGCCTGTGCGGCTGCACAGACAGACCCGGGGGGCGTTAAGCTGGAAACGAGCCAGCCACGGAAAGACAGCTACTGCGGAACTTCGGGTCTGCGTGGGGTCTGGACACGCAAACCCACGCGGCCCGGGCACCCGGCTCAACCGCTCGGGGCTCGGTTTCACCCGCAAGTCAACACTGATGACCGTCCCGTCCCACCCTCAAAGGGCTGGGCGAGCGTCTGTGAAGCTGGCCCACGAAGGGCCCGGCCAGGGGCCTGACACAGGGCTGTGTCGTCAGCGCCAGTCACACAGGCCCCGTCCCCGCATGCGCAGATGCGTCTAACGCCACTGCCCCGAAGCACTGCCCGGTCCCCCCGTCACCCGCCCTGTGCCTTTAAGCTGGCTGTGCTGGAGTTCTGCCCCACGGCTTGGCGCCCTCCTCAGCGGCTCTGCCTCTCCGGAGCCGGAGCCTGGTGCCCTCCCATGCCCCACTGCCTTGCAGCCGATGGGTCCCAGGTCTCTCCTGGGCCACAGCTCAGCACCCCCAGGCCTGGCACATCACGGACTCAGGCTCCCCCTGAGCACAACGCAGATCGACAGGGAGGGAATGACACGACGGATGCAGGGACAGAGAGAGACAGCATGGCGGGGGCAGGGGCGGGGGGGGCGGGCGGGCTGCCCTCGGGCCACTCACACACACTCGAGATGCGGACGCCCCATCTCGGGGTCCCCAGCCCCTGGCTCAGCGCCCTGTGAACAGCATGTGTGCATTGTCCCATCCCACAGAGGGGAAGCTGGGGGGTCCGAGGGCCTGGGGCAGCTGAGGCCCCACGGAGAGACCTCAGCCCACTGAGCGGGGTGCTGCTGTGGTGGTGCGGCCGGGGGAGGGAGCTGCCTGGGGCTGCCGGAGGGGAGGGCTCCCCGAAGCTCCATCTGCAGGGGCCTCTACAAGCTGTTTGGAAGGAGAAGGGGCTGTGGGGAGCCCGCCCCAGTCCAGAAACCTCGGCTGGTGGGGGAAAGGGCCAGGTGGGGCTGAGGGTCCACCGGGGCATGGAGCGGGGGCCCCTCCCACCCAGGGCCCAGTGCAGGAGACCCAGGCCCACCTGTCTCACCGCCACCCTCGCCCAGACCCCCACGCAGAGATCACCAGGCAGTGCGCCCCCCAGATCTGCAGACTCATGCTGCCCCACCAGAGCCCAGCTTCCTTCTGCTGAATTATCAGCATTTAATAAAGCAGATCGGCTCCTGCGCAGGAAGGAGGGGTTCTGCTGCCACCTGCCGACCACTCGCTGTGCGGACGGACAGGCTTTCGCCTAAGCAGGGAGGGGCGGGGCAGGGAGGACGGAGAAAGAACAGGAAGAGAACAGGGGAGGACGGCGGGGGCGGGGAGGGGCAGGGGTGGGCGAAACAGCCTGACCGATGGACCCGACGACGCGTCGTGCAATGGCAGTGACCATGAAGCCAGACGGCCGCTGAGGAAGCCGAGGCTGAGAGGCTGTGCCGGGGGTGGGGAGGCAGGAGCCGCCCACCGCCAGCCCTGGCCCCGCTCCTCACGGCGGGCTGTGGCCGTCCCCAGCAGGGTCCCCTTAGCCGCTGGAAGTCTTCTGCCAAGAACTGGCACCAAAGGCCCTTTAGGTCAAATGAAAACTCAGCCCGAGCGTCGTGGTCAGGGTCCCGGGGAGACAAAGCGGCCCCAGTGTCTGCACTAAGGGAGGGAGGAGGCCACTGACCCGCGATCCGAACCTCCCAGCGGCTCTGCCGGATCCGACTAGTTTGGGACAATGTGAGACGTGGAGCAGCGACTGCGGCGTGAGCCGGCGTCGCTCTGCCCTGCGGAAGGCCGAGAGGGTCCGCGGAAGGACCGGCGGGGAAGCCAGGAGCAGCCGGGCCGCGCGGGGCAGGGGAAGCCTGTGGGGGTGACGACGCCTCTGTCGTGGTCAGGTGCGGGCTTCGGGGAGCACACCTGCCAAGCCCATCATGCGCACACCCCCACGATGGTGGCCCCTGTGCTGCCTCCACCTCGTGAAGCCGTTTGAAAGGCACCGAGGCTGCATCCGGCTCCCATCAGGCCCCCACGCTGGACGGCGGTCAGCGAATGGCCCCGCAGAGGCCCGATGGGCTTTGGCTGGCGGTTCTGACCCCACGGCTGTTGTCTGGGCCTGGCTCGCCTTCGCCCCTCCTGGGGCTGCTCTCTCCTGCCCGAGGCCACAGGGCCACCAGGGCAGGGTCCTAGGGGGCGGGGCTCCGCAGGCCTCTGACCCGGCTCAAGGACCCACGTCCGCCTGGAAGGAGCCTTCTTAGCACCATGGTCTGAACCTCGGCTGCCCACGGTCCCCCTGCTTTCCAGCGTCCTGCCCCGTGTCCTGCACAGATGGTCACACCTGTCACCTCCCCACTTCCCTTCCCCGGGGGCTCCCAGGGGTCACGTCCGGTCCTGCCTTAGCGTCTGCTTCTAGAGCACAGGCGTTAACAGGCAAGGGAGCCAGGGTCTGGGGTCTGGCACACGGTCGGCACACGGTCGGCACACGGTCGGCACACAGTCGGCTTTGGCTGAGTGAGTGAATGAATGAATGAATGAATGAGCGAGCGCACGCGTATGTCACGTCCATCTGGGCATTCCGGCGGCGGGTACCGGATCCGTTGAGGACACGTGGGACAGAGACGATCAGAGCAGAGAGGGAGCAGGCAATGAATGAGGGGCTGCCGTGGGGTGACCGGGTCCCCTGAGGGCTGTGTCCGTACCCCAAACCCAGAACCCGGGACTGCGACCTTATTTGGAAAAGAGGTCTTTGCAGATGTCGGTCAGGATCTTGAGATGAGGTAATGGCCCTGGGTTCCTGGGGAGTGTCCCCGTGGCCGTGGCCTTATAAGAACACCCGGAGCCACCGGCAGCTGGGGGAGGTGGGCAGGACCCTCTCCTAGAGCCTGGGTTGCGGGGACGGAGGTGGCCCCGCTGACACCTTGACCATGTTCTAAGCCACTGTGTCTGTGGTGATCTGTGATGTCAGCCTACTGACCCAGGGGGCCGCTCAGCGATCCCACAGAAGTTTCTCCGCCAACCCATACCTGCTGGGACTCTGTCCCTCATGGGGGAGTCCCAGTGACATGGCCCAGGCCCCTGTCTTCCCCTCAGAGGCCCGAGTTGTCCTGAACGGTGTCACGTGGGGCCCCTGAGGGGCGGGAGAGGCAGCTGGGATGAGACAGTGTGGCCGGTGAGAGCACCCTGGGACAGAGGGTCTTGGGGACTTGCCTGGGAGGGGTCTGCCTGGGAGGAGGGGGCTGTCTGTGAGGGCAGGGGCTCCCAGGTGGCTGATAGGGCGCTGTGGGATGGGCCGCAAGGTCAGGGCCTGCCTTCCTGCCATGGCCTGAAGTCGCTCAGGCCCCAGAAGCCCCAGGAAAGGGGACCTTCACCCTAGGAGGAGCTGCAGCCCCAGGACTGCCCGGTCTGCCCTGGGGACCGGGTCGCACTGACCTCAGCGTAGCACCCAGTCCACTTGGGGCCAGAGACTCACTCCCCAATCGCCAGACAGCTGCTGGAAATGGCCTTTTGCCAGCCACCTTTTCTGTGGGGTTGACCAGGAAACTGCCTGGGTGGTCACTCCTACCCTGGTGGCAGCCAGTGGTTGGTCCACGTGGGACTGTGACAGCCACCCGCTTGGCTCAACCTCGTCCTCCGGGCCTGTCAGGGTGCCCTTGCAGCTCGGCTTTCTCTCTGGTCCCGAGGAGGTGGGGCCCAGGCACAGCCCCTCACCCCCAGGCAGTCTCCACCAGGGTCCGCTGCCCAGTCCCGCCTCCCTCTGGGAGCGGGAGGCTTCCTGCCCCTTGTGTGAGACCGGGCTCCTTCTCGCTGGCGTCCATGGTCCCCGACGGGGCCGGTCCGTGGGCCAGCTCCGCTCCGGACGCCTGGGCTGTGGCTTTGTGCCCACGGGAGTCTCACGTTTACAGTACCCACATCAGTAAGGACACCCAGGGAACACGCAAACTTTTATAACTCCAGGTTTTGACGGTGGGGGAGGCAGGGAGGTGGGGGGAAGAGAGGTGGGGTGCTGCGGCAGGAGGCCTTTCGGAGAAGGGAGGTGCCCACCCGGGGTAGGCTGACCAGCGTCCGGCCCACGGCGCACAGCTGCGATTTGAGGAGTGGCCACGAGATGGCACCATTGTGACACAGATGCCGGCAGCCGGGCATCCTACCGCTGAGCCCACTACCCCTACCGGCCGACACTGACTGATCCTGAAGGGAACCAGCCCCCCCGCCCCCCATTTGGGTCATGGTCCCCGCACAGCAGCCCGCAGTGGGGCGTGGGGCGTGGGGCGGTGTGCACAGGGGCCAGGGGCTCCTGCAGAGCAGCCCAAGCACTCCTACGGCAGGGGGCCTCCCCTGGGCAGGTGGAGCCCTCCCCGGAGGGGCAAGACTCACCGCCTCGATCCATCAGATCAGGGGGACGCTAGGCCGGAGAAGGTCAGGAGCCTAGGGCACAGCGGGGGGACCCTGTCCACCCAGAGGCCCTGACTGCGTGGGCGTCCCCTGAGCACCGGCTGTGTCCTTGGGACCTGCGCTCACTGGGTTGATCCCCACGGCAAACGTGAAGTGGGAACTGTGCTGCCCATTCCCGGGAGCGAGAACCAGGCCCGAGGATGCGAGTCAGTGCCCCGAGCCGAGAGCAGGTGAACGAGCGTATGGATGGAAGGATGGATGGAAGGATGGATGGAAGGATGGATGGAAGGATGGATGGAAGGACAGATGGAAGGATGGATGGAAGGAAGCATGGCCGGTATTGTCTGGACATCTTAGCAGGGGCCAGAGAAATGTCCAGTTACAGGTGTGGTCCCTCTTAGCTTTGACCTTGGATGCCATGGGGAAGGACAGCTTGACCATGTGCCCTGGACAAATGACCCGTCTCGGTTCCCCGACTGTAAGGAGCCCGTTTCCCAGGCTCAGTACACTGTGAAGTGCTGTGAGCAGGAGGGGCAAGCTGCGTTCCCCAGCGAGCCCTGGAGTGCGTCCCTGGGCCTTCTCTCTGAACGAGACCCCCGAGCTCTGTCCAGACCTGGACGGCAGGGGACGGGAGCCCTGAGTGTTCTCAGACCCGAGGACACCCTTGGGGACACCCCCAGAGGTCACTTCCCATCACAGTGTCCCAACGAAGAGTTCTGCCCGCCTGCCGCTCTTGCAGCTCTGAGGACCTCCGGGAGGCCCCCGTGTGTCCGCAGCCTGGACGCCCTCCAGCCAGCCAGCCCCAGCCAGAGCCGCCGAGGCCAAAAGCCCCCACACAAATTAACCACGCATACCCTTAACGGAGCACCAGAGCAGAGACTTCGCAAGCCTTCGTGAATACTGCAGGGCTGGGCTGCCCGTTGCCAAACCAGGGATGACTTTGTCACCTTTCCCTGAAAGTTCCCATAAGGGGAGTTGGCTGGTGGGGGTGGGAGACTCACCGACTCGCGTGGGCTTCAAAAGGGCACCTCGCAGAGCCCGGAGCTCACAGATCCTTCTAGAAGCAGGGTGCTCACCGCTCCCCAGGCAGCCGCCTCCTCAGTGGGCAGAGACACCTCTAACTTCTTTGAGAGGACACCTGGCAGCCTGTGCTGTCACCCCCAGCCACCCCCAGCTCTCCAGGTCCCTGGCTCAGAGAGCCCAGATCCTGCGCCCCGCAGACTGGACAGTCACGGCCTGGGCAGAAGGTGGGGCAGGCGGGGGAGGCTAACAGGGCAGCACCGTGGCCAGGTGTCTGGGCTGGAGGGACAGAGTGAGCTTGGCGTGTACCTGGGAGGGGGCGGGGCCAGCCCCCCGCCTGAGAAACTCGTGGCCTTGTGGGCTCACCGTGAGCCGAATGTCTTGGGCCGTGTGACCAGCACCCACAGACCTGCACAGCTGCAGTGTCCAGGATCCAGCCACCAGGCACGTGCCCAGCTGGGACCCCGACAGGGGCCAGCTGAACCGCGGGCCACATAAAGGTTCTCTGCGCCCAACTCTGCTGTTTCCCAGGTCACCCCAGCCCACCCTGGCCCGGCCCTCTCCCCTCCCTCTGCGCCCCTCAGGGCTACGTCCCACTCACCTTCGGGCCCACGACGCCCGCCCAACCCCCGCTTCCTTCCGCACGGACCCTCATCCTACAGATGCGGGACACGGAGGCCCAGTGTCGGGGTGGCCTGCCCCCGGGGACACAGTCGGGAAGCAGCGGAGCTGGGATTCGGACCCGGCCCGCTCTGGAAGCGGGGTGCCGATCACGGGTCGTCCTTCCTCCCGCTGCTCGGGTCTTCAGGGACCCCAAGCTGCCCGCTTCCCCGAACGGGACGGCCCTGCAGTGGACTCAGACGGGGTGAGGCCTGGTTTCTGTTAAACTCCACAGTTCGTTCTGCAGACGTAAACACAGAAGCTGTTTCGTCACGAGCAATGGCTGCTGGGGAGGCCCAGGGACCGCCTCGCCTGAGAAAATCAGAGGGGTGAGAAGGGTGGGGGGGGAGCCGAGCAGGAGAAGATCAGGAGGCCGCCAGCCGCGGGGGCTGGGGGGAGCTGGGGTCACCGCTCAGGCCCTGGAGACGGCTCGGGCAGCTGGGAAACAGAGCCTCTCGGGCCAGGGGCGGCGGGGGCTGCAGGCGGAGGGTTCACACCCCCAGGCCCCGTCTCAGGTTTGGGTCTGAGCCAGCGGGCACCTCTCTCGGAAAGATGGAAGCCCCGCCCACTGCTGGGAAGAGGGCGGCCTCTTGAGTCGCCTTGCTCTGGAATGACTGTTTGCCGACTTCCCTCCCGCGGGCTAAGCGCCCTCCTCTGAGGCCCTGGAGCTTGGGGCACACATGCCACCCTGATGGGCTGTCACGCCGACGGCAGGCAGAGTGCTGTGTGTGTTCGCGTGTGTGCCGTGTGTGCCGAGTGCCACCCAGCGGACGAGCCTCTGACCACGTCGACGGCCCCCTCATTGCACATTCAGCCACGTCCAGTTCCTCATCACTGGATAAATGACAGGGTAGCCAGCACCTTCAGCCGCCGTGCCTGTCGGCACTGGCTCCTCGGTGACGACATGCGTTCCCCAGGAGGGACCGGGCCGTGCGCCCACAGCCAGCCTACGACAGTGTCCCCACTGTATCACCCACGTAAACGGTGTCATTTTTAAGTGATGGATGAGAAGTGGCATCTCGATGTGGCTTCGGTTGGTGGCTCTGTGCCTGACTTGGCTGCTTTTCCAGACACTTAGTGACCAGCGTCTGGTCCTGTGAGGTGTATGTCTGTCTCCTGAGGCTGCGACAACCAAGTGCCACCAACTCTGCGGCTTAGACAGTAGAGGTGCGTTGTTGCCTGATTCTAGAGGCTGGCAGTTCCAGATCGAGGTGTCGGCAGGGCAGCGCCCCGCAAAAGTGCCAGGGGAGGCTCTGCCCCCTTTTCCGTCTGGTGGCTCCCGGCAGCGCCTCGCGGTCTCCAACCCGTGCTGTCCCCGTGTGCGTGGCTGTGTCCAGCGTCCCCTTTCATAAGGACACCGATCAGGTTGGACTGGGGCCACCCTAATCTAGTGCGACTTCGTCTCATTACATTGCATCCGCAAGGGGCCTATTTACAACTAAGAAAGCGCTCTGAGGGGCTGGAGTTAGGCCTTCACACTTGGGGGTCACGATTCAGCCCCTCACAGGCAGGGCCGCACGCGCCGGACCTCGTGGAAAACGCCCCTCCCTTGGAGATGTGCAAGCAAAGGGCAGGCACGTCCTTGGCGACAGCGTCGGCAGCGGGGGAGGGGCCCCTGGGATGCCCGCGGAGCGCGTTAGGACCCGAGGTCTTGGCCAGAGCAGCAGGGAATTCTATGCAGCGGAGGACGGGGTTCTTTCGGGGGGAAAGCGAGAGAGAATCGATGCGGAGCGGGCATGTGGCTTTGTGAGTTCTGTCCTCTTCGGGTGGTGAAGTTCAGCGAACCACTTAAAACCCCCATTAAGCTGACGAGCTGCTCAGAAATAGAAAAGTGATTTTTTTTTTTT
>NW_024349804.1:13489773-13493308 GCF_902729225.1 Pteropus medius | reverse complement strand
GAGCTGCTCAAAAATAGAAAAGTGATTTTTTTTTTTTTTATGGCATTTACTGCTCAGACCTACCCGCTCAGCCAGGAAGACAGTCCCCGCAAAGAACGCCACTTGCTTTGGGTCTCCCCTGGCGTTTTGTCAGGTCCGGCAGTCGGCGGGGGCTCAGAGACCACGTGCTGCAGGGGCGAGTGTGTCTGGTCGCGTGGGCGCACGCATACATGCATGCATGCACGGACGGAGGAAGGCGTGCGAGCCAGACCCAGACTCTGGGCATGGGGACGGACGGCGCTGGTCACCCTACGCCATTCGTTCCTGGGAGCCAGAATATTCTGGCCCACCAGGAAGGGCCAGGAGCATCGCCCAATCTACCCCAACACACCTTGGGAGGCACTCGATTTCACCATTCCGCGCATTTCAGCGACATTTTCTCTGGAACCAGAGCACAGCCAGAGGGAGGTGACGGTGAAGAGGGAAAGTGGCCCATCACCGGAGGAACCAAGGAAAGGCCTGGGGGGCAAGGTCACTGCTTTCACCCATCTGAGGGCTGCCGCGGGAGGAAGGGCCCTGAGCATGTCACATGGGGCTCTGTCTAGGGGACACAGCTAGAACCGGTGAATGGATGTCCTCGGGAGGCAGAGAGCAGCCAGAGCCACCGAAGTGTGAAGAGGAGTCCTCGTAAGGTGGTGAGCTCACCGTCCCCAGAGGAGTGGAAGCTGGGCCTCGCCGCTCAGCTGGGAATATTACGTGAAAAGCACTGATGGGCACAGAGTTGCACCGGGGGCCACATAAAGCTGGTCCCAAATGGCAGGAGGCTGGCGTGGGGGTTGCTGCGGGTGTCGCTCTGAGCTTCTGCGGGGACCCTGAGTCCTGCTCATGTTGTTGCTTTCCTTCTCCCCCGGGAGGGCCGTGTGGGGCCCATCAAGGAGCTCGGCCCTCCATCTCCAGACTCTGTCTCCGGGTCAGAGAGCCTGGCTGAGGACCCGCAGGCAGGGTTGCCCTGGCCCCCAGCCTGGCCCATGGGCCAGGCCAGCCCAGGCAGCAAGGGGAGCTCGACCAGGAAGTGGAGGAGGCCAGGCTGGCGGTGGAGTCTGTCCATCCAGGCAAGGTGTCATAAAAATGCCAAGAATGCTGATTGCTTCAGCCTGTCGGGTGGGGCGGCAGCGGAGGCCTAATTGTGCTCCCGCCAGCTCCCAACGCCCAGGGTGCGAGCGAGCTGGAGGGGTCTGGGCTCTTGATTAGCCGCCAGCCTCCCCCTCCAGCGGTGAGATCATGAGGCTGCGTCTCTACGTCTTGTCGGCCCCTCGTATAATGGGGAGCAGATGCTCTCAGTGGGGCCCGTGTGGGGAGGGCTTTCTGGAGCCAGCCGGTGAACCCAGCCTCCAACCAGGGCAATACTGCCACTTGCTAGAAACTTCCAGGGCTGCCCAGCGCTCTGCGGGGCCTTGGGGCGTGCGCTCTGTCCCGTACTGCGGCTGAGCCAGGGCCACGCCGCGTCTCAAGTGTTAGGGGAGGAATCGGCCCGTCGGTGTCTTGGGACACGGGCCGGGCACCGGGGCACTCGGGTCGTGACAGGCAGTTCCGAACTCGAATCCTTGGGGTCTAAGGCCAGTGCAGGTCTCCCTGGCAGCCCCTCACTGCTTCCCTCCCAGGGGACACACACGGTCAGGCCCTGATGCCCTCATCTCAGTGATGCGGCCGCTGAAAGGCAGGCGTGGGGCGCTCCCCATCCTGGCGAGGGACCAGCGGAGCCAGGCCCCAGCCGGGGGTCTCGGCACAGGTGGGGACAGCTGTCCTTTTCCCATCTTTTCCCTTTCGCGGCCACATCCCCTACAGCAGATCCCAGCGCAGAGATGGCAACCCAACTGCATTTGGAGGACACATAGGCCACCCCAGCGTGGCCGGATCCCCAAATTCTGCCTCATCCTGTCTAACCAGAATCTCCTGAGCACCTGCCTCCCACAGTGGTGATGTGGAAGGGCCGCGGCGTGGTGTGGGGACAGGCGGTGAGTGCCACCGCGCAGAATGAGGTCGGGGACTGCAGGGGCGGGTTTAGGTACCGGGACGTGTTCACAGAGGCCTAAGGGAGGAGAGGGAGCCAGTGAGTCCCGAGCACAGGCCATAAGCTGTTGCCCAGCCCAGACGTTGCCCAGCCCAGACTTCGGGGGCCGCTGTCATAAATTGTCACACTCTGGGGGCTGACAGTGACGGAAGTTCATTCTCTCTCTTCCGGAGCCCTGAAGTCCAAAATCAAGGTGTCAGCTGGGCCTCGCTCCACCCGGAGCTTCCCAGCTCTCCCAGCTTCTGGTGGCTGCCAGCCCGCCAATCACTTCAGTCCTGCCGACCCCAGTCCTCCCACCTCCCCCCTGTTGTCACATGGCTGTCTCCATCCCCATTCGTCCAGGATCGCCCTCCCCCTCGGCCTTCTGAGGACACTCTGATGGCATTTAGGGCCCACCAGGCTAATAATCCAGGACTCTCCTCTATCTCAAGGTCATTAACTTAATCGCATCCACGAAGACCTTGTTTCAAAATAAGGTCACATTTGCCAGGTCCAGGGATTAACCATGGGTGTCTTTGGAGGCCCATTTTTCAGACGACAACCCCAGGGACAGGACCGTCTCCCCCGTGTGCCATGAAGAAGGTGCTGGTGAGCATTGGAGGATGATTGGTGAGCGACTGAGTGTGGCGCAGGTGCACGGGAGTGCCCAGCGGGTTGGGACTTGTCGGCACTTGTCTTCACATGGCCACTGCATTGTGCTGGGAGGCTGCCCGCTCTGCAGCCAGGGGCTGCCGTCCACCACCCGGTGACACTCTGCTGAGGGCCTGCGAGGTCATTGCTTCTCTCTGCATCTCTTTCTTCATCTCTGAAAGGCCACGTGAGGTTGGGACAAGGCCTGAGCAGGACCGACCAGAAGGCTGTAGGTCACTATCCTGGATATCGGGGTTCCCTGGTGCCCTATGATGGGGGACCATTGATACTCAAACTCAAAGTCAAGGGAGGTCACACAAGCAGCAGAACAGAATGCTGGTGGCCAGGGGACGCCCTTGATCCTCAGCCCGAGGGGGACGAAGCGGGGGTCAGATCTAGTCACCTGAAAAATAGAGTGATCGTAAGTGACGGCAGTAAGTGCCGAAGGTGAGCGCCTGTGTCTGACTTCGTGCAGATGGCCTCATTTCAAACCCACAAACACATACGTGAGGACAGATGTGGGACCAGGAATTGCGGGCCTGGCCCAGATGCCATTCGGGGCTCTATTTCAGGAAAAATCACAAAATTATGAGTGCAAAATTAGAAACGAAAGTGAATATTTAATTACAAGTAGAAAGAATAACATGTTATCCATTTTGTTTTTTTTTTTGAAACTGACAAATACCATGGATATTTTACAAATCCAGGAAAATAACATGATTTTTACTGCCTCCCTGACGGCGTTTACTTCTCCCCACCTTCTCTTTTTCACTGTCTGCTTTTATTGATGAAACTGTAACACCACGTTTGATACAAAGACTAGAAAGGTACCTCTAGCTTCCCATTCTCAAGCTG
>NW_024349804.1:13481370-13489762 GCF_902729225.1 Pteropus medius | reverse complement strand
GAATCTCCTGAGCACCTGCCTCCCACAGTGGTGATGTGGAAGGGCCGCGGCGTGGTGTGGGGACAGGCGGTGAGTGCCACCGCGCAGAATGAGGTCGGGGACTGCAGGGGCGGGTTTAGGTACCGGGACGTGTTCACAGAGGCCTAAGGGAGGAGAGGGAGCCAGTGAGTCCCGAGCACAGGCCATAAGCTGTTGCCCAGCCCAGACGTTGCCCAGCCCAGACTTCGGGGGCCGCTGTCATAAATTGTCACACTCTGGGGGCTGACAGTGACGGAAGTTCATTCTCTCTCTTCCGGAGCCCTGAAGTCCAAAATCAAGGTGTCAGCTGGGCCTCGCTCCACCCGGAGCTTCCCAGCTCTCCCAGCTTCTGGTGGCTGCCAGCCCGCCAATCACTTCAGTCCTGCCGACCCCAGTCCTCCCACCTCCCCCCTGTTGTCACATGGCTGTCTCCATCCCCATTCGTCCAGGATCGCCCTCCGCCTCGGCCTTCTGAGGACACTCTGATGGCATTTAGGGCCCACCAGGCTAATAATCCAGGACTCTCCTCTATCTCAAGGTCATTAACTTAATCGCATCCACGAAGACCTTGTTTCAAAATAAGGTCACATTTGCCAGGTCCAGGGATTAACCATGGGTGTCTTTGGAGGCCCATTTTTCAGACGACAACCCCAGGGGCAGGACCGTCTCCCCCCTTGTGCCATGAAGAAGGTGCTGGTGAGCATTGGAGGATGATTGGTGAGCGACTGAGTGTGGCGCAGGTGCACGGGAGTGCCCAGCGGGTTGGGACTTGTCGGCACTTGTCTTCACATGGCCACTGCATTGTGCTGGGAGGCTGCCCGCTCTGCAGCCAGGGGCTGCCGTCCACCACCCGGTGACACTCTGCTGAGGGCCTGCGAGGTCATTGCTTCTCTCTGCATCTCTTTCTTCATCTCTGAAAGGCCACGTGAGGTTGGGACAAGGCCTGAGCAGGACCGACCAGAAGGCTGTAGGTCACTATCCTGGATATCGGGGTTCCCTGGTGCCCTATGATGGGGGACCATTGATACTCAAACTCAAAGTCAAGGGAGGTCACACAAGCAGCAGAACAGAATGCTGGTGGCCAGGGGACGCCCTTGATCCTCAGCCCGAGGGGGACGAAGCGGGGGTCAGATCTAGTCACCTGAAAAATAGAGTGATCGTAAGTGACGGCAGTAAGTGCCGAAGGTGAGCGCCTGTGTCTGACTTCGTGCAGATGGCCTCATTTCAAACCCACAAACACATACGTGAGGACAGATGTGGGACCAGGAATTGCGGGCCTGGCCCAGATGCCATTCGGGGCTCTATTTCAGGAAAAATCACAAAATTATGAGTGCAAAATTAGAAACGAAAGTGAATATTTAATTACAAGTAGAAAGAATAACATGTTATCCATTTTGTTTTTTTTTTTGAAACTGACAAATACCATGGATATTTTACAAATCCAGGAAAATAACATGATTTTTACTGCCTCCCTGACGGCGTTTACTTCTCCCCACCTTCTCTTTTTCACTGTCTGCTTTTATTGATGAAACTGTAACACCACGTTTGATACAAAGACTAGAAAGGTACCTCTAGCTTCCCATTCTCAAGCTGCATTGTTAATTTGTTTCCGACAATTGTTGGTTTAGGAAAGCGTGTTGTTCTTAGCTTCACAGCTCGTTACATAGTTCCGCATGAGTGTTTCCAGCGCTTTCTCCCGGCCCCCTCCAGGTGGTTAGACGGATCGTGCAGCAGGCCAAGAGCTGCTCTTTGCTTCTGCTCCGAATGTGTCTGCCCTGGAGAGTGACGGCCACGATCTGAGCGGTTTTTGGCTCCAGGTGGCTTCTCGGTGTCGGAACGGCTGCTTTGGGCTTCGCCGCTGGCCTGCATTTCACATTCCGGCCATTTTATCTGCTTTTTCCCCCCCTCCATTCCTTAAGAGATAAATTTAAAGTTGACAATAAGGCATCTTTGATGTCAATCCAAACCAGGAATCTGCAATTTCTCACTTGCTTTATTGAATCGCTCCAAACTGTCTTTGCAAATTATAGCTTAAACAGCACATTTGAGCTTTACCGACTTTTTGAAGAAGGCGTTTGCATCTCGTCTGCGCTCACGTCTCTTCCAGGCGTTTGAGCGCTGTTCCTCGCGTGCCCTCACGCTCCGTGACCCGCAGAGTCCCCACACCGGACTCAGCTGCTGTCCTTCCCGAGCACTATTGCTCTTGTCCCGCTCCCCCCCCACCCCCGCCATCCCCAGCCAGTTGTCAGACACTGACCGTGAGCGCTGCCCAGTGGCCGGCTGTGCATCCAGAACTGCTCCCCCCTGCTCATGAGCCACGTGGTTTTGACAGGGAGAACGTTAATGCTCACTCGCTCACTCACGAACCTCCCATGGTGAGGGCCGTCACCGTCACTGCCCCATCTGCGTGTGTCCATCCAGAGTGCCAAAGTCTGCTCGGGGATCGGGAAGGGGGCCGGGCCTCGGAGCCTTGGCTTCCTTCTCCTGCCGCCCCAGGGACTGGGGACCCCCCGGAGAGCTTGGGTACCCTCCTCCCTGGGCGGAGGGGCCCGTGCTCTAAGACTGGGCCACCCTGTGTCCTGGCAGGAACACCTGGGCCGGGGATAGCCTGAGCTGGATTTCTCCGAGGAGAAGAGAGAAGCTGCCGACAGGGTGAAGGACACAGGTTTGGAACCAACAGGTGTGGGTTCCAGTCCCAGCCTGTGACAGCCCAGCTGGGTGACCCCGGGCAGGTCACTTAACCCGTCTGTCCGCTGATGCCCTTGGTGATCAATGAAGCTGAGTGCGGGCAGCAAGGCAGAGCCCCACCAAGAACACCGGCCAAGGGCTGCCTGCAAGCTGGAGGCCACGAGCTTGTGTCCTAAATCCCCGCCCAAGGACAAAGAGCCCGTCACATTCCACAGGCCATGCAGACCCTCCTCCGGCCGCACCTGGGCTGCCTGCAGCTGCTGCCCTCCTGGCGGCCGGCGGGGCTGGGCAGCTGCCCGCCAGTCCTCGGCCGTGATTGCTCCAGGAGGCTTCAGCTCTGCTCGGCCTCTCAGGAGCAATCCCTGGGGCCCCTGCCCCAGGCCTTCACCCCTCCCCTTGGTCGTGCCTGGACACGGGGGAGGCACAGGCCAGCGGGACACGGCCCCACGTGTCCAGTCGTGGCCTGAAAACCAGCCTTTCCACCCTGGCTGCAGGCGACCTGAGCTGCGGGCTCACAGCAACGGAAATCGGGAGTTGAAGTCTGGGGAGGCCACAGCTGGGGGACGCCACCTCTTCTCTGCCCCTCCTCCCCCGTGAGGAGTGAGGGTTTCTGTACCTCCTGGCACAGCCGGGCGCCCAGGGACGGGAAGGGGGAATGACAGGCCCATCATCGCCATCACCTCCGCCATTCCTGCAGTTGTGCCCAAACAGCACCTCTGTCCCTGGGGGGGGGGGCCTGGGACTCAGTTCCAATAACTGCAGGTGTGGAGCCAGTGAGGGCTCTCAGGATGGGCGGACGCTCCTGGATTCTCTGGGAAAGCCTTTCGAATGAGCTGGGCTTGGGGGGCACAGAACCCAGAGCCGACGCTCGGGACAGGACGTGCTGAGGGCAGGCCCTCCGTGAAGGACGAAGGGCAGAGGGGTAGAAGGAGGACCCAAGGCAGAAGGAGGGAACGGGGGGAGCCAGAGCGGGGAGGCGGACGAAGAGACAAGAGCAGGTGCCCGGTGCATTTGGAAGGCAGGACGGCCTGGAGGCGGCAGTGACTGGACGCACTGTGGCTGGAGCCAGGCCCGCGGGCACCTGTGGGCATCTGTCTCAAGGTGAGGAGGAGGCGCAGACCTGTTCAGCTCCAGCAGGTCCCTTTCAAACCCAGGGTGCTGGTCTTCTAGATTCCTCCATGTGGAAGAGCTATTAGCCATCAGCCCTCAGGTGTCCTGGGTGAGGCAGGCGGCCCCGCTCCGCACCCCAAGCTCCTTTCAACGTCACACAAAGAACAAACGCGGCCAGCCCACCAGAGACACACTGCAGAGCCCATGTGCTTCAGAGAGCACCAGCCGGGGCCGTGACCCCCACCTGAGGACGGACCTCAAACACGTGGGCCGGCATTCGAGAAGCATGTGGGTGCAAGATGGGCCCCCCCGGGGGAGCGAGGGCTGGGGCAGGGAGGCCTCACTATCCTTCGTCCCAGCTCCACCAGGCTCCCGCTTCCTGCAAGAACAGGGCCAGGCAGCTGGCGCCTGGGGAGGAAGCGGGCGGTGGAGACGAGGGCAGCTCTCAGAGCGGAGCGGTGAAGGGCAAGGTGGCCGCTCTGGCCCCAGCACCGCCGTGCGCCCGGCTCACTCGGCCGCTGCAGCCCCAGGTTTCAGAACCGTGGCCCGGTCACAAACCCCTGTGCGCCTGGCCCAGAGACGCGCCAGCCCCAGCCCCAGCCCCGGCATGGCGAGCTCTGCCGGAGACGCCGTCGGTGGAAAGCGTGGTGCCTATCGAGGCGTCAACTCCTTCCACAGAGAATGGGCCGTCGTCCGGTCCGCGAGAGCCGGGGCCGCAGACTCTGCGTTCCAGGCGCGTCTCGGGTGCCTCGCCCGCAGCTCGTCCCCCTACACTGCCCCGTGCGCACTTCCATTAACGGCCCGGGGGCACGAGCCAGCGCGTGCGCCACCATCACGCCGCCTACTGCTCCGAGCACTCGCTGGCGTGCGGGCTGGGGCTTGACCTCCCGGAGGCTATTGCCTGGTCAGTAAAATGGAAGTCGTGACAGCATCCACCCCACGAGGTCGGCACAGGATCAGACGGACGAAGCCGTGAAGGGCATCGGGCGCGCGCGCGAGTGCCCAGTTCACGACAGTGGCACAGCCACCGACGCCAGTAGCCACTTTGCCGCGCGCTGCCCTCTGCCTGACCCTCTGCCCGACCCTCTGCCCGTCACGCGTCCTCTGCCTGCGCCGTGGCCCTGGGCGTCACACCTCTGTTTCAGACGGGGGTGACAGCAGCTGCGCCGTGCTTCTCCGCTGCCGGGCAACCGGCCTGGCGCCCGGTCTCAGAGTCCAAGAGGGCCAGAGCAGAAGGACAGGGCCTCACGGGTCCCACAGCGTCCCGTCGCCGGTCTGTGGTCTGTTACCGGAAGCCGGTCACCAGGCCGGTTGCAAGGAAAGAGCGGAGCGAGGCAGAGACACGTCGCCAAGACGCGCGCGCAGGGCCGGCCGGAAGCGGCCGACGTCTTTTTCCAATCTAGCCCCAGCCTGCATCTCAGTTCCAGCATTTGAGAGGGTCCCGACTTTGTGGGGGCCCTTCCCCCTGCGGCCCTGGGGCCGGGTCGGCCTGTACCCCATTCCCTCCCTCCCAGGACCCCGCCTGCACCCCCGGCCTCCGCACGCTTGCTCTGGGGCGGCAGGGCGCTGTGAGCCTAATGCGATCGCCGAGGTGGGCCGCCTGAGCGGGGCTGCGGACGACACCCCCTCTTCCTTTCACCCGTCCGCAGGGCTGGTCCTGGCTGCCCCCGCCTCCCCCTGGAGCAGAGCCCCGCGTCCAGCTCCCACGGCTGCTCCGGCCCTGAGCCGGCTTCTCGGATGTGACCTCGGTGCCCTCCTCTAATTCGTAAAGCAAACTCTGGCCGGGGTGGGGAGGAGGGGTGCGGATAAGGACTCTTCACGGGCCACTGGGTCCCTCCACTCCATTCAGCACGCATTACATCGCCGTCCATCAGCACCCCACCCCCCACACCAAGCCGGCCCACGGGAAGGCTAGCTCCCCCAGAACCCCCCGGCAGCCCCGGCTCTGCCCGAGGTGAGGTCACTGGGTGGGGCGGGGACCAGGGCTGGCTCCTCAGGCTTGGGGACTGGGCACTGCTCCCACTGATCTGATCGTAAGCCTCTGGGACAGCAGGGTGCTCACGCTGGGGCCATTGGTTTCTGAATGGCCCAGATGGGTCTCCACAGTGAGCGAGCTCCTCGGAGCGGCCCCGGGGGTGGGGGTGGGGGTTAGTACTGAAAGGGCTGCAGCCGGGCCAGGAGCATCTACAAGACAGAAAAGAACTCCTTCAGCAGGTCACCTCTTCAGGGGGGTCTGGGAGAGAGTCATCCGTGGTCTGCAGGGCTGGCGTGTGTCCACCGTGAGGCACCTCCCAGCCTCGGGGGGCATGGACCCCTTTTTCCAGGAGCCTTGCAGGACCCATGTTCCACAAGCATGTCTTGGGAGCCTCGGGTTGCCAAGGAGGCCACTTGGAGCCGGGAAGCGATGGGCCTGTCCCTCGGGTGCTGGCCACTGGCACCTAAGATGCTCTTCAGTTCTCCATCCGCCTGTGAGGCGCCTCTGGCCTGTGAGGACGGCTGGGGCTGCACACTGGACGCATGCTGCTGTTGGCAGCATCACAGACACCTGTTCCCTCTCTGTCCCTGGGGAGTTTGAGGCTCACCAGGAAGGCGGTGCCTCATGGACGGTGGGAGACAGAGGTGGGGACAGACCCAGGTTCCCCATGCCCAGCCCTGGGATCCTTCCGCGGCCAAGGGCCGAGGACCAGGTGCGGCTATGGTCAGACTGGCCTCTCCTCCTCACTTTTCTGGGGAGAGTGGCAGGGTGAAGATGTCCAGGAAAAAAATGCCTTCACCAAGAGACAATAGATGCTCTACCCGTCGGCGAGCCTCAGAGCAGCTGGGCTTGCACACACCTCTCACTGTGGCTGGTTCCGCCAAGGACAAGCCTCCAGACCTGGGCCCAGCCGGCTAGTCCGCTAGCCCTAGATGCCTGGACACCTGCCGAGCAGCACCAGCAGAGCTGGTCCCCTTCCGGCCAAGACAGGAAACACTCGACACTGGCTTGGAAAGTAAAGACAAGATGGAGATGGGACCGGAGTCCTGTTACTGGGACCCCGCTGCGGGCTGCGTGATGCTGGGTCCGTGGCCACCTGCCTCAGGCTGAGTCTTCATGGCTATGAAACGGGCCGAGTAATCCGTCCCCTGCCAGAACACAGACGAGTCAGCAGGGAGCCCCCACGCGTCAAAGACCCGCCAGGAGAAAGATGCCGACGGCCCTCAGGGGGCCGGCTCTATCTGATCCTCAAAATTCGGTGGTTCTGGGGATGGGTGAGCACATATTTTTAAAACATAAAAAATAAGATGATAAACAGTACCCAGACGTGTCCCTCTGGCTCCTTTGAGAATACGTGAAAACGCAGTCGCTCTGAGCCAACTCGATCAGGGACGCGGCTCTGCCTCCACCCGAAGATGCTTTCTCCTAAACACCATTGACACCACACTGCCAGACGGGGAAAATTTATGGTCGTTCGCCTTAGACAAATATTATGTTAATCGCAATCTAGAGCCAAAACCCTGCTCCGACAGCAAGATGGAGGTCATTTTTTTTCTGGGTTTCCTCCCGTGTTTGATCAGCAGATGCAAAGCAAAGTGCTTTTAACTCCTACGGGGTGCTGGAAAGTGCCAGAATCTAATTAAAACCATGGGCAGGAGACGGTGTGGATGGGGAGATGGGTCGGTCTCCTGGTGAAGCTCCTTCTCTGGCTGCCGAGGGTCAGGGCTCCTTCCTCAGCCTGTCAGGGGGAGGGGGAGTGGAGGGAAGGCCTGGGAGGTGGCCCTGGGGGGTGGTGCCGGGTTAGGGAACCCACACATCTGCAGAGCGACCTTGGGCACATCACTGAAAACTTTCTGGGACTGAGCTCTTGAAAGACAGTGAGTGGCCTCCAGGGCAACCGGGGGGAGCAAGCGATGTAAACGTCTCGAGCCCTCGGGTCGCCTGCTCACCGGCGCATCCCAGTCACGCAAGAAAGATCCACGGAAGGGAGGGAGCGGGGAGGGGAGGGAGAGGGACGTGTTGCTCTCCGCAGAGAACACGGAGCTGCCTGGAATAACTGCCTGAGATTCCAACCCTCCCAGGCCACGCTTCCCAGAGCACTATCCCAAAATGTGCTCATTTGACAAAAACCAGACTCCTTGGCGGGGGGCATTTTTAAAACCCTCCAGGTTTCCCTGGTAACATCTGCTTCCATCCGAGATGGGAAGTGATCTCATGCAGGACCCAGCGATCCCGGAGTCACCTTCGGAAGCGGGGCCCCTGGGAGAAGGGTGAGCCGCTCTGCCCGGTGGACTCCAGCCGGCCCGGCCTCATTCGCCGCCTGCAGCGCTGTTCCAGTGGCTGGACGGAACCCGGCCCGGCCCGGCCCAGCCCGGCCCGCGTCGCTTTGCTTTTCCCGGACTGACTTTCATTTAGAGTAGCTGCCTCTCCCAGCCCCGGCCTTGCATAATGCACGCTCTTGAAGTGAAATCAATCAAAGCTGGGAGGAAATGGATTTGTGTTCGGTCTTCTGGGGCGGGCTTCCTGCCCGGCCCCTCCCAGCCGGCCGGGGGTTCTCGGACGCGTGGGCAGAGGCTGGGCAGGGGCACCCTGGATTCAGAT
>NW_024349804.1:13476509-13481359 GCF_902729225.1 Pteropus medius | reverse complement strand
CCACAGCGTCCCGTCGCCGGTCTGTGGTCTGTTACCGGAAGCCGGTCACCAGGCCGGTTGCAAGGAAAGAGCGGAGCGAGGCAGAGACACGTCGCCAAGACGCGCGCGCAGGGCCGGCCGGAAGCGGCCGACGTCTTTTTCCAATCTAGCCCCAGCCTGCATCTCAGTTCCAGCATTTGAGAGGGTCCCGACTTTGTGGGGGCCCTTCCCCCTGCGGCCCTGGGGCCGGGTCGGCCTGTACCCCATTCCCTCCCTCCCAGGACCCCGCCTGCACCCCCGGCCTCCGCACGCTTGCTCTGGGGCGGCAGGGCGCTGTGAGCCTAATGCGATCGCCGAGGTGGGCCGCCTGAGCGGGGCTGCGGACGACACCCCCTCTTCCTTTCACCCGTCCGCAGGGCTGGTCCTGGCTGCCCCCGCCTCCCCCTGGAGCAGAGCCCCGCGTCCAGCTCCCACGGCTGCTCCGGCCCTGAGCCGGCTTCTCGGATGTGACCTCGGTGCCCTCCTCTAATTCGTAAAGCAAACTCTGGCCGGGGTGGGGAGGAGGGGTGCGGATAAGGACTCTTCACGGGCCACTGGGTCCCTCCACTCCATTCAGCACGCATTACATCGCCGTCCATCAGCACCCCACCCCCCACACCAAGCCGGCCCACGGGAAGGCTAGCTCCCCCAGAACCCCCCAGCAGCCCCGGCTCTGCCCAAGGTGAGGTCACTGGGTGGGGCGGGGACCAGGGCTGGCTCCTCAGGCTTGGGGACTGGGCACTGCTCCCACTGATCTGATCGTAAGCCTCTGGGACAGCAGGGTGCTCACGCTGGGGCCATTGGTTTCTGAATGGCCCAGATGGGTCTCCACAGTGAGCGAGCTCCTCGGAGCGGCCCCGGGGGTGGGGGTGGGGGTTAGTACTGAAAGGGCTGCAGCCGGGCCAGGAGCATCTACAAGACAGAAAAGAACTCCTTCAGCAGGTCACCTCTTCAGGGGGGTCTGGGAGAGAGTCATCCGTGGTCTGCAGGGCTGGGGTGTGTCCACCCTGAGGCACCTCCCAGCCTCGGGGGGCATGGACCCCTTTTTCCAGGAGCCTTGCAGGACCCACGTTCCACAAGCATGTCTTGGGAGCCTCGGGTTGCCAAGGAGGCCACTTGGAGCCGGGAAGCGATGGGCCTGTCCCTCGGGTGCTGGCTGCTGGCACCTAAGATGCTCTTCAGAACTCGTCTGAGTTCTCCATCCGCCTGTGAGGCGCCTCTGGCCTGTGAGGACGGCTGGGGCTGCACACTGGACGCATGCTGCTGTTGGCAGCATCGCAGACACCTGTTCCCTCTCTGTCCCTGGGGAGTTTGAGGCTCACCAGGAAGGCGGTGCCTCATGGACGGTGGGAGACAGAGGTGGGGACAGACCCAGGTCCCTCATGCCCAGCCCTGGGATCCTTCCGTGGCCAAGGGCCGAGGACCAGGTCCGGCTATGGTCAAACTGGCCTCTCCTCCTCACTTTTCTGGGGAGAGTGGCAGGGTGAAGATGTCCAGGAAAAAAATGCCTTCACCAAGAGACAATAGATGCTCTACCCATCGGCGAGCCTCAGAGCAGCTGGGCTTGCACACACCTCTCACTGTGGCTGGTTCCGCCAAGGACAAGCCTCCAGACCTGGGCCCAGCCGGCTAGTCCGCTAGCCCTAGATGCCTGGACACCTGCCGAGCAGCACCAGCAGAGCTGGTCCCCTTCCGGTCAAGACAGGAAACACTCGACCCTGGCTTGGAAAGTAAAGACAAGATGGAGATGGGACCGGAGTCCTGTTACTGGGACCCCGCTGCGGGCTGCGTGATGCTGGGTCCGTGGCCACCTGCCTCAGGCTGAGTCTTCATGGCTATGAAACGGGCCGAGTAATCCGTCCCCTGCCAGAACACAGACGAGTCAGCAGGGAGCCCCCACACGTCAAAGACCCGCCAGGAGAAAGATGCCGACGGCCCTCAGGGGGCCGGCTCTATGCGATCCTCAAAATTCAGTGGTTCTGGGGATCGGTGAGCACATATTTTTAAAACATAAAAAATAAGATGATAAACAGTACCCAGACGTGTCCCCTCCGGCTCCTTTGAGAATACGTGAAAACGCAGTCGCTCTGAGCCAACTCGATCAGGGACGCGGCTCTGCCTCCACCCGAAGATGCTTTCTCCTAAACACCATTGACACCACACTGCCAGACAGGGAAAATTTATGGTCGTTCGCCTTAGACAAATATTATGTTAATCGCAATCTAGAGCCAAAACCCTGCTCCGACAGCAAGATGGAGGTCATTTTTTTTCTGGGTTTCCTCCCGTGTTTGATCAGCAGATGCAAAGCAAAGTGCTTTTAACTCCTACGGGGTGCTGGAAAGTGCCAGAATCTAATTAAAACCATGGGCAGGAGACGGTGTGGATGGGGAGATGGGTCGGTCTCCTGGTGAAGCTCCTTCTCTGGCTGCCGAGGGTCAGGGCTCCTTCCTCAGCCTGTCAGGGGGAGGGGGAGTGGAGGGAAGGCCTGGGAGGTGGCCCTGGGGGGTGGTGCCGGGTTAGGGAACCCACACATCTGCAGAGCGACCTTGGGCACATCACTGAAAACTTTCTGGGACTGAGCTCTTGAAAGACAGTGAGTGGCCTCCAGGGCAACCGGGGGGAGCAAGCGATGTAAACGTCTCGAGCCCTCGGGTCGCCTGCTCACCGGCGCATCCCAGTCACGCAAGAAAGATCCACGGAAGGGAGGGAGCGGGGAGGGGAGGGAGAGGGACGTGTTGCTCTCCGCAGAGAACACGGAGCTGCCTGGAATAACTGCCTGAGATTCCAACCCTCCCAGGCCACGCTTCCCAGAGCACTATCCCAAAATGTGCTCATTTGACAAAAACCAGACTCCTTGGCGGGGGGCATTTTTAAAACCCTCCAGGTTTCCCTGGTAACATCTGCTTCCATCCGAGATGGGAAGTGATCTCATGCAGGACCCAGCGATCCCGGAGTCACCTTCGGAAGCGGGGCCCCTGGGAGAAGGGTGAGCCGCTCTGCCCGGTGGACTCCAGCCGGCCCGGCCTCATTCGCCGCCTGCAGCGCTGTTCCAGTGGCTGGACGAACCCGGCCCGGCCCGGCCCAGCCCGGCCCGCGTCGCTTTGCTTTTCCCGGACTGACTTTCATTTAGAGTAGCTGCCTCTCCCAGCCCCGGCCTTGCATAATGCACGCTCTTGAAGTGAAATCAATCAAAGCTGGGAGGAAATGGATTTGTGTTCGGTCTTCTGGGGCGGGCTTCCTGCCCGGCCCCTCCCAGCCGGCCGGGGGTTCTCGGACGCGTGGGCAGAGGCTGGGCAGGGGCACCCTGGATTCAGATCCACTTCCCGAGCTGCTGTGCGTCTTGAGCGAGTTCCCTAACCTCTCTGCACCTCCGTTTCTCGGTCAGTAAGCGAGGGGTGGCCTCTTACCTCACCGAGTTGTTGAGAGAACGTGGTCTCCCAGTTTTCAGAAGCAGCCCCCTCAGCCCCACACGCCGTTGGACCTCCCCGTGCTGAGTGGGGGAAGGACAGCTTATCCTGGGGGCTCCCTCATCTCTTAGGTCCCAGGACTTCCCATCCCTCACAGATGCCAGGTGCAAGGTCAAGGCGCCACAGGCCCTGTGTCAGCTGCAGCCCAGCCCTCGTCCCATCAACCAGGGACTTAGCTGTTTCAGAGGCTCCAGGTGGCTGGGATGGGGTATGGGCTGGGCGGGTGGACTCCGGGACCCAGGCGGGTCCCCAGACCCAGTTGGTGATAACACACACACACAGCAGAGCTCCCTAAGCACCTCCTGGAACCCCCGTGAACCCACAGGCATCCATCACGTCAGGTGGGTGTGGGGAGCTCTGGAAGCCTGGACGTGTGTGGGTTCGGACGGTCCAGAAGGCCCACCTCGCACATGTGCCCTTTCCCTCTGGGGCCTGGGGGATGTCCCCAGGTCCCAGCTCTCTCCCGTGGCTCCAGTACTGCCTGCCCCACCCAAGTAAGATAGAAACCGACAGCCCCACTCAACTGCCCCTCACAGGTAGAGAAACTGAGGCTATGGCCAGTTGCTCCCCTCAGAGCAGGGTTGGGGCCCTCCCCAGCCTGCAGCCCGATCCCCAGACTGAGGTGAGAGTGTCTCCTGAAGAGCAGTGGGACCTCTAGGGGCACAGCCGGGTCTGGGGCGCACTGGGGGCCTGCTGCTGCCCGGCTTCCGGCCACCTCAGAGGCAGGTGTGTCTGGTGAAAGGAGAAAGCGAAGCTCCCGCCCGGGTTGGTGAAGGGGCCTGGCCGCACAACCCCCGCTGTCCCGCCCACTCGCCACCTGCCCTTTTCCCACTGGGGAACCTGCCAGCTGGTGCCACCTGGGGAGACAGCGTGACCCCAACTTGGAGGGACTCACCATGCCCCAACCCTTGTGTCCAGCTCCCTGCAGAGCCCCCTCCCCCCGCAGGCTGAGAGACGTGGGAGAGGCCCGGGTGGGGCTCTCAGCGCATGTGGGGGGCGGGGCTGGCATCTCGGCCTCCGGGACCTGCACAGCCACACAGGGCCCTGCGATCAGAAAGGCCCCCTTTGCTGCCTTGAAAGTCACAAGACTCCTTAATTTTTGAACAAGGGGTCCACGTTTTCATTTTGCCCTGGGCCCCAGAATTGTGTAGCCACAGGCGCCTGGTGGTCTGGGCGGCCCAGCGGTGGAGATGGGGAGGGAGACTCAGTTCCCAGAAAGAGGTCACAGCACCCGGCTGAAGGATGCCCAAGGCCTGGGGCGCTACCGGCCCCGACGCCGTCCCTGCCCCTCAGCGACGGGCAGAATGGGTGGGCGGGGGTCTCTGTCACTCACAGCCGCCATGCCCCGCCACGTCCCTGACCCGC
>NW_024349804.1:13441644-13476295 GCF_902729225.1 Pteropus medius | reverse complement strand
CCGGCTGCTGAGCGTGGAGCTGCAGGCGCGCAGGGCCTGGCTGGCCGCGGTAAGGCCGGGACACTTGAGCTGGCAGGGAGGGACAGCAGGGGACGGAGGCCGGTGGGGCGAGTGAGAGGCAAGGCGCCCCCAGCGCAGGCGCCGGCGCGGAGGGAGACGGTAGCTTAGTCTGCGGGATTTGACCGCGCGAGAAGCCGGCGCCCTGAGCCCCGAGTCAGCAGCCGCGACCCAAGGGGGAGAGCGGGCAAAGGGGGCTGATGGTCGGACTGTGTTCCTCCCGGTAGCGCCTTGGGCCCACCTCAGGGACAGCGACCGCCACAGCCGGCTGCCGTCGCGTTGGCCGAGGGGTAGCGCGGGCTGCGCATGGTCGCAGGGACCATCAGCGCCGTGGGGACCGGGGCTTTGGGGCTTTAGGGCCGCCTTCGGGGCTCGCCCACCGCGCTCGGGTCTGCGCGGCGCCTCCCCTGCAGTCGCTGGCGATGCTCCCTGGGCCCCTTTAAAGACGGTGCTACCACCTGAGGCCCACCGGGGAAACTGAGGCCGGAGCCGCAGCCGGCACGCGCAGCCCTGCGGTTCTCCGCGCAGCTGTCCAGTCCCCTCACCTCTGAAAAGGCTCAGCCGCGCCTTCGGGAGACAGAGACCCGGGCTCCAGGCGGAGCTGCTGGGAGACCACTGGGCGCCAGGTTACCGGGAAGGGGCGGCTGGCCGATGCCGACGCTTCGCTGGTGGCCCAGCCACGCACCCCAGAACAGGCCTAGGCACGAGTGGAGAGCCCGGAGCGGAACTCTCTCTCTGGAGGGCCTGCGAAGCCGGGTTCCCGGACCGCTGGGGCTGGGCTGCAGGCAAGGGCTCGGGCGCCGTGCATCGCTGGGGGCGCTGGGTTCTCAGGGTTGGCCTGGCGATGGGGCCACGGGGACCTCAAGACCTGCCACCCCATGTGCAGCTGCCGGCAGGCCTGGAGTGCGACATCGCGGCCCACGGTGGCCAGGAAGGGGCAGCGAGAGAACCACAGAGCCGGGCGGGGCGCCCGCATGCGGGCCGGGCCGCTGCCCAGTGTGGTTTGTTCTGAAGGCTTAACACGTACGCGCGCGCCCGCGGACAGGTGTAGGCGCTCAGCGCCCCCGCCTTCCCTCCCCAGCTCCACGACTGGTCGGCGGGGTGGCACTGGGGGCTTCAGACCGACCGACCCTAATTCCCGCTCTGGTGCGGGAGCTGCGTCCCCAAACGCTTTCTACCCGGTGTGTCGCCCAGCAAATTCCGCGGCTTTGCCGGCTCCTGCGCTGCGGAAGAACAGAGGGAGGCGGATCGCGGGGCCAAGGACCCCCGGGGCAGGGCCAATTTTTGGCCTGCCAGCCCCAAGCAGCATGCTGTCCCCATGGTCTGAAGCGTTGGGAGTGGGGGCACGACCATGGGTGTCCTCCAAAAGCCCAAGGAGACAAAAACAAAAAAAGCCACTTTGAGGAAGGCGCCTTATCCTGCAGAAAATGTGCAGACGCTGCAGGCAGGACCGGCGAAGGGCGGGGGCGGCCATCGGGGCCTGCGTGCATCTCCTGCCAGCTCTGCGTGACCTCAGGCGCCAGAGGAAACTCAGGCCTGCTGGAGTGAGCGGGCTGGATTCAGGCCGGGGCTGGATTCAGGCCGGGGCTGAAGCACCGTGAGCCCCATCTCCGCGCCCACCTTCCTCCCCCCAGAGTGGGGCGGTGCTGGGGGGGAGCGTTTCCCTCAGGTCATCCAGGGCACAACTGCCCCCACGGGTCGGAGCCTTCCATGGGCGCCTGTCTTGTCAGGGTGACATCCGGCCTGTGCATTTGGGACATGCCCCCCAATTCAAGTGTCAGCTTGACTTTGGGGAAACCGAACCCGGGGACAGGATTTGCCCAAAGAGTCATCACTTTTGAGGTGGAGCAAGCTTGAGACTGCTTGTGGGGCCTGACGCTGCCAGCCCGGTGACTCGGGAAGGGGACTGGGAGGCGTGAGGTTCCAACCTCATTCCAGCCCAGGGGGCCGGCGCTAGGGCGGGCAGGGGAAGACCAGGCTCCGGCAGCTCAACCTGGCACTTCCCGCCCCGGGGAGGGAGCACCTGGGAGGTGGACAGCGGCCTGGCCAGGACTGGGGTGGGACAGCGCTCGGATTGGCTCCTGGGAGCCGCAAGTGGTTAGCGGCGCAGAATTGGATGCTGACTCTGGGCAAGCTACTCGGTTCAATGGAGACGGCACAGGGAGTCCAGATACCCCCCCCCGGGGCTCCCGGCCCTGCCTCGGCCTCCTGCGAGCTCCTGCACTGCATCCCTTGTAAAATGGGGACAGGGACAGCGATAGCGCCTACGGCCCACTCCCTGCGCCAGCTTTGTGCCTTTGGGCTCGGAACAGCGTCTAGTGGAGGGGACTCCCGAGAGGCCACGCGCGGAGCAGTCCCCAGGCATTTAGTAAAACTCAGGGTGGGACAGAGCTCGGCCCGGCAAGGACGGGGCCCAGGAAGTGAGGCTGCGCCGCAGCGAAGGCGCGCGCCCCGCCGCCGGGCGCGAGCGTCCGATGCGCTTCTCCCTTCTGCGCGTGTTCACCCTGCTCTGGGGAGTCCGCTCGCGCCCTCGGGTACCTGCCGCTCGCTCCCGACCGCGAGTTTGCGGCGCGAGGACCCCGGCTCTGCCTCCGCTGTGGGCAGTGGGCTGACTGGCGCCTCTCTGCGCCCGGTTTTCTCCGCGGGGCGATGGGAACAGATTGAGGCCGGCAAGGTGCGCCCGGGTCGGAGAGAGTCCACCGCCCCGTCCTCTGCTCAGATCGGCCAGTTCTCCCCCTGCTCTGGGGAGGGTTTTTGGCTGGGGTGGTTTTGCGTCAGCCTGGCCGGGAGAAGGCGCGGGAGGAGTCCGGGCGGGGCGGGGAGGCGGGGGCGCGGCGGGACGCGGAGGGGCGCAGAGGTCGCGGCGCAGAGCGGCGCGCAGGCTGGCCCGGCACAGCGCGCGCAGGCGCATTTAGCGCCGCGGGCGGGCTCCCGGGGTTCCGCTGCTGTCCTTCGGGATTAGGGAAAGGGCCGCCTGCTCTCGCTGGGAAAGGATTGTCCAGCCTCACGGGTCCAGCTGACGTCTCGATCCAGACAGTGCCGCCTCGTGGGGCCCCCAGTAGGCTGCGGGGACGAGGGGGGCGGTGTTCGAGGCAGCGGAGCGTAGGTGATCCAGGACCGCCCCGATGCCAGTGGCGGTTCTGTCTCCTCCTGCACCCCGCTATTACCCTCACGACAACCAGGCTACGTGGTCCTGTTAGGCCCCTTTTCCGGAGGCTTTAAAGAGGCTCTGTCTCCCAGCCCGGGGTGCCCCGAGGCTGGAGACTGGCGTGCGGTCTGGGCAGGGCAGGAAGGAGGGAGTCGTGGTGGTTCCGGAGCTTATGGCGTCAGTCCCCCGCACCAAGGACAGACCCCACGCGCGTGCGGCAGGGGCGGGCAGCGGCCGGAGTTGCCGTCACAGGCCCTGGGATGCTTGCGGGCCTGGACCCACCAGGCTGTGACGTGGCAGGCGGCTCAGCGCGCCTCTCAGCACGCCCACCTCTTGGTGCCCTCCTGGCGCTTTGAATGAAGAACCAGGGAGAGGCCGGTCCCTTCTGAGGCCCCTGCAGGAGCTTCTCCGCCAGGTAGACCTTCCCGTCCCACCTTCACGAGGGAGCCGCAAGGGAGGCTGGGACCTGCCACATCCCGGTCTGGGATTCACCCTTTAATGTAGAATTTAGTGGAGGCATCAGCTTCCCCGGGTGACCCCACAGGTGTCCACCGCGAGTGAGACTGCTCTCCAAGGGCCGCTGGCAGATCACCCCTGCCCCTCCCCGGCCCCAGTGTCCCCTCCTGCAGAGGCACCTCGGTAGAGAGCCGGTGTTGGGCAGAAATCTCGGGGGATTTGCCGATTCTGAGTGTCCTCCAGCCCCGGCCTTCTCAGCTGCCGGCTCACTGAGTGGTGCTCCCCTTACACGGGGAAAGAAGGGCGGAGTCCAGGACACTGCTGCCCCCGGGGCTGGCAAGGGGTCCTGGCCAGTTAGGCCCTGGCAGAAAAAGTTTAGTTTCCTAAGGGCTACCTTTGTTTCTCGTTTCTAGTTTAAAGAGGAGCATCCTGTCTGTGCCTAGCTCGGTGCCTCCCTCCCTCTTTCTTCCTATAGACCCTGGATTCTGGGGCCCACTTTATCCTCAGACCCACGAGGGCATCAAGAAATATTCCAGTTATAGGAAAGAGGGGAGGGTGGAGAGAGAGAGTGAAAGAAAGAGAAAGAGAACAGAACGTGAACTGATTTCCACCTAGATGGCCATGGGGGAAGGCCAGATTGGGCACTGCCCCCTGCTGGCGTTCTGCCCTAATTACAGGCTAAGCAACAAGTGAAGCCTGGCCTCCATTGGACTGCTGGACTTGAACCTGGGCCTGACCTGGCAGTAGTACCATCCTTGGTGAGTTACGAAGGTCACTTAAGGGGCTCAGATCCCCACTCCTCCTTTGCCATGCAGGACCACATGGGCCAGAAGGAGCCACTGGGGCCATGCCCCTCACCCACCCACGCTTCTCCACTAGAGACTTCCTTTGGTGTAATTAGACTGAAAAGTGGACGACTGGCCACCTGTCTTCCCACGTGGACAAGGATGGGTCTGGCTGTCTGAGATCACTGGTGACCAGAATAGAGCCTCACATCAGTAGTAGCTGAACAAATGACTGAGTGAATAAATGAAGTGCCTTCCGCTTCCCATGCCCACCAGGCTGCCTTTGTCTTCGCCATCTGGCTTAGGTCCCGCGCTCTGGCGGGGGCAGGCCGTGCGCGTAGAAATCCCCTGGAGACGGTGTAACAAGCATTTGTGTGAATGAGAAGAGGCATTTAAACCTCATCCAGTTCCGCCTCGCAGCGGCCCCATCCACGCCAGAGTCTTTATCTAAAGACGCCATGTTTGTCAGAGAAACGGGGTGGGTGTGGGGACTCCAGGAGCTTCAAGGGGTAAAATGTGTATTTCAACATCTCTGCCCCCAAAGCGCGTTGTCACTGCAGGTCAGTTCCAGAAGTCTCCTCGTGGTGGCGCTGGTGAGACAGGCCCGGGCCTCCAGGGCCCCTTTGCTTCGCTTTTTTCAGCCTTCCGAATAAATTAGCCTCAGATGAACGCCTCCCCTGTGCTCTCAGCTAAAGAAGCGAGAGGATTCCGGCAAACTCCGGCTTATTTATGGGTTCAGATCCGAGAAGCTGTGCTGTTTTAGAGCCTCGCCAGCCCCGAGAATGTAACGCAGGGTGATGTGGACACCAAATGTTTCTGGACAAATTTTATTGCGTTGTTTTCAAGCTGATACATCTGGGATCACCACTGGGGGCGCTGTGGACCGAGAACCAGGCCACCCGTTGAAACTGCTTCCAAAATCATCAGGACACAGGACAATCCATCCTGGCCCCTGCCCTGGGACCCCAGCCCAGTGATTCCTTTTGGGGTTCTCAGAATAGGCTGGTGAGTCCAAAAAGAAACTTTACCGGTTGCTAAGACTCATAATCGCAGTGGTCCGCGTGGGCTGCAAGCGGGGGAAAGAAGTTAGAGACCCCGTCACCATGTGGGACCTGCTCCCTTAGGGGCTCCACCACGGGGCACAGGAGCGGAGGCCAGCCTGGTGGGTTCCAGGGTTCTGGGCTCAATGTCAGTGCAAAGGGCTCTCCTCCCACAGAGCCACAAAGGCAGATTTTGGGGGCGGCATGGAAAAAACCAGTTCGAGTCTTGCCTGGTCTCTTCCAAAATCTGGTACCCTGCAGACGCCAGCACAGGTGTGTTCTGCAGGCCCATGATGGGATGTGGCCCTGGGCAAGGGTGCCTCGCCTGTAGGCAGGGACTTCACCTCAGAGGGTCTTCCTGGGCCACACCTCCAAGCGTGTCCCAGCAGCTCTGCAGAGACCAAGGTTTCTGTGCAAATGATGAGGTGTGTGGGGAGCTGGGGCGTGGGGCATGGTGCTGCTTTAGCTTTCCCCTCCTGGGAAAATACTTCGCCCCCTTGGGCCCTGCTAGAAGGCTTGCTTTGGGACGACCAGCTCCAAGGGCGAGGAAGTGACATTTCCGCAAGCCATTGGCACACCAGACTGCTGGCTGCCTCTCCCCGCGCTGGGCTGAGCTCTGGGCTGCGGCGGGAAGGGCTCCAGACGCGCCCCCTGGTTCTGGAGCTGATGACATCTCCCTGATCGAGACTGGAGTGCGGGTCCGGCTAATGAGCGATGAGCGTGTCAGGGGAGCACGAGGCGCAGGGAAGGGAGAGGCAGGAACGTTAGCAGCGCACGGCAGCCCCGCACGCTGCGCTCCCAACGCAGTGGCCCCCTCCCAGCCCTAACCCAGCCCCCCATCCACAAAGGGCAAGGCCACGGAACCTGGACGGGTGCCCTGGAGACGGCCAGTGCATCCTCACCGCAGCCCTTGTCTTAGAGTAAATGCCACTTTATAGCCAATAGTGTGGCAAATAAATAAATAAATAAATAAGTACAAGGAGCCGTGCTACCCACTGGCAGAGGTGTGGGGGAGATGGCACCCCTCACGCTGCTGGTGCAAGTGTGAGTGCCACAGCCTTCGGAGACGGCAATCTGTGTCAGTAACACAGATGCGTGTGTGCATTTACACACACGCGCAGATGCTATCGAGTCCGTTGTTCACACCCCAGGAGTCTCCCCCACAGAAACACAAGAACCAGCTCCTCAGGAACCAGTTAGGCGTTTCCGTGTAAGGGGGTCACAAAACCGGAGTGGTTTGCTGGGGCCAGAAGCCAGAGACCAAGCCAGCGCCCTGGAAGGGCGAGGGCAGGAACGCGCGGTGCGTCCCCCGCACCGGAGGGTCCCCGCGGCCGGGCCCCTGCCGCTGGGAGACGCAGCGGCGGGAGATGAGGCGAGAAGACGGGGTTTGCGCAGGACGAGGAGCCCCGCCTCCTGCTCAGCGGATGTCCGGCCGGGTGCGTCCGTATTCACGCGGGCCGGTGTGAGATTGGGTAAGTGTGGAGGGAAACACGTAAACACACACCTTAGGGTGCGATGTGGGTGTTTCAGGGGGATGAGGGGGAAGTGGGTGCCAGGAGTGCACGGGGTCCCCTGGGTGTGGGCTTGTGCAGCGGGGACATTACAGGGGAGTGCTAACCTGTCAGGAAGAGATAAGTGTGAAGTGTGTGATACGTGTGCAGTGTGTGTGTGGGAGTGGCCGGTTGTTATGTGCTGTGTGTATGTGTAGGTGTGCAGTGAGGGTGAGGAGCTGCTGTGTGTGTAGGATGTGTGGAGTGCTTGGGTGAGCGTGTTAGTGTGTGTGTGTGTGTGAGGATGTGTGGAGTTGGAAGTGGCGTGTTGTGTGTGTGTGTGTGTGGGATGTGTGGAGTGGGTGGCGTGTTCCATTGTGTGTGTGAGAGGATGTGTGAGTGCGGGTGGCGTGTTTGTATAGTAATGTGGCCCAGAAGTGTAGAGTGTGTGCATTGTATTTGACTTGCGAACTGGAGCCTGTGTCTGTTGAGGGGGGAGATGGCCCCAGCACGATGCCGGTGGGGTGTCAGGGTGGGGGATTTGCAGCTGGCCCGTGTTATCTTCTTTATACCATCCTGTATTTTCAAATTCTTTGCGTTGAGCATGCATTATTTATACAATGTAGAAAGCTATTTCGTCGTGGAATGAGAGGCCGGGGAGAAGGCGGAGCCCCGGAGAGCCAGTGCAGCAGGCGGGCGGCTGGCCCGGGCTGGGCTGCCCTCAGCGACACTGCACTGTGGCCCGTGAGCCGTGTGCTACCCACATGCTTTTTGTTCCTCCATCCAGTGAGGACGGCCAGGCTGAGTGGTCAGGTAGCTGCCCGGGCCCTGCCCTCAGAGCCCAGCCCTCCTTGCCACCTCCCATAGGAAGGCAGCAGCCCCAGGACCTCGAGCTGGCCTTGGGGACCGCCATCGTGGATGCCCCCTGCTCCGTGCTGCAGTCGCTGTCAGTCAGTGGCAGGCTCTGCCCTCTCAGGGGGCTCCTGACCCTTCCAGCCCCCACACCTGCTGTCCCCCGACCCTCACTCACCTGCACTCTGGGCCCGGGAGGACCTCAGGGGTTCGGTGGCCTCGGTGTCCCCGGCCTCTGTTGGCTTCTCTGCCATCTGTCCTTAACGATGCCTTTCTCCCAGGGCATCACTTTGGAGACTTTCCACGTTTCCTATTTAATTTTTAAAGATTCGGTAGCGTGTGCATGTGACACAACACTCGAGCCATTTAAAGGCGTGAACAGCATCGTCTGGCCACCGTCCCCAGCGCCCAGCTCTTCTGGGGGGTGTGATCTCGTCCGCTCTTCCCCCGGACAAGGGAGTTGTGCTCTGTGCTGTGTCCAGGGGCTGCCCGGCCCAAGGCCACGTGCTGGCAGCTCAGAACAGCAGAAAGTGATGCCTCATGGTCCAGAGGCCGGACGTCCAAGGTCACGGTGCAGGGGAGGATGTGTTCCAGGCCTCTCCCCTGTGTCTGGGGGGTGCTCCAGTCTCGTGGAGCCTCCCAGCCCTCCACCGCAGCCTCCCGTGTGGTCATCTCTTTCCCAGGCCTTCTTTTCATAAGGACACAGGTCATCGTAGACTGAGGCTGCCCTGCTCCAGCGTGGCCCTACCTTATCTCGTTACATCTGCAAAGACATTATTTTTCAAACCAGGTCTCACTCTGAGGGACTGGGGGTCAGGACTTCAGCATATGAATTTCGGGGAGCAGTTCAGCCCGTCGCTGATGTGTGCGTGGACAACCCCAGGTGGACGTGTCGGCACGCAGTGCTGTGTGCGTGAGTCTCTGCGCCCCCGCTGTCCCCTCACACACGTTCTGCGCGGACGCCTCGGCCCCTCGCACACGCGCTCGGTCCCCCAGCTGCACAGGTGGCAGCGTGAAGCTGGATCACCGTCAACACACCCACTCCTCGCTGATTTGCAAGTGGGGGTTTCAGTTTTTCGCAGTCACAAATCCTGCCGGATAACCTCGAGGGCGTCCCCATGCCCCTGAAGTCCTTGCCGGGTTTGGGGGCACGGGTGAGATCCCACGCGTAAAGGCCCAGGCAGGGCCTGCCTATGGCTGGGGCTGCGAAGGTGCTCGCAGAATCCTAGCCAGCTACTTCTGAAGTGGGGCAGGGTGAGGCGGCGCCTTCCTGTGCCCACGGGGCCCTGCCCTCAGAGGTGGAAGGGACAACGAGCCTCGGTCCAGCGACCAAACATTCCTGCGGGCTCGGGGGAGGGGTGAGCCAGGGCCGCACTGGCGGGGTTCCCACCGGCTCTGGGGAGGGGTTCCCTGCACAGCAGTGGCCCAGCCCTTTGTTCCAACCTCATTCCTCCAACCCCAGTCACTTCCAATCAAGGTCACGGGCCGCAGCTGTCTGAAGGTCCCCCGTGGTTCGGATAACTCGAAGCACAGATCTGTGCTCTGTTGTACAAACCGAAGCTTGCTCCCACGTGCAGGTGCCGTCCCATCAGAAGCAGGCGTCCCTGCCCCCTGAGCCTCGGTGACCACACCTTTTCTGGGACAGGAAAATGGCGCCCAGCGAGGTGTGACTGTGCACGCAGGGGCAGTGTGGACGCACGAGGAGGTCAAGCGTGTGACCGCGTCCTCGCCCTTTTGAAAGTCGTTGTGAGCATGTCTTCTACGGAGAGGTTCCCCGGAGCAGAAGTCTGGAGCGTGAGTTTTACATACTCTGTTTCCCGTCACAGCCACCAGCTCAGGGGGCCTGATTATGCACCTTCCAAGGGACAAAGAGGCGCTGAGTGTCACTGCTGGTCAGTGGCAGAGTTGGGACCAAAATTCACAAATTACAGTGACATGCACTAGGGGGAAAGCCCCAGACAGGTGGATAGAGGGACGGATGGTGGGCCTGTGACAAAGCCAGGAAGACAGCATGCTCAGGGAAGAATCTAGAGCTGGGTCGAGTCTTTCAACTGATGTCTATGTTTGAAAGTTTCCCCTAAAATACGTCGAGGTAAAAATCTACCTGTAGAGAAGGGAAGGGCCCCTCCATCCCTTCAGCGGGGTCCCAGGTGTGCGGAGCGCCTGCCGGGAGGGGGTGGGTCGTGCGGGGACCAGACTCATGGCTACTGGCTACGGGAGCCCTGGGTGGCGTCTCCGGCCCAAGACAGTTGCTCCTTCAAAGGCCCTGAAGGTTGTGGGTGAAGCAGCCTGTTTGGCACAGCATCCTGCTTTGTCAGGGCCACTGTCAGGCGTCGGCGTATCTGTCCCAGCCCCCGTTCCTGGCTCTGAGCGGTACACGGGAAGGGCTGGGACCCTTCGAGACACTCCCGAGGGGAAGGGGGCTTCTGAGCTGGCTGATCTGGTGGCACCGGCTGCAGGAGCCAGAGAGGGGCCTGGGAACACACACGCTGCCTCCGCCCGGCCTGGAGAACTGTCACCAAGGTGACCCAGGGCCCGCTCCGCCCCTCGCCCCCTGCCCCTCGCTGTCCCCTGCGTGCCAGGAATGCAAAGGCTGCGTGTGTGTTCCCCCTTTACTTCTTCCTCCCAGCTCCCCCCAGCCTCCCCGCCCCGCCACCTCCAGGTGAGTGGAACTCTGGGGGAGCATCCGCCTAATGCGATATGAATACGACCCTCCTCTTTCCAGCATTTCACGAGGAAGGATGTGGCCAGATCCTCAAAAGGCAGCCAAAATCGTCTGCAAACATTTGGTCTTTCTCAAGGCCAACATTTGTCACAGATGCCAAAGACCCGCCGGCACCATCGTCTCCACTGCAGCCCACGCCAGCGCAGGTGATGGGCCGCGCTGCCGTTCCCAGTCTACAGCTGAGGTCACTGAGGACCCTAGGGGGCGGTGACTTGCTCATGACCACAGTGAACTCAGCAGCTGAGCTGTGGATTGGAACCTGGTGCCTGACCGCACATCTGGGCAGCTGCAAGGGCGCTTCCCACTGGCTGTGATGCGGGGAGCAGGCCGTTTGAGAAGCCAATAGGAGAGGTGGACCAGGGCCCGCCCCCTGCCCCTCCCCCCAGGCCTGAGCCAGGAGGGGCTGCATGGGGGGGGGAGGGGGGAAGGGGGGAAGGCCCTGCAAGGTGCCACAGCCGAGCAGAGCCTGCAGCACACCTCCACCTGCCCTGACTGCCCCCAGGCCTGTCCGCCACCTGACCTCACGGGGGCGTCACTGTTTGTCACCTGGACCACAGGAAACCTCCCCTGCGCTTCCTCATCTCTCATCCCCCTCACCCTTGT
Source organism: Pteropus medius (assembly GCF_902729225.1). Classification (NCBI taxonomy): domain Eukaryota; kingdom Metazoa; phylum Chordata; class Mammalia; order Chiroptera; family Pteropodidae; genus Pteropus; species Pteropus medius. Next base: position 13,465,139 of record NW_024349804.1, on the reverse strand, counting down.
CCCTGCCCTTTCTTTCGGGTCACCCCTCCAAGGCCCAGGTCACTCCCCCAGGTCAACGCCCTTGACCTTCGGCGGTCCCCACCGCTTTGCAAACTGATTAGCTGCTGTCAGCAACCAGAACTCCTTGCCTAAAACAACGTGGCTTCTCCTCACACGCATCAGCGTCACGCTGAAGAAAGTCACATGAAACCGAGAGCCGGCAACGGTGTGGGGGAGGGACACGGTACGGGGGTCCTGGAGCTCTTCCCCAAGCGCTTGGTGACGCTGAGTCCGTCTGGACCCTGCGCTCCAGGGGTCCCCTTCTGGGGGCACGCGTGACTCCCAGGGCCATGAAGGAGACAGCTGGTCTGTTCACCTCAACATTGTTCGCAATAGGGGAGAGTCGCTGGCAGCCGGAAAGTCCCCCCTAGGGAGTCAGCTGTCTTTTCTTGAGTCACAGGATTCCTCACCCTACAGTCTGACTACTGAGAGGTGGGTCCCAGTCCCCTCCCCTTGAACCCCACAGGAGCTGTGACAGCCCAGACAGAGGGCAGAGGGTGATGCACTGGATTCCGGGCCAGGTTTCACCTCTCCCCCGCAACCCGCCTCACCTGTTCTGGGGCCCCACGTGGTGCGAGCCAGGTCACATGGAGAGGCCCCATGGAGGGGTCCTTCAGCTGACCCCAGCGTCAGCCCCAGATAAGTGAGCCACTGTGCCTCCCCTGCCATGGATTTCTGTCTTCCAGCCGAGGCCCAGCCGTGGAGACAAACTGTCCCCAACACACAGACCCTGCGAGCGTGCTCACAAATGGTCGTCTTATGCCACAAAGTGTTGGGGAAATATGTAATGTGGCCATAGTAACTGATGTGACTTTGGGTTAATAGACAGTAGTTAAAAAATCACTGCTACATTTGTCAGTGTGGATCGATCTCAAATTTATACTTTCAGGTGAAAAAATGATACATAAAGAAGGCGGAAAGTGTAAAATTGCTTTCGTCAAGCAGTGCACCGGGACAGGGACCTGGGGCGGCGTGGGGGTCGGGAGCATCAGGACGAGTAGAATTGGGTTGAGAGGGGATGGAAGCAAAAATCAGATAAAACTGAAATTTAAAAGTAGAAATAATTCCCAAAGAAAAAGTTTATTAAAACAAAACCAAACCGGTGGCTGGTAGTTTGCCGCCTCCTGCCCTGTGCTGCTGGGCCGGTTCCCGCTGACACTCCCTCAGGTCTGTGGGGCATCTTTGGCGACGGACTCTGAGCCAGGTACTGGGGACACAAGTGACAAGGCACAGTCCCTGCCCACTGTCCAGGTGAGAAGAGCACCACCTGTCCTTTAGGACTGTGCTGGGATCCCATGGTGGTCACCGCACAGGGACAGATGGCGTTGGGGGGGCGGTGAGGAAGGACGAGAGGCCACAGAGAACAAGGGCGGGAGGGCGGCTGTGGCGTGGGGGCTGCGGGGTGACCTCACAGAGATGGAGACGCAGATGGCGACAGCCCGTAGACTCTGAGGTCCCCCTTTTCTGCACAGGGTGTCCTTCAGCCTCAGAATTCTGCCCAGTGCCCAGAGGTGACCAGAAACTTGGGCTCTGGCCCTGAAATGCCGCTCGGAGCAGCAGTGTTTCCGGGTCAGTCCGGAGAGCGAGTCCCGGCAGAGTTGAGAGCTGCCCGCAGGGTCCGAACGCACAGAGCCTCGCAGGTGGCGATCCGGTCCGCAAACCCCGGCTCCCCTCTCGCCCGGATGCGCCAGCTCCACACGCCTAACTCCGGCCTCCTCCCTGACCCCACCGCGCCACCGCGACCTGCTGCCGGTTCTCTGTGCCCTGGGCTACGGAGCGTCCGCGGCCAGCAGTGGCGGGGGAGGGGGGGCCACGTTTGCCTCACCAGCCAGCGCTGCCCCGAGCCCCCCAGCCCCTCCCCCCGGCGGGGGACGCGCCCTCCACAGAGCCCAGAAAGCCAGCGCCCCCGGAGCAAGGCCCACTCGCGTCTGCTCGGGCCACCTCCTCCCCTGGACTCTCCCCCACCCCGTGAGTCCCCCAGAGACAGTGGGGTGACATCCGCAAGCACCCAGTACCTCAGGCCACTGCCTGGCTATCCAGTCCCCACTTCCAAGAGCCCAGCACAGACAGGACACTTACTACCCCGGTTTACAGGGTCACCCAGGACCAGGCAGCCCCGCAGAGAGAATGAGACCCCTCCAGCCCCACTTGGAAGGGGCTGGGAGAAGCGGGAATGACGGCCTCAGCTGCTCAGGCTGGGGGTTCCAGAGACCTGCCCAGGGGAGGCGCTGCTCACAGGAGCACCCAGGACCACGTGGTAGAGTCGCTGTTACCCCGAAGGCATTCCTCCCCACAGCCAGTGTCTATTATCCGGGTCCCTCTCTGGCCTCGGTTTCCCCATCTGTTAGAAGCCCTCGGATTCCACGGCAATGAGCCAGGAACTAGCGCTAATCTTCCAGACCGACCAAGGAGATCATTTCTCCCCGTGGTCTGTGTCCCCCCTCTAGCTGGGGTGCCCCAGGGAGCAATACTCGAGAGGCCACAGCTCTTCCCCAAGACTCCAGCTTGGGGTACAACCCCCCGCCCCCTCATCTGGGGGCGGGGGGTTGTACCTATGTCTGCCGGGGAGGCTGTCACTGCTTTACCCTTCCTGGGGCAGGATGTGAGGGCCAGAGGAGCTGGGTCCAGCACCCCGTCTTCGGGCTCCTGAAAAGCCCTCTCCCGCCACTGGGCACCACAGGTCCTTCCTGGCAGCCCGGGAGGAACGGGCAGGCAGGTGAGGAGTGTCAGGGATGGCCGGCTCCCACAGGCATGCCAGGGACGCACCCAGGATGCTTATACCCGCCGCCCACACCCACCCCCCGCCGGGAGGCAGGGCCCCGCGAGGCCTCAGCCTGCCCGGCCTCAGGGCGGCTGCCGGCTCTCCCATCCCACTCCGCTGTCGGTTCCGGAAGGGCCCGGGCCCAGAGTGTGCGGATTCCAGGCCCGCCAGAACCACTTACCACTCGGGGCAGTCTCTCCTCGCCTCTGCTTTCCCCTCTGGAAAATGGGGTCGATGCTCCCTCCGCCGTGATTGTTCGGGAAATTAAAGCAAGTTGGAAGCCCGAGCCTGCGCCGCCCTCGGGGACGCCGGTGGCCCTCGGTGCTGAGGCTGCTGGCTGGCCCTGGGCGGCTGGGTGCATCTCTCTGAGAAACCCCGCGTCCGGTGAAGCCGGCTCCGCCCGCGCGACCGCGCTGCGACTCGGGTGACTCGGCCGTCACCCCCTCGCGCGGAGGCGGGTCAGGTTACTCCTGAGCAGCCACAGTTCCGAGGGTGGCGGCGTGGGCCGGATGCACGTTTGTCACCACGCTCCCTGACGCAGACATGCGAAAAACTCCCCATGGTCCTACAGTCTTAGAAACAGAGGCGCGAAGCGCGCGGGGCCTGCACGCAGGAGTCTGCGGCGCCGCAGCGGCCCGAAGCCCCCGCTCCTTCTAAGGCCCCAGCCTCCGGGGGAGCGGGACGGGGGACCCGCTCTCACTCAGCGTGACATCAGGCTGGACCCCGGGGGCGAGGCAGCATCCCCTCGCACTCGGAGACTATTGCACTACATTCGGCATTAACACATTTCCTTAAGTATAAATATAAAAAGATGCCACAACTTTGCAGCCCTGACACCCGGGGTCTTAACAAAAAAATATGACCGTGGTCCAGCCTCTTGCAGTTTATGGAAACGGGGGTCTACACCGCCCCCCCCACGCACATGCATACACACACGCCAGTGCACACATGCACATACCACACGCGCGCGTGCGCACGGACACACACTCACACACTCACACACACTTACTCACGCTCGGTCCAACACTCTCCCCGAGGCGAGGTAATTACGGCTCCTGCCGGACAGTGATTGGCCAGCCTGTTTTTCATGGGGCCCCACAGCCAATGGGCGGTCACCCGGCAGAGGTCCCACCCCTCCCGGCCCCCCCGACCCCCGCGCGGGTGGCGCGGACCCCGAGAATGGATCACGCGGGGCCGGACCCGCCGCGACCCCCCTCCTGGGTGCCCTGCAGCCCGCGCCCGCCCGCGCGCCGGGATCCGGCGGTGTCTCCGGGAGCGGCCGCGCTCGGGCCCGCCGCCGCGTCCTTGGGCTGAGCTGGCGGCCCGCCCGGCCCGCGCCGCCCCGCCCCCGCTGGCCCCTCCTCCGCCCCTCCCCGCCCCCAGCGGGGCCGGCCGGCGCGGCTGAGCAGAGCGGCGACGTGAGAGGCTGGCGAGGCGGCTGCCTGGCCGGCTGTCGGCGCGCACCCGCTCCCGGCTCAACCCAGCCCCGCTCCGAGGCCGCCGCCTGGCCCGCCGGGCCGGACGCCAGCGCTCCGGGCAGCGGCTCCAGGGTCGGCCCGCGCCTGCACCCGGGAGCCGCGCGCCGCTGTCCCCTGTGGGGACCGGGACCGACCGCGCCCCGGGCGCCCGGGACCCCGAGGAGCCCGGCGGAGCCCGACGGGCCCTCAGCCGCGATGCCGGACGAGCTGACGGAGCCCGGGCGCGCCACGCCGGCCCGCGCCTCCTCCTTTCTCATCGAGAACCTGCTGGCGGCCGAGGCCAAGGGCGCCGGGCGCGCGGCCCAGGGCGGCGGCGGCCGCGAGGACGAGGAGGACGACGACGACGACCCGGAGGACGAGGACGCGGAGCAGGCGCGGCGGCGGCGGCTGCAGCGGCGGAGACAGCTGCGCGCGGGCTCCGGGCCCGGCGGGGAGGCGCGGGCGCGGGCGCTGCTCGGGCCTGGCGCGCTGGGCCTCGGTCCCCGGCCGCCCCCCGGTCCCGGGCCGCCCTACGCTCTGGGCTGCGGCGACGCGACACGCTGGTACTCGCGGGCACACGGCGGCTACGGAGGCGGCCTCAGTCCTGATAGTGAGTGCGGGCGCGGGGCGGGTGGGCGGTGCGGTGGGGCCCGTCTTCCTGCCCGCGTATTTGCTCGGGGACTTTGGGTTCGTCGCGCCCTTTCTGGGCCACCCTCCTCTCGGTGTAGCGGGGTCGGGTCAGTCCGGGCCCTGCAGAATCCCTAGCTGGGCGGGTTTGCCGGCCGGGTCTGGGGACGGGGTACCCCCACAGGGAGGAGGTTCCGCCCGCTCCGGGCTTCACCCATCGCCAGGCTCTGCGGGTCCTAGGGAGGCTGGAGAGCGCGCAGAGGGGGACCTGAGGCCAGAGGACAGCCGGCAGCTGGCGGAAGAAAGGAAGGGAAAGTGAAATGTGGCGGGGAAAGGCAGGGAGCAGAGAGGGATGGAGGGAGAGAGGGAAGATGCAGAGAAAGAACCCCGTGAGCGAGAGAGAAGATGCGGGAGGAAAGGGAGGGAGGGAGGGAAGACAAAGTGGGGCAGACCCGGAAGACGAAGCCATTGAGCGGAGGGAGCCCCGCTGGGGGCTCGTCGGGGGGAGCGGCCTTCCACAGCGCTGCGCCCCAAAGCCCCATCTCCGAGAGCTGCAGACAGGCCTGGGGCAGGGGCTCCGGCCTCCCCCCTGGTCCTCCCGGGCCCCAGGGCTGCGGTTTGCCAGGCAGGAGGGGAGCCGGTTCTGAAGCCCCCAGTCCCACCCCTCCCTTCCTTTTCTGCCCCTCCCCCCGCCTGCCTTTGTTCCCTGCGAGGGGCTGGGAGTAGGGGTTCTCAGGCTCAGACCTGCCGGTTCCCACTCTGGAGTTCTGCTCCTCCTCCCCAGGGTCACTGCCTCCCTTGGGGACCTGCCCTTCTCAGGGAGACCCCTGGGAGGAAGACCAGAAAGCCATTCCAACCTGGCCTCCAGGCTTTGCCAGCCCCCCACCCCCAGACACACTTTAAAGCCGACCCGGATTCTCCCAGCTCTGGCCGTGGAGTCTTCTGGGGTCGGTGCTACTCTGTGGCATATCCGTGTGTGTGCTGGGGCAGGTGGGCACACCCCTCACCCCTCACCCCTCGTGGATAAGCCCCTTTCTGGTGTGGGACGGACCCAGGTCTCAGAGCCCACGCACAGAAATCCCGCTCCCCCTCCGGCGAATGTGAGCAGGCCACGTTGGGTCGCTGAGATGGAGTGGTCAAGTTTAGTGCCCTTCTGGGAGTGTCTCTGAAGAGGGTCTTGCAGGGTCTCCTCCACCAGCCCCCCTCGCACCCCCGCAGCCCCTCAGGCAGCTCCCAAGAGGCTGCACTTTCTTATTTCGTGCAATGCGGGTTAGGGTCCTGTTCGCACCAGGGCCAGTGAGCCGGCTTGGCACCTAGTGGCAATTCATGGGTCCCTGTGAGTCTTGGGGTGCGGGTGTCGCGGGGAGGCAGAGGGTCTCATAGTTGGTGGCAGGCACACCAGCCTGGAACCCGACCCCTCCGCGGGCACCATGAGGGCTCAGCCACCAGGTTTGGGCAGCGGGGCACACGCAACTCTGCACACCTCCACTGGCAGCCGGTGCTAGCCCGAGCCCACCAGTGTTGGCTCACCTTGTGGAGGTGGCAAACACACACCGCGGCGCATCGTTGCCAAGTCCACAGCCTCCTGAGGGCTCGTCGGGCAGCCTCCGGTGGGACTGCCGGCCCATGGGCCTTTGCGGGGAGGCGCAGGCCCAGGAGGAGCGCAGACTGGCCTGAGGCGCCGCGGGAGCCCCGCAGTCAGGCCACTGGGCAGACTTTCCCCCGGTGGCACCATCTCTCGCCAGCCTTGGGGCGTCTCCTCACCTGTGGGAGGTCAGGTGGAGCTCAGTACTTGGGGCACCAGGTCAGGGGTCCCCTGTGGGCTTCTGTGGCCCCCAAACCCTGCGTTTGGGTGGAGCGCAGCAGCTGCGTGTCTGCGGGGCCACACGTGTATGCGTTCCCTTCGAGTGTGATTGCGGGTTCGTGGGCACGTCTGCGGGGCCACACGTCTATGCGTTCCCTTCCAGTGTGATTGCGGGTTCGTGGGCATGTCTCCAGGGGCATCTGGGTTAGGGGTTAGGGAACGAGGGGATCCCATTGTCACCCGGGCACCGGGATTCTCTTTCGGGGGTCGTTGGCGTTTGTCCGTCCTGCAGGAACGTTTCTGTGCATGGGGGAGCTTTGCATCTGCTCCTGAGCACGCATGGGGAGCGGGTCACAGCGGGCCTTTATTTCTGTCTGGGGTGCTGGGGTGCTGGGGCGCAGGGGTGTCTCCGTGCTGTTTTCCAGCGTGCACATTCCTCTGAAGGACCTCTGTCCTGCGACGTGGCCTGCGGGGTGTGTGTGTGTTTTAGTGCGAGGCCATGGTCACAGGAAGCCCGTCTTCTGCTAGTGTTTGTTTGTGTTTGTTTCTCTTGTCTTCTTCCCTCTCATCCTGGACGTGGGTGGGCGAGGGTGGCTGGGGTCTGGCCTCTCCTCTCCAGGTCCGCCTCTGCGGCTCTGCCTTTCTCCATCCTCTGTGATGATGTGTCCCCTGACACTGTACGGGATGCGGTGGCCTGTGCCAGGAATATTCCCAGCTCGTGGCTGTGGGCGATCTCATGGCGCGGTGGGGGCAGCCGGCCTCAGTGACTTCGGTCCCCAAAACCAACCGTGTGCCCCTCTCTCCCTGCAGCCAGCGACCGGGACTCACCGGAAACAGGCGAAGAGATGGGCCGCGCTGAGGGCGCCTGGCAGCGCGGCCCCGGGCCGGGCGCGGTCCAGCGGGAGGCGGCGGAGTTGGCGGCGCGCGGCCCAGGGGCCGGCGCGGAAGAGGCGGCAGAGCTGGCCGAGGCCCCGGCGGCGGCGGCGGGGGAGGCGCGTGGCGGTGTGGCCATGAGCGCCGGTCGGAAGAAGAAGACGCGCACGGTCTTCTCACGCAGCCAGGTCTTCCAGCTCGAGTCCACCTTCGACCTGAAGCGCTACCTGAGCAGCGCCGAGCGCGCGGGCCTGGCCGCCTCTCTGCAGCTCACCGAGACGCAGGTCAAGATCTGGTTCCAGAACCGCCGCAACAAGTGGAAGCGGCAGCTGGCGGCCGAGCTGGAGGCGGCCAGCCTGTCCCCGCCAGGCGCGCAGCGCCTCGTGCGCGTGCCTGTGCTCTACCACGAAAGCCCCCCGGCCGCGGCCGCCGGGCCCCCCGCCGCGCTGCCCTTCCCGCTGGCGCCCGCCGCCCCCGCGCCGCCCCCGCCGCTGCTGGGCTTCTCCGGGGCCCTGGCCTACCCGCTGGCCGCCTTCCCAGCCGCTGCCTCCGTGCCCTTTCTGCGGGCGCAGATGCCGGGCCTGGTGTGAGCCCCACCTGCTGGGCTGACTCCCCGTGGCCACTGGGGAGCTCTGCAGCCGCAGTCCGTGGCACCCGGGGCGCAGGGGAGCCATCCCGAGGGCTGGCGCGCTCCTACGGCCCCCTCTACGCCTCCTCGGGAGCTCAGACTGCTGCCCTGGTAGGAGGAGGCTTTGCCCCCGAGCTCCCCCAGAATGTAACAGGGACGCCAGGGGTAGCGGCTCCCCGAACAGTTGCAAAGCTGGACACGGCAGGAAGAAAGCATCACCGAGAGACAGTGGCCACCATGCCCACAGCCCTGTGGGGACAGGCCTCAGCCTAGAAGTAAATTTAGCCACCCCCTGGGGAGGGAGCCTGCACCAGCCAGCTCCTAACAAAGACAAGCCACACGGGCTGTCCAAGGTGCTGTGGGAGGTGACCACGCCCCCAACACTACCGTCCCTTCCAGGGACCATGCAGGGACCAGGCCGGCGGGCCACCCAAGGACTGTGCTCAGCCTTGTGGCCTTGACCATGGGCCTGGCAGAGAGGGCCCGGGGAGAGAACCCCTTCGAGGGGAAGGGACGACCCAGCCAGGTGGCTGAAGACAGGGCCAGTCTGGGGCTTCTCTCCTGGGCTGCGGCCACCAGAGGCGAAGATTTTTTTTTTTTTTTAAATGAATCTACTTATTTGCGTATGGAATAAAAAGGGACGTTTTCTGGAAGGCTTCTGCTGCTTTGTGATGCCTGGGCTGGTGCCCCTCTTCCGTAGGGGCCACACGGGTGACCCGCTCTCCTTCCCGGAGTACTTCCCAGCGCTGACAAGGGACGGGCAGAGCCCGGGGCCAGGCCGGGGCAGGGGAGCAGAGTCGGGTCCGGGGGCTGCACTCTGAGCCCCCTCCCCCTGAGTGGGAAGCCTAGCAGGACCGTAGAGGAAGCGAAGGGGAAGAGGGAGCTGGGGAGAAGGAGGGGTGCTCGGCGTGTCCGTATCCTGGAGTTCTGGGGGCTCCACAGAAACCGGCAGCCAGGAGGCGGGTGAAGGCAGAGCCCACCGCCCACTCTCGTTTGGCACGGGAGCCCTGTGTCCGCTGCCCCATCCTGCGCTGCAGTCGCTCCCAGCAGGGCTGGCGGGGAGGGCCACGCCGCAGCCTCCGGAGAGCTGCGGTCTCTGGCGAGCTGGGAACACAGGCTGTGGGCGCAGTCTCAGCTCAGGGCCCGAGCTTACGGCTCGGCTCGCAGGGAAAGCTTGTTCCCATGGTCTGGTCACTGTGGCCGCCGCCTCCTCCCCAGCCCCAGGCTGCTGTGCCCTAGGGTGAAGACAGGGCCCCTGGCACGGGAGACGGGAGACGGGAGACGCTTGCTTTATTGTGCATGCTTCTTTAGCCTAGGGAGAGAGACCATCGGGGGTCGAAGGGTCGCTTCTATGACAGAATCAAGCCCCCTTGAAAACTTCTGTCAGGCTTCGGGCAGGAACAGACGCCACAGGGCCGGGGCGAGCAGCGACCAAGTCTCGCTCCTGGCCTTGCGTCCTTCTCAGCGTTGGCGCCGGGCGGCCCAGGAGCAGGCGCCGGTCCCTCTGTCTTTCTGCCCCTATCGACCGGCTCTCTGACCTGGAATCATCCCCTGCCCCAGCCTTCTGGTCCCTGAGAGTCCCATCTCTGGCTCCCAGCCCTGCTGCACGACCCGGGAGCATCCTGAGTGGACTCGTGGGGTCCCTTCTCCAACCCGGCCTCCACCACCTCAGCACCGCTGTCCCCCTCAGCCCCTCCAGGGCTCAGGTCCCCTCTCCTGGGGGGCGGGCTGCCCCATGCTGCTGGAAGGGACTTTTAGGGTCTGCGTTAACACAGCGAGTTTGCTGCTAGTTGATTTTTCAAAGGCCTTTGCTCCTGGTCAGCGCGGTGCCGAGGAGGCTCCTGCCCGCCCCCCCAAGGGCAGCGCCCATCACCCACCGGCCTGTCCACCTCCCCTCCCCAGGCCTCCGCACCGGGCTCAGCCTCTGCCCGAGACCCTCTGCTCTGGCTTCTGTGGCTTCTGTGACACGCAGTTACCAAGCAGCAGCGCACCGTGAGGCCTCTGGGCACCTGCCCTCTGCCTCCGCCCACCACGCACCAGGTGGGCAGCCAGGCGTCAGGCGCCCCCCAGCCCCCGCTGTGCTACACGTGATGGGATCCGGGAACGGGTGTGGTTGCGGGGACTCTTGGACCTTGAACGGACCATCAGAACCCAGGTAAAAGGTGTCATCGCCGCGATGTAGCCGTTTCATGTGACTTTGCGGCCGATGCGGGGATGCGGGTGCCACCTCTGGGCGAGGTGGCGGCTGCAGTGTGGTGCCGAAGTCCCCGGGCGGGCGGGTGGCCCTCAGTGGACGGCTGGTTCACACCAACCAGAGCTCCGTACAGGGGCCCTCGAGGGGAGCCACCTTGCACTGGGGTCACAGGCACGCAAGGGGTGGGGAGTATGCGGGAGGCGTCCTGCCCGAAGCTTCCTTCCCACAGCCAGGAAGCAGAGAACGTGATCACCTGACCTGGGCCCGGCGCCCACCACGGGGCAAGGGAGGGAGGCTCTACGTGGCTACAGATGCGGAGCAGGTTGGGAGAAAGGTCCATCTTTTGTCTTTCGATAAAACCAGTAAAAGTCGGTAGTGGCTCTCCTGCATCGGGTGGAGGGAGCTGGGAGGTGGAGGAGGCCTGTCCCCTGCACGGATGGACCTGGCTTTGTCCCCTGAGCTAGGAGCCTCACGGTGAAGTGTAGGAAGTGGATCCAAACCCAGACCAGGCCGGCAGGGCTCAGGGAGGCTGGATCTACCCCATGGTTATCCAGCGTCCTGGGCATTACATCAGGGGGCGGCACAACCAGAGAGAGGCTGTGTTTACACGCAGCCCAGCAAGCCCTACGGGGAGTGCGGGATCAGGCTGGGGACCGCGGGGCCCCGCGCCCCAGCTCCATCGATCACTGGTGAACCTCGGCTCCGCGGCTCTGCTGGCAGGAGATGAATGGCTTCGATCGTCTGGCCACCACGCCCGCCCTCCCCAGCCCACACTGCCCACCCCACCCGCCCTTCCAGTGAGGCCCAATTCAGCCACCAAGGGCTACGCAGGGCTTCAGTTCATGGAGTCCCTGAGCCCAGGCCGATCCAGCAGGCCTTGGACTCCTGGGGCAGGCCCGCCTTGGTCCAGGCCCAGCCATACTCCCCCAGTGAGTGTGAGCAAGCCCCTTCTCTTCTCCAGGCCTCAGTGTCCTCGTTGTCCACACCTGTGCTGAGGACACGGGTCTGCGACCTGGAAGTACTAGGCCTTCTCGAATCCAAGCGAGGCCGACAATGCACCCAGGCCGGAGCCATAGGGTCACTCCTCCCAGGCTCCAGGGCCCACCTGGTGTGGGACTGGGGAGTGACCCAACCCCTCTGGGCCTCTCAGTCCCCTGCCTGGGTACCACAAGAGCCAAGTCCCCACCAGTACCTTCCTGAGAAGTTGGAGAATCAGCTCCCCTCAGAGCTCTGCCTCGGGACCTCTGGAGGTGCGATCTAAGGCTGTGTGAGGGTTCGGGCAGGGGACAATGTGGAGCTGCACTCTGACAGCAAATCACATCCTGGTTCTTGCTCCACACAGACCTGTCTCCTTCCCCGCAGGGGGGCTCTGCCCGCCCCGCTCACCCTGGCTACTCCAGGACGCACTCCCGCCTGCCCACCTCCCCCAAAGCCCTGGTGAGGGACAGATGGGAGCCCCGGGATCTGACTTCTCCTCGCTGGTGTTCCCCACCTCGTCCACGCTCTGCACCCAGGAGTCTGAGCCTGTACTCCTTGCCCACCCAGGGCCTCCCACTGGCCGACCCCCATTCGGCCAGACTATTGCAAGCCCCTCTCGTCAGGCGCAGGGTAGGGGCAGTCAGTGGCCTCTAACCTCTTCCCAGAAAGCCTAGCCTGGGGACGAGATGTCCCAGCGCCTGGTCTCTGAGCCTCCCCAGAAGGCCACCAGCCCGGGGTTGAGAGAGAAGGTGCCGGGAGCTGGCCGGGTGGCAGGTGGGCAAGGAGAGGGAGGGAGGCGGGCAGAGCCGGGTGGGCTTCCCTTTTTCTTGGGTCTGTAGGTTTCTCTCTCAAGCATCCTTCATGGCCTTGTGGCCCCATCTGGAAATTCTCAGAAAGGGAAACTGAAGCTCCGAGAGGAGCAGAGACTCTGGGACAAGGACTTTGTGAAGTCCGTCAACAACCTTTCCTCTGCCTGGTGCCAGGGAGGTCAGCCGCCCCACCCGGCCCGACCAGCACTGGAGTCACTCCGCCCTGCAAGTCTGCTGCTCGGGCCTCGTCCGGCTGTCCCTCCCCTCCAGTCCAGCAATCCGGACCATCTAGATAACTCCCATCGGCCAAGCGGGAGTCTGCAAGCTGCCCACCTGAGGAGGGGTCCTGCTGGGAAGTGGGGTCCCACCTCTCAAAATGGTTTACCAGGAACATCGCCTGGAGGCGGCTTGCCCACTGTCCTATAGGGAGGAGAGGTGGACACTCGTGGAGGGCGGGCTGCAAAGAGGGCCATCCTGTCTCCACGGTGCCGAGCTCGGAGTCTGGAAGCGACACACCGGACAATGGCACAAGGAGAAAACGGAGAAGCCGGGGCTGTGACTCAGCCGAAGAGTTGCCTGCTTGGCCCTCACCCGCGCCCGAAGCGGCCGGCCTCCGATTTTGTTTATTTATTTATTTTTTTTTATAAAAGTAATAGTGCATGTTATGGATTATCTGGAAATTGCAGTCAAGTCGAAACAGAAATAAGTTGTCTGCATTTCCATCATCAAAAAGTCAACCGCTTCTGAGTGTGAGACCAGGCTGTGGATCTACTGAGAGGTGATTTAAAGCTTTATTGTTGATTTAAAAAAAAAAGAATTCTTATCACTTAAAGATACCCTTCGGTTTCTACTGGTGAAATGACAGTGATGTGTGCATTTGCTTGTAAATGGCGCAACAAAAACAAACTAACTAAATACTAAAAATGAAAAGGAGCAGCAGATGACACTGGATTGGCCAGGAGTTGATGGCTGTTGAATGGGGGTGGGCGTGGGATACAAGGGGCTTGTTTCAGGCTCCCTCCATTTTGTTTTATATTAGAAAACTTCCACAATAAAAATGCTTCAAAATAAAAACAAAAAGTGACTACAGAAACGTCAGGGGCGTGTGTTCCCAGCGGCTGAGTGTCTCTGCCAGGGGCTGTTCTATTGAAGGTTTATTTTCAGCCCGTCGGAGCCCGACCTTGGGTCCAGCTTCCACCCGTGCTTGCGTTTTTTTCTCCCTGCTTGCTGCGAACGTGCGAATTCAAACCCGTTAATTCGATCTCTGCGGACGTTTTTCAGTCTCGAATATTCCACTTTATCCACGGAGCTTTCACTGCCTCCACCCCTTACCCCACCGGTCGGGGCGCCCCTCTCTTCCCCACCCTGAGCGCCGGCGCCCGCATCGCCTCCAGGGAGGCCGCTGAGACCCGCTAGGATGGATCGGGGCTTCGGGATCGCTGGCGCCGCCTCCCGGCCCGAGCGCCGGAGTCGCCACGCCGTCCGCGATCTCCAGCGGCCTCTGCAGCCCGTCAGCCCCCTGTTCCGGCGCCTGAGCCCGGCGGCCGCCCTTCGGCTCCCGGGTTTGCGTCTTTAGTTTCCCGGTGCGTCGTTGACGCTCCCGGCGCCCCTGGGCCCACAGCGCGCGAGCTTCAGGCAGAAGAGGGGTTGGGTGAGCTGCGCACGGCTGGGGAAGCGACCGTGGGGGCAGACGAGGGAGGGGATCGCGTGCTTGAGGCTCATCCAGAGGGACAGACGGGCGCGCCCTGTCCCCCTCGCGAGGGGGTGAGCTCCCAGATCCTGGGGATGCGGTGGCCCAGGCTTCAGGGGAGGCCGGCGTGTGTTGGCGCGGGGAGCGGCTAGGTGCACGGAGGACCCTCTGGGATGGAGCCGCAGCTCTGAATCGTGCGTCTCCCCGGCGTCTCTCCAGCCGCCTGGAGCGGTGCTTGGCGGAAGGTGCCTCTGGGTCTCCGCCCGCCGGCTGCGCGCTTCCCGCCTCGCTCAGTCCGCTCCTTCGGTCTCGCCTCTCTCTCTCCATTCTTCCTCTGCTCCCTTCCCTCTCCCGGCGCCCAGGATTCCGTCCGTGCGTCCGTCCCCGCTGACCGCGGTCATCCTTGGTCCCACCTCCCTCTCCAGGATACGATTGGTCCCCGCTTCGGACTGCCCCAGGTGGGGTCGGGGAGGCCGGAGCCCCCTTTAAAGGTTTTATTTCTTTGCCGAGACGTCTCCTCGACTTAAACCGCTGGAAACGCGCGCTCCGAGGCGCGGCGGCACACGGATCCTGACTCGCTAGGCTCTGCGTAGCCCGAGTCCGGCTGGGGGCTCGGCTTCGCGGCGACGCGTCCGGCCCCCGCGCCTGGCCCGCCGGGGCCCTCGAGCCGCGCTCGTCGCCTCTCCGGGCCTGAGATTCCCGGGACGTAGGTGTGGGCAAAGACGACCGGGCCCGTGGGGCTGCCCCAGCTTGAAAGAGAGAAATTGGCAGTGGCGCCAGCCCCGCCGCCCCCGGGACTCGCGGACGCCCAGCGCGCAGCGCATCCTTGCCCTCGGCCCCCGGGCTTCGGAGCGCAAGGCCAAGGCCGCGCTGGACTCTCCGGGCCCCGCAGCCCTCCGGGGTGCCCTGCCCCCTCCCCGCAGTCCTTCCGGCCCCGCCCCCACGCATCCCGCTGGCGCCCGGGCCCCCTCGCCGCCCCCCACCCGGCTCACCTGGCGTCTCGGCGGCGTCTGGGAGTCTAGCTCGGCCTCTGGCCCCGCCCCTCGGTTCTCACCTCGCCCCTTCCCGCTCCCCTCTCCCCCTCCCGTCCCTTTTCCCCTCCAGCTCGGAGCGGCGGACCCGTCAGGCTTCCGCTCCGCCACCTTGAGAAGGGCTGGGGCTGGAGCCGGTGAGAAGGGAGGTGCCGGAGCCCGCCCGGGTCCCGGAAGGCTTCTGGGAGGAGGCGGTATTAAACCCGAAGGCTAGAGCAGAGTGGAGCTTGAGGCGCGCGGGTAGAGACCCGGTGGTTCGGCGGGCCTCGCGCCTCGGCCCTGGGAGGAACGGCTCGCTTGGCTCTGCTGTCTGGCCTCGCGTCGCGCAGTCTCCTCTCCTCTCTGCCCGAAGGACCCGGCGCCAAGTTAAGGCCGCGGGACCGTGTACCGCCTTCGCCGTTTGCGTGGCGTAGAGGGGATCACTTCATCTTTCTGAGCTCGGCTTGCCCGTCAGTGGAGCGGGGTGGGCAGCACTGCTGAAGGCAGCGGGATCTAATGACAAGAGCGCGGGCTCGGGGCTTCCTGCGGTGCCCACAGCCTCCCGTGCGCCTGCTCGGCACCCACCCCAGCCCACAGGCCCTGAAGCGTGGGCCTGCGCCCGGGCCGCTGCCCCGGACTCCGTTCGCGCGCACAGTCATGCTCCCACTGGGGCTCCAGGACAGCCACACTCCTGGCACCTGAGGGTGCCCACGCGTTCTGTCCCCGCACGCCGCGCACGCATGCGCAGCAGCCCTCCACGGTCACAGCTGCACGTCTGACCCTGCGGGCACCTTTGGCACCGTCGTTACCGCGCGAGAGTCCAAACTCCCACGGTTCCTGGCACATAAATCTTCCCTTCTTTGCCTCGGTCCCCAGCGGAGACCCAGCCTGTCCACACGTCTGTGCCCCACTCCCACTAGGGGCGACTGTGCCTCTTCGATGTCAAGCACACAGCTGGCGGGGAAATTCAGTATCCAAAAGTGAACACGGACCGGGGAGTGGTGGAAGCCCCTAGTCCCATCCGTTACATTGGCTCTTTCTTTGAGCTGGGAGCTGATCAAGCACTTTATCCGAATCATCTCACTAAATCCCCTCAATAACACGGGGATGGGGTCCTCGTGTCGTGGATGAGGACTGAGGTCCTGGTCCAGCTCCAGGTTACACGGACTCCGAGTCAGGGAAGGCGGAGCTATGTCTAACTCTCTTTTCCTAATGGGGAAATGACACCGGGGCAGCGGGGGACGAAAGCACAGTCCTGCAGCCGCCCTCTGGCTGGCGCAGGGGGACACTGGGCGGGTGAGAGCAGCCCAGCAGCTCAGGCCTGGCTCCTGCAGTGTCTCCCCTCCGCCCTTCCTCAAGCCTCGTCTCCCTCTCCCGGTGGGGTTCCTTCCCTACCTGAGGCCCCCACACCGGGGCTCGGAGGCAGCACTTCCGTGCTGAGGCTTTGCCTCGGAGGCCCACACTGCGCAGCGCCTTCCTAGAGGTAGACTGCCTAGGACCCACCTGGGCCTTAGAGGGGATCCCAGGCGGCAGGGACCTGTGTGGGCCGGGATTCCTGGAGGGTGGCCTGGCCGGCGACAAGGTCGGAGAGACTGGGACAACAGAATGATGCCAACACGTTGATTTATTGTGGTTCAAATTGTTTATGTAGACTGGGGCCCTTAAAAATATTCCATTCTTGGGGAGAATGATGACAGCCTCCGAGCCACCTCCCCAGTAAGCCCCC
This sequence comes from Pteropus medius, assembly GCF_902729225.1. Lineage (NCBI taxonomy): Eukaryota > Metazoa > Chordata > Mammalia > Chiroptera > Pteropodidae > Pteropus > Pteropus medius. The sequence goes on along the minus strand of NW_024349804.1, from coordinate 13,448,543 downwards.
AGCTCCCTGAAAGGGACTCTTGCCAGTCCCAGGCTCCCTCCTGCACCCAATGTACAGGTAAACCCACTAAAGGCAGCAGCCAGTCACCTCCCCCGCCCCCTTGCCTTGGTTCCGAACCCAGCTGACAGGCGGCATCCGGAACAGGGCAGGCCCACCTGCACCCTGGGGGCCCCGGAGCCAGAGGGACCACTGGCCTCTGAATGTTGAGGAGAGAAGGGAGTGGGAAGCCTGGCAGGAATCGGGTCTGTGAGGACGCCCACCCCGCGCTGGCGCCCACTCTGAGCCCCCACCCGGTCCCCTGCGGGCCTTCCAAGGGAGTCTCGCAGGGCCCGGCAGAGACGCGCCCAGGACTTGGCCCCAGCACCCCAGCCAGTCGGAGCCTGGGGCTCACTGTCCTTAACTGCGACCTGGAGACTGGGTGTGTGTGTGTGTGTGTGTGTGTGTGTGTGTGTGTGTGTGTGTGTGTGTGTGTGTGTGTGTATGTGTGCGTGCGCGCGCGTGGCCGCTGGCAGGAGAGAGGCTCGACCCCGGGGCGGAGGTGGTGAGTTCATGGTGCGTTTCCCGCCGAGCCTCCCGCGTCCCGCAGCCTCCGACAGGGGAGGAGGGGCCTCCGGTCCCGCACAGGCCTCCGCCCGGCTCGCACCGTTCCGGTGGGCGCCTGGGACGCCCAGGGTGTGCCGGGGTCCCGCCGCACGCGCGGCTCGGTCCGCCGAGTTCGCTGTGCGCCCGCCGCTCCGCCCGGGCCTCTCGCCCCTCCCGCGGCTCCTGCCCCCGCCCGGCGCCCGTTTCCTGGAGCCGCCCTCCGGGCTCCCGCTCCGCGCCGAACCGCAGCGTCCGCACATCCGGGCCTCGTCCACTTCGGGTCGAGTTTGTTTCTTAAATCGCGAAAATCCATTTCCCCAAATGGGCGGCAGCCGCGCCTCGCTTCTCAGGGGGGTCGGCCCTGCCGCCCTACCCCCGCCCCCTCGCACCCCCGGCCTGGCATTGATCCCGCCTGCTGTGTACATTGCATTAGTCCTAATGGTTTAGCTGATGATTCAACTTCTTTTTCGCTAAAAGCCGCCCCTCGGTTCTCACCCCTCCTTCGCCTCCGCCTCCCCGGGCCCCGCCGGCCCCTCCGCGGCGCGCCTGCAGCCCTGAGCTCTCAGGACCGTCAGCCCCTGGAGACCCGGCTCCTGGAACCCGAGCCGCCGCGCCGCGCGTGTAGCCGCCTTGAGCGGAGCGCGCTCCCTGGGGCGGGGGCGAGGCCTGGGTCCGGGGAGGGGCTGCGGCCGTTTGGGACCCTCGGGGACCTTGGTGCGTAAAGTGCAGAACTTAGATCGGAGCCAACGGGAGACGTCCAAAATCTCTGCGCCTCCCTCCGGAGTCAGACCCAGGCAGAACCGTGGACCGAACCGGAAGCCGAGAGACCCCCGCGCCTTCGCGGTAGGGGTCCCGGCGCCTCGTCTGCCGGGTCCACCTGCGGGGAGGCGCGGCCCAGGGACGGGCGCCAGGTCGGCAGTCACTCCGGAGCGGAGCTGGGCCAGTGCGCCGAGCGGAGGCCGCGGGCCGGAGAAAGAGGGAGGCACTGGGCCCGCCTCCGGCCCCGGCCCCGGCGCTCGCCCCTGCGCCTCCAGGCGGGGAGAGTCCCGGCCTGCCGAGGGCAGACGCCCGCCTGCCGGACCTTCCCGGCCGAAGCTGCGACCTGGCGGGCCTGCGGGCCCGGCCCTGCGCGGTGGGGCGCGCAGAGCGACCCGCGCCCGATGCGTCCCCGCTGGACCCCATCCGATTTCACAAAGAAACGCTGTTCGTTTCCTGTTCGTTTGTTGTAGAAAATTTCAGAAAAAATAATAAGCCACCGCAAATCCGATTGCCCGGAAATAGCCAGTTTTCAATAGACCCCACTCCTTCCTTCCTTCATTCATTCGGAGTAGGCAGCGTGGTGCAAAACGCCCGTGTATAGCCGAGTCGACTGTCGGAGGACGCCTTCCCTCGGCCTTAAGCACGGAAATCAATTTCCCCACGGAGCAAAGCACGATCTTTACAATTTGGTGAGTTTGGACAAACGTACACACCTGTGTTTTTGAGAAAGGAGAAATTTCACATAAACGTTTAGGAGATTTAATTGAGAGACCCACTGTGCCTTCCTCTCCCTCCTTCTTTGTGTTAAAATTTACCAAAGTTATTCGTGCACACAGTTTAAAATGTCCTCTATCTCCACAAAGAGAATAAAAACACCAACGGGGAAAATAAACCCCACCCCAGCTCCCACCAGGGGAGGCGGCTGCCCGCCCTGCTCTCTTTCCAAATCGTTTGCTCATGCTTCGATTTCTTGATTTCATTTTTTTAAAAAAGGAATTTACCAAGCGCCTGAGTCCCGTCTGGAAGAAGAAAAGTTAGCCGGCTCAAGCGCTCACAGCCCTTCCACACGCTCCCCAAGTTGCTGCCACCGCAGGTTGTGCTGGGCTGGGGACCAGGTTCACAGTGCTGCCAGCCCGTGACCGCCCCTCAGGCTGGGCGCGAGCCGCGATCACATTCAGCCCCTCATACTAGTGTTTCCTCCTTCATTTTCTCTCTACCTGTCATTTATTTGTCCCCAAATTCCCTTCCAGTGTGTCGGTCTCCATGGAAGGCATAGCCCCCTAGAAACTCCATCCCTAAGGTGGGGAGGTGGGGGGGTGGGAGGCGGACCAGACTGGGGCTTTAACCAGCTGCTCCTGTTTCCTGTCCTGCGGGGGCCACTTCCAGAGGCCACATTCATTCACAGGGGTTTCTGCAGCCTGCAGGCCGGTCAGCGGTTCCTCATTCCAGCCTCCCACATTCTCCAGCTCTCACCTCCTCCACGAGGGGGTTTCAGGAGGGGCTGGAGCCATCCTTCCATGGGAAACGTTCCCAAAGGCTTCGGAGCTTCTGGGACTTATTGTACTCCACTGCACACCCTGCGAGAAGCAGATGCACTGCCCAGCGGGGACTCTGAATTCCGGAATGTGGCCCCTGGCTGGGGCTGAGGGGTTCCCCAGAGTGAACCCTCTACTAGGCCTCCCGCAAAACTCGGTTTCATGAGGGTCCCAAAGCGAATATTCTTTATCTCCACCAGGATTCCTTCAAGTGGGGGCGCACTGTGCAGCGAGCCCCTCTCCTCCTCCCCCCTCCACGAGACGACCCCTCCCCCACCCATCATCGCATTGCTCAAAGGTCTCTGCTGTTTCTAGGCTGACTGCCTTCTGAGACCCGGGCTTCTCGGGGGCGGGAATCAGGCCCTGTCACCCTGTCAAGCAGGTCAGGGGATGGCCCTGGTGGAGCTTAATCAATAGTTGTTGACTAAACAGTGGATGAGATTGTGATGACTTCACACGGCAGCCACATGGTGTGGACGAGGCCAGCACGGCCTGTTACCTGGGGAGCGAACCCAAATCTGAAACGCGGGTCTAATAATATTGGTTCTTCAGGGTGCGATGAGCCAAAGGCCTTTGGCAGACACACCTGCGTTGAATAAAGGAGTAGAGGGGCTCCGGTGCCATGGGGAGGCCCGCGGTGGGCGGTGGGCCGGTGGGTCCTTCTAGCTTTGTACAGAGGGGTGGTTACCTGGCGTGCAGTAACTCACCTTCCTGCACATGTGTGTTCCGTGCATAATAAAGCTGCTGGGGATGGGAGCGGGGTGGGGGGAAGGGTGGAGCCCGTGCTTCTCACCTGTCAGGGTTAGCATCGTTTGCCGAAATTGGATTTTACGCTTCTGTATCTGTAGATTTGTTTTAGGGTGTAAAATATATTTCTTTACTGTGGCCGTGTCTGCAAAAACAGTTTAAGGGTCGGTGGGTCACGTTGGGATTATTTTTATTGCTTTATACTCCATGTGTTTTAACTTGATAGGAGAAGTAATACGTATTTTTTTCTTCGTATTGTTCTAAGGTGCTGTGCTAGTCAAAAATAGAGCAAATAGGAGAGAGAGCGAGCGAGAGAGAGAGAGAGAAGGATTTGGGCCCATGTGACTGTGGGCTGGCTGGCTGGCAGAGTTTCTGTGTTGCAGTCTTGAGGAGCATTCCTTCCACTTCAGGGACCCCCCAGTCTTTGCTCTTAAGGCCTTCAACTGATTGGGTGAGGCCCACCAACACGATGAAGGGCCATCTGCTTTACTCAGAGTCTACTGATTTAAGTGTTAAGCTCATCTAAAAAAAAGAAAACCTCCTTATAGCAACATCTAGACTGGAGCCAGGTTGATGCATAACATTACTAGGTACTCGGGCCTCCACTGGAATAAGTTCAACGTCCTCCCTCCACATAAAAACACAAAAGGAGCCCCCTCTCCCAGCATGGGTATTTCACCGGCATTCTGTAAGGTGTGGATGAACTTGAGCAGCCTCAATGAGCTTTGCTTTTCAAACCACTCAGGGTTCCCCAGGTGAAGGCCCCGTGTGGGGCACCAGCTCGAGGGAACAGGACGAGCCCTGTGCGACTGTCACACTGCAGGGCTGGCTGCCGCACTTGTCCCGCTGGATGGCAGCAGTCCGCCCATGTCCTCTCCCCACCGGAAGGTGAGCTCCTGGAGGGCAGGGGCCCTGTCCATCACATCCAGGTCCCTGGAGCCAACCAAAGGCCCGGTCAGTACAGGGAGAGGGGTGGGGGGCTGTTTCTCCCACATCGTCCAGGTAGTGGCAGTGGAAGGGTTGGGGGGAGGTAGATTGGCTCACAGCATACACCTGTGTTCATCTCAAGTTGATTCAAGATGTAAATCCAAAATAAGAAAGCATAAAAAGATAAAAAATGCCCTTATGTTTTGATCTGATCCCAGGCGAGGGGGTCTGCTGTCCCCTTTTGCCTTTCGCCAGTTGAATCTTTTGAGTTTTGCTGGCCACTCAGCTGCAGACCACATTTCCCAGCCTCCCTTGTGCCTCTCAGCCTGGTCACATGATGAGGCTCTGACCAGTGGGCGTGAAGAGCAGTGCTATGTGCAATTCCGGTCCTTTCTCTGAACAGGAAGTTGGGCGACTCTCGTGCCTTTCTCTCCCCTTCCTGGCTCTCCAGGACGGGGTCGTAATGGTCAGTGAGGACATGTCACTTAGAGCAAAGCAGACCCCTGGATAGAGTGGGGCCTGGGCAGAGCTGCCCTACCCCTCAAAATGGTTACCAGTTTGCATTTTTATGTGAGAGATAAAACCTGTCTTGAATAAGCCAATATCCTAACTGATACAGGAGGCCTTTCTAAGCTGGGCCTGCTGGCATCTGCATCGGACTGCCGATGACAGAGCTCTGAGCGCAGCAGCCTACAACAAGCCCGTAGGCGGGCAGCCCAGGGCTTGTGTCGTGTTCCACAAAGGCACCAAGGACTCAGGGATCCCTTCTGCCTTTCTTTTCTGCCATCCCAATACGTGGTCCCAGCTTCAGGTCACAAGGCAGCTGCTGAAGCTCCAACCCTCTTATCTCTGTTCCATTCAGGAAGAAAGGAAGGGCAAGGGGCAAGGGGGCCTCCTGACAGCTTTTAGGGATGCACCAGCTGCCCCTTTCATTGACCTCCGCTTTCTTCTCTCGAGCCACCCCGTCTTTCAGAGAGGGTTTCGTTACTAAAGCAGAGGGAGAGTGGGCACTGGGAGGCAGTTGGGAGGACTTGCACGGAGAAGGTTGTGAGCTACCCCCGAAAGTCAGCAACGAGATCCGGACTTCTGAAAGTCTCCCCCAGCCCTCCCCCAGCCCCTGCCGACTGCCCAGGCCTGGTAAAGGCTCTAGTGCGCCAAGTGGCCTGCAGCATCCCGTGGGGCAGGGTGGGGCAGGGCGGGGAGCCTGGGTACCGTCAGACAGACCTGGAGGAGTGCTGGCACGCCTCCCTCACGCTGTGTGGCTTTGGGCAAGGCTCTTGACCTCTCTGAGCTGCCACTTCCCCCTTAGCTCCTGCTGCACTGGGGGCTGGGAGGGTCACAGGCGATAACGCTGTGCCAGCACCTCTCCAGCACGTGGGGTACAGTAAGGCGCAGGAAGAAACAGCAGCCCGTGTTGTCGCGGCTGCCCTGTGACAAAGCGCAATGAAGCAGGTGCTCAGACGCAGGGCGGGTGTCTGCGGCGGCTCCGGCCATGTCAACGCCTCCCCTGACCTGCGTTCCTTGGATGGCTGCCCTCCTGGGTGAGCCTGGGTGAGCCCACGGTTATTTTTATTACAGGTTGCCACTCGATCGGCTTAACAAAAGGCCTGCTACGGAAAAAACGTAGTGATTGCCCGCGACCGCCCTCGCCCACGGCCCCCAGTCGGGAGAGATGCTCGAGGGAGCACCTGCAATGGCGCTAAGCCTCCACCCCTCCACGCCTGGGCAGCGAGGGGCGCTCCGCCCGAGAACCAGCTCTCTCAAAAGGTCTTGTCTCCAAGGCCCTCAGAGGAGCTTTCTGTTTGTGCCACCTCGAGGCGGGGCATGGGTTCGAGGGCCCGCCTTGATCCAACCCAGCTGTGATCGAAACCACTGGCCTGGCCTTGGGGCGTGAGCGGAGGAACGCGGGTGCCCCCACTCAGGGCCTGGGCGGCACTGCCGGCCCAGAATGCCAGTGGCCCCCGCCCCGGTGAGACGCCCCGAGGCGGGGAGTGGGCTCCGGCCTCCCGTTTCATGGTGGAGAAATGGAGGCCCAGAGGGGCCGCAGCTGTCCACCCAGGCCCTTGACACCCGGGAGCTGGGGACGGGGAACCTCTGCATGCTGCCGAGGGCCTTGGCGCTCTCCTGAGCCATGGGCCTGAGCCTGTGCCACCGACGCGTGGGCAGTGGGTGGCCCGGTGCCGCCTCCACAGGCTGGCTAGGGAGCTGGCAGCCTGGAGGCAATTTCCCACGGAGCACAGATGTGCGGGCAGGTGGCAGAGGTCGGTCTGAGGGCACCCACGGCTGCAGCGCGGGACTCCTGGGGCGGTGGCTGCGGGCGGGACGGAGCCCTGCCCTTCACGGGTCTTT
>NW_024349804.1:13390456-13438888 GCF_902729225.1 Pteropus medius | reverse complement strand
CCCAGAGCTGTCCACAGCAGTCGTGAACCTTCTGCAGACTCTTCATTTCCATTTACCAAAATGTCATAGGCTTTAAAGCAACACTGTCCAATGGAAGACACGACGAGTGCCACGTATGCGGTTACGATTTCTAGTAGCTACGTGAAAGAAGTAAAAAAAAAAAACAGGTACGAATAGCTAAATAATAATTGAATCCACTGTGTTCGAGATTATTATCCCTTTAGCATGTAATCAATATAAAAATACGGGATGGTTTATATTTTTGCCCTGTCTGAACACGGTGTGCCTTTTACCTACAGCACGTCTCGGTCTGGATGCTGAATTTTTAGAAATACTTGATCTGTATTTACATATCATGAAACCCACAGTCGAAAAAGTAGATTATCATGTAGGAGTTCTTCCAGACGTACCCATATCTATACTAATAGCATCCAAAATCTAGTGGCTGGGTCGAGCATCGGGTTTTAGATTGAAAATTCAGTTCCTGGGTCACACTAGTCACATCTGCTCTGTCACCGTGGCTCTGGCTGCCCTACTGGACCCTGCAGCTGTGCCTGCTCCAGTTACCGTAAAGCCTGGAGTATAGGGGCCGCTCGGCCTGCTCTCTAGCCCAAGTCCTCTCGGTGGCCGCCCCGCCCTCCCCTGAAGGCTCCGCTCCTGTTTCTGAATCCTGGTTCATCGTCTTGGTGTCCAGGGAGCATGTATGGAGCGCTGGCTGTATACAGGACGCAGCGACAAGCAGGTGGAGGCAGAGCCGGCCGCAGTCCTGAGGACAAGTCGGGCGCTGCCAGCTTTCGAGGAGTCCGCTGCCACATCTGTGTGTCCCAGGAGCTCTCGTCGCTGGCTGTCGTGCCTGCCCTGCATTCAGCACCTGTGGCTGGGGCGCCTTCTGTCCTGCCCCGGCTCCGAAAACAGAGGCCATGCAGGGAATGGGGCGCCAGACTGCTGGCGACATCCTGTTGCAGAGGCAACTTTACCTCGGATGTTCCGGGGGGACTTGCTCCTCACGGTGCGAGCGGGCGATGTGCAAGTCGCGCGTGCTGCGGTCGGGCGTTCTCAGGGGACATCGAATGAAAATCAAGGCCTTTTCTCTCCTTTTTATTTTAATGGCAGAACATCTCAGAGCCTTTGACGTGACAATGTGAGCCGTGACTAGGTAAGGTGGAGAATCCCCATTTTGCCAGAATACAGAAAGCCCTGGGCCTGGCCCTTTGAGGTAGGAGCCGAGTCACAGTCATCCCTGTGTCCCCATGTCATTTTCACACACAGCGGAACCCTAGCTGGACCCTGCTCACGGCGATGCCTGACAGTGACCATTGATGAAAAAATGAGCTAAAGAAAAGGGCTAAAATAATGACATGTTAGAGCTTAGAGGCGATCAGGGGAGACTGCCTGTAAGAGGCAACATCGGAACTGAATCTGAAGGGAGGACGTACACAGAACAGGGTAAGGGGTGGGAAGGGATTTCAAGCACACGAAAGGGGCCGTCCAAGGCCGGGAGAGAGCTCTGGCCGGCCTGATACTCAGTGTGGGTCGGGGGTCGGCAGGGGAGGGTGAAAGGCCGGCTTAGGATGCACAGACCCTCAGGTCCCATTGCCCACTAGGTGGCCAGTGCTGCCCAGGAGAGTCCCTGGTGGGACACCATGCAAACTTGTTAAACCTGGACTCCCCAGCCAGGCCCTACTGCATCGGTCTCGGGAGGGGGAGGGGGTGCTGCATGTGACAAGCTCCCGGGGGACTCCTAGGTCCCCGCCATTTGAGAACCACTCCTGTGAGTTTGGGTCAGGTTTTGACTTCTGTGACAGGTCAACGGGGCCTCAGATTGGCTAACACCTGTGTAGACCCATACCCGCCATGTCTAGTTTTTCTCCTCAATAGGCACATAGAAGATTGTCCCTCTCAGCCGTGCAGTAGAGACGGGCAGGTGACTGGTCCTGGCCAACACGAGTGAATGGCGTGAGCCGTGAAAAGCCCTGGACCGTGCTCCAAGCTCCCTCCCTGGCATGGGTGGCCGAGGAGGATGAGGGTCCCAGATGGCCATGCCTCAGTGTGGTGGGGCTTCCGTCAGCCCGGGTGCCCAGGTGCCAGCAAGAAATGAGCCTTAGCTGTGTTAACTCACCCGAGCTTTTGTTCGTTGTCGCTGTGTAATTTAGCCTGGGGGAGTTGGGCTGCGTCGCATGGCACCTCAGTTCCATCGCGAGGCACCATTTTTCTTCCAGCAATGGGCGAGGGTCCTGATTCCTCCTCCTCCTCACCGGCACGCTCCTGTCCGTCTCCACTTCTGGTGGGTGTGAAGTGGTATCTCGATGTGGTTTTGATTTGCATCGCATTCCCCTAATGACCAAAGATATTGAACCTCTTTTCACGTATTTGTCAGCCACTTTTGGAGAAATGTCTGCTTGCATCCTTCGACGATGTTTTAATTGAGTTATTTGAATTTTTTTATTCCTGAGTTGTAAGAGTTCCTTATTTATTTTGGATGCAAGTCTCTTGCATATATATACTTTGCGAAACTTTTCTTCCATTCTTTATGCTGTCTTTTTATTTTCTTGATGGAGTCCTTTCAAGCAAGCAGCTTCAAACTTTGAAGTTATTGGGGAAGAGTCTTAAATCTAAGACGATAAAAATATGGCAATTAACACATGCCATAGTAGTGTGTACATTGATTCACTTAAGCTTCACACCAACCCATGAGGTCAGGTGGCCATCGCCCCCAGGTTATAGCTGGGGAAATAGAGGAACAAACAGATCAAGGAAGAGGCTCAAAATCATGAGGCTAGAACACGGCAGATGCAGGATTTGCACTTGGCAGCTGGGTCCAGGGCCCAGGCTCTAACTACTGCACAGTGGGAGCTCTGTACTATGGCCTTTACCTTGGGGGCAAGAGGTCACTACTATCCTCCTCACCATCAGCATCTTCATCTCCAGCATCATCACCACCAGCATCATCACCACTATCACCACCACCATCAATACTCACCATCATCATCAATTCCCCATCATCACTATCACCAACACCATCATCATCATCACTACCATCAATACCACCACCATCACCATCACCATCAATTTCATCACCACCACCATCACCACCCATCACCATCACCATCACCATCACCACCACCCACCATCACCACCACCACTTCACCATCATGATCATCACCACCATCACTACCCATCACCATCATCACTCACCACCATCACCATCATTCACCACCATCATCACCACCACTATCACCACTCATCACTATCACCACCATCACCACCACTATCACCACCATCATCACCACCATCATCACCACCATCATTATCGCCATCTACTCTCATCACTATTATCACTGCCATCATCATCATTATTATTATCATTGTGATGGCACCTGGATAGCATACCAAGCTCCTCACCTGGGCCCAGTCCTGGAGCTTTGTGCATCACATCTCTCACCTAATTCAGCCGTCTCAGCTGCCCTGCAAGCATCCTGAGGCTGGGAGAGGGGCTCACTTCCCCCCTACTCCGGCCCCCCAGCACGCATAGCACCTTCACTCCGGTCTGCTGAATTCTGACCTTTGCTCTTGGCTGGGCCCGTGTGCCCAAAGGTGTGCACGGAGGACCAGGTGTCAGGGCTGAGGAGAGGGGAGGGCCAACTGGGGTCGAGTCCTGGCCAGAGACGAGGGCTGGCCGAGTGGTCCCCAGGCTGTGGGCTTCAGGCCGAGATGCTCCAGAGAGCCCCGGGAGAGGCAGGGCGGAGCCGGGCTCCCAGGCGTGAAGCCGTCCTAGAGGAGGGCGAGGGTTGGGGTGAATGGTGGCTGACCCTATCAATTAGTGCAATTAGCCGTCAGGATGGAGGCCCGAGCACTAATTGCCTGGTGGCCAGCTGAGGTGTTCAGTAATGGATTAGTGGAGTGCTGCAGCCACTGCAGGGTGGCCTTCGCCTCCTGGGGTCAAGGCCAAGTACTCAGGGATGCCTTCTCTCCCCAGGGCAGCCCTGCCCTCTGCAGCTGTGGGCCGCCCCTCCCCCCTGCCCTTCCCACTGCTCAGGCTGGAGAAAACTGGCTCTGGGCCCACCTGGCCACAGCCCAGGCCAGGCAAAGGTCACGGTCACAAGAGGCCTGAGGTCCCTCAGCCAGGTCCTGGGAAGTCCTTTCTCCCTGCCAAGTGGGCTGAGCCCTAGGGGCTTAAGCTTCTTCTCTTTGGCAGGCACTGGGTCGGTCAGGTGGGGCCCGCGATAAAGACGTCCTCTCCTCGCACCTGGGCCCCTCTCCATAGATGGGGTGTCATCCCCACACCTTGCACCTCTGCCAGGCCTGAGGGGGGTCCACGTCCCAGAATCTCCTTGATCAGAACCTGCAGCCTGGGACAGCTCAGCCCTTTAAGTGGAATGTGACCTGTAGTTTCCAGGCCACCTGGAAAGGTTCCTGTGTCACTCACCTGGCTGGGTCCCAGGGGGACAGGTGGCGGACGGGGGCAGGGCCGGGCACTGGACTTTCTCCCGAGGGCAGTGGGAGGAAGTAGTCAGGTTCACACTGTACAGCAGTCTGAGGTGGGTGCTGTGAGCAGGGGCTTGGGAGGGGCGGGAGTCGGGGTGGGGGGCCCGTCCTGAGCCTGGCCTGGGGGAGGGGGCGGCACGGGCATGCCAGACTTCAGGTGGGAGTGAGGTCAGCTCCCGGCACGGGCCTGAGGGAAGTGAGTCGCTTCATTGATTCTCAAGTTTCAGCCACAGGACCCAGGAAGCCTTCCAGCTCTGTCCCTGGTCTCTGGGGCCTCATCACTGCCCCCATTCTAGAAAGCCTGGTGGCCAGTGTCATTGACACCCCAGGCCTTGTGTCCCTTCTCTGACCCCAGGCAGGGCCGGACTCCTCCGCGCGTCTCCCTGGACACGGCGTGGGCTCCCAGGGGAAGCCTGAGCAGAGCAGCGTGGGGCTGCCGTGGTCGCCTGTGCGCAGCTGGACCTCACCTCGGTCTGGCTTCCTCACGCAGCGGCTCCCGGCCAGCTAATGCCGAGGAATTCTTTAAAATTTAATTAATAGAGTTTACTTTTAGAGCGGTTTTAAGTTTACAGACAATTGAGCAGAGGCAACAGTGCCCCAATGTAACGACCCTCCCCCCCACACACACACTGTTAACGTCCTGTGCTGTTGTGACTCATTGTTACAACTGATGACCCAACATCGACACATTGTTATTAACTGAAGTCCACAGTTTACACAACGGGTCCCTCTTGGTGCTGTGCGTCCGCGGGTTTGGACCGGCGCGTCATGTCGCGTACCTGTGCGTCCGCGGGTTTGGACCGGCGCGTCATGTCGCGTACCTGTGCATCCGCGGGTTTGGACCAGTGTGTCATGTCGCGTACCGACGCAGTGGTACAGGACCTTACGCAGTGGTTACACTGCTCTAAGTTCCCCGTGCTCCACCTGCTCACCCCCCGCCCGCCCCAACCCGCAACCGCTGACCTTTGTGCTGTCACCTTTTCTAGAATATCACGGAGTTGGAATCACACGGTACGTAGCCTTCTCAGATTGGCTTCTGTCACCTAGTAACGTGCGTTTAAGGTTCCTCCACGTCTTTTCATGGCTCGAGAGCTCATTTCTTTTTAGCTCCGAATAACAGTCCACTATCTGGATGTAGCACAGTTTATTTATCTGTCACCCACTGAAGGATGTCTTAATTGCTCCCGGTTTTGGGTGATTAGGGATAAAACTGCTGTAAACATCTGTGTGCAGGTTTTTGCGTGGATGTGAGTCTTTGGCTCCTTTGGGTCCACACCCGGTGGCTGAGTGTCCCCGAGGGGTTGTCTGCTCCTGCAGCGTCCAGGCTTGCCCCCGTGTCCTCTTGGGGCTGCCCGGACATCCTGCACGAGGAACAGGCCCCACCGGTGAAGTCTCAGGGGCTCAGGGCTGGCTGAGAGTTGGCACAGCTCTAATTGTCAGGCCCCCAGCATTTGATGAGAAGCCATGAGCCAGCACTTCCCAAGCTCTCATATGCCCAGAACCAGGTGGGCCACAGACTGCTTTTATGACAAGCTCCCAGGGGATGCCCAGGCTCCTGGTCCAGGCATCGCACTTTGAGAAGCCAGCTGACAGGCTTCAGTCGTGGGCAGGCTCCAGGTAGCCGCACACATACCCCGAAACCTCACCTTCTAGAGGCAGCCTTGAGGAACGCTTTCGTCTCTCGTCCCGGCTCCACGACGGACTGGCCGTGTGACTCTGGGAAAGCATCGACCATCTCTGGTCTGTGGTTTCTGGATGTGAGAAACGAGAGGCTGGGAAGAAGCCGTAAGAGTTTTGCAATTCGAGGGACAGCAAAAGACAGCATCTGGTGAGGGACGCGTCTTCCTGTCAGGCAGTGTTCGTTTATGACCCTGAATCTAGAAAACACCGTTCCACTTTCCTCGTGGGGAAACTGAGGTTCAGAGAGGGGCGATCCCCTGCAAGAAACATCACCCAGCTTTTCCGTGGCAAAAGCTGGCTTCGAACCGGAGTCTGCTGGCTGCCAAGCCCTTGCTTTGTTTTGTTGTGTTTTTGGTACATCAAGCTGACTCCTGGGTTACCTCGGGGATCAAATAAAACTTTCTCACAATGAGAGATGAAATGTGAAAGGGGCTTGAATTTCTCCGTCCAGAGAACAATCGTAGCTCGGGCAAAGGCATGTATGGTCTTTGACGGGTTCCTCCAAAGTACGTTTTGCAAGTTGATGAGAAAGACTCCTTCTCTGTAGTGTAAGGAGGTGAGTCTGGAAACAATGAAATCAGCGTTCTCATAATTAGCCCTTAAATTGTTCCTCCGTAGAAAAGTGTCCCCCAGTCCCAGCCCCCTGTCCTGCTCCTTGTACATGCTTACTTACACAAATCTGAACAATTTTTGACAAGATTTTTGAGTTTTGTCAGATGTGAATTGTTAAGATTTAATTGAAAAAATGAACAGAACGCAGCCACTATTTCAAAGGGAGTGACCCAGAACCAATTAGAATTCAGTAACAATTGACCATTCAGCACTGACATCCATGTTGGGAGAATCAGATTAAAGCCACTTTAATTCCTCCCCGCCTCCCTCGTTTCTGAACTCAAAATATCATTAGTGGGAGGTTTCCCTGAATTTTTTTCCAATCCATTTTCCTGGTTTTAGAGGTGAAGTTCAACTGGTGGGACTGTGCTGGAGAAGATGCTGGCTGATTATCTCCTGGACTGAGATGATACACAATATAGGTTACCGGCTTGCAAAAACAGGTCAGGCTGAGCGACATTCCTCGTCAAATCGCTGTTGACAGCCCAAACAGGAGACGGGGAAGGACCACAAAAAGGGCCTTTCATCTGAAGACAGCACAGCGAATAATTGGTCATTCTTCCCTTCTGCCCCCTCTCCTTCTCAGCTGGAGGAAAATTCCCGAACAAAGCCAGGGCTCCCTACGAGCAACTTCTTAATCCTTCATGGCAGATGCTCTCGGGGAAGTGTCAGCTGAGAGAGCATGGCTGGGCGCAGTGGGCACCGTGCCCAGCGCGTAGTAGGTGCTTCTGAAAGGCGCGGGGAGCGCTGGCCGCCGAACGAGCGAGCGGCCGGTCGGCTCTGCTTGCCGCATAGTGGCGGTGGTGGAGCCGGTCTGTATGGAATCGCTTCTGCTGGCCGCAGCCCTTCTCTGCAGCCAGCAAGCTCCCCGCTTGGGGTACAGTCTTCCAGCCGTCTCTTGGGCTTTCCGGGTTCCTCTCAAAAGCCCTGGTCGTTCGGCTCCAGGTCCCGGTCACCTTCTCTGCTCAGCTTCTTGCCGCCCCCACTGCGTGCTGAGTACGCACCTGCCGCCAGGTGCTGTAGGCCTTTCGGCCGTGACCCTCCTAATGGCCTTAGAAGGAGACTGAGGCTTCGAAAGGCCGAGTGGGGTGGCCGAGCGGGGACTGGAATCAGTTCGACCCCACGGGAATGTCTGTCACACCTGGGTTCCGCCTGGCGACCCACTGCTGCCCATTCTCCAGCGTCGGTCCCCAGGCCCTCCCCCGTCCGGTCTCAGCGGGACTGAAGAGCCAGAGCTCAGAACCGGCCACAGTCTGGACTGGCGTGTGCAGGGCAGGATGAGCCAGCGACGCTGACACCGGGGACTCCCTGTTGCTGCTGTGGTCGGTTCGTTATTGTGCTGAATGCCACCTTGAGGAGACGTCCTGGAATCAGTGACCTCTGTGAGATCTCCTCACTGCTTTGTGACACACGTCGAAGTATAATACATAAAATTAGAAGTGCCCTGCCAAGGTTTAGATTGCAAAGATGCCCTTCGGGATGTCTTAGAGGGGTCCGTCTTGGGCTTTCGGCATCACGGTTTGAGTCCCCAGAGCAGACACCGAGACAAGGGTTGGTGAACAAGAGCTTACCCGGGAGGTGGTCCTAGGACACACGGGATGTGGGACAGGGAGGTGAAGGGAACAGGAAGTGGCCTGCACACAGCGGGCCTCTGTGGATAGCTGTGGGAGGCGGCGTGGGACCCTGGCTGGGAGGTCGGGGGGCTGGCTGTGTACCCACCAAGTCCCACCAGCACAGCTTGAGGGCTGCTCCCGGGTGTCAGGGGGCGGGTCCCTGGCACTTCTGGCTGGCTGCCCTGCGTATGGGCAGAAAAAATGTCAGCAGCCAGAGCATGTCCCCAGGCAGAGGGACGTGGCAGTCAAGGGCATCGAGGCAGCTGCTACGGGTGGGGATGTTGGGTCTACTGAGCATGGGAACACGAGCCAGTGTAGCCTTCGGTTCAGAGGAGCTGGTACATGTGGTTTGGTCCCCCTCAGCTGTGTGGCCTTGAACCAATCGCTGCACCTCTCTGAGCCTTGGTCTCCTCACCTGTGCAAGAGGAAAATGAGTGCTCACTCTCGGGATCCTTGTCCTTGGAGGCCTGCACGAGCTCCTGCGAGTAGGTGCCTGGTCCCAGAAGGGCCCTCACCGAGGGCACGCGCGGTGTGCTGTAGCTGGATCAGGAACTGGGCTTCGTTACGGGGGTGGGGGGCTTCAGAACCTGGGGGCACTGTGGTAGGGAAGAGGGCACATACACATCCGTGTGACCGTGAGGGCAGTGCTGAGGACTGCAAGGGCAGATACCCGCTTCACCTGCCTTTCAGGAAGGACAGAGTAGATGGTGGAAGAAACAGGGAATTCTATAGGGTAGTGAGCTCTCCGTCCCTGGAGGTATGTAAGAGGTTGAGTGTTGGGGTTAATTTTTCTCAGTTGCGTGGAGAGCTCCAAGACCTGGATAGTGGTGGTAGCGGTGGGGGGGGTGGCTGGATAAGATGTCTTTCAAGATCCTTTCCACCCCAGAGAGTCTAGAATTCCGCTTGTCTGCTAAGGGCCGAGCACTGAGAACGTGCTCCTTGTTTGATGCACTGCATCGTGACTCCCCAAGACTCCCCAGACAGAGCTCAGCAGCTTGCGCCTGGTCTGAATTAGTGGGATGTTTAGTGGGGGGATTCTGGCTTCAGCCTGAACGGTCTGCGGAGTGTGACCTGGAGCCTTGATGGGAGAGAAGCCGCTAGCCAGAGAGATCTCCTGGGCCTCAGACGGTGTGAAAAGCAGAGGGGAGTCCGCCCTGGCTGGGGGGGGGCGGGGTTAGAAGACCCTGGGGGGCCAGGGAGAGTCTAGCCAAGCAGCAGCTCACGCTCGTGGGGGTGCCCCGGGCGTGAATCCTATAGGAAGTGTCCCCAGGGTGAAGGGGCCATGTGAAAACCCAGCCATGGGCCATCTGCACACCTGATGTTGGCTTTGACCTTGGCCGGCCTGAGCTCCTGGGTTGGCCCGGAGTTCAAGTCCTGCCTCCACCCCTTGTGTGGTCCTGGAAACTCCCAGAGCCTCTGCCGCCTTCTCTGTCCAGGGCGATGCTCGCAGTGGCTCCCCCTTCCAGGGATGGGGAGTGGGGGGTGGTTAGAACCTGGTCCCTTCCAAGTGAGATGTGGACCAGGCTGCCAAGGTTCTCTTGCAGCTTCTTGGGCTCAGCGGAGTAACCTCAGGATGACTGGCCGGAGGGGTCCCATGGTGCTGTCATGTCCCGTCCAGCCTCGGATTGGCCGTTAGTATATCAACGCTGTCTTGTGCACGGGACAAACATGGGTCACGGGCCACCCACGCGAGCCATGGAGGTGGCCCAGCTGACCCCCATGGAGCCCGAGGGTTTCCAGTGCTGAGCAAATGACGTCATTCATTCGTTTGTTCGCTCAGTGGACACCGGGCTGGGTGCAGAATTAGGCCCAGGGACGGACACTGCTAGGGTCGAAAACCGTTAGGCACCTGGTAGTTGACAGGCTGTGGTCATCAGGGAGCTCCCTGGGTCCTGACCCGGTTCCGGCATCGTCTGCACGCGGTGCTGGGGCGGGGCCGCACAGGTAGAGGTGAGCTCACTGCGCATGTCCTGGAGAGGCCCAGGGGTGGGCCCCGAAGACCCAGCGCCGGCCCGAGAGGCCCCCTGCTGGTTGCCCATCTCTCCTTTGCAGAGCTCAGAGGAAGAAGCCCTGACACACTGATCTACCGCGGGCAGCGCGTCCCGGCCTGAGGGGCCGCAGAGAGGTGGCGGGGAGTTGGGGGCGGGGGACCCTGACACCTGCAGGCATCTGGTCACGCAGCCGGAGCTGGGCCTCCGCCACTCGGCCGCTGCGGGGCCTGAACAAGTAATTAAGCCCCGGGGACTCAGTTTACCCATCCGTAAAGTGGGAACACCAGCTTTGACCTCATGCGGTTTCGAGAGAATTAAATGAATGACTTGTGCTTCTAGAAGCGTATTCAGCACAGTTATGCACCGAGTTTAACTTAGTCCACGGAGACCCGGCGGTCAGGGGCCGGGCACGGCACGGGGTCTCCGGCCCCCAGACTTCAGGGCTGGCCCTGAGACGCAGGCGCTGGGCGAGGTTACGGGATGGGGCCGGCCTCGGAACCCCGGCTCTCCCATCTTCCCGGATCCGGCTGTCTCCTTAGGGCGGCAGCGAGAGGGGGTGGGAGGGGGGCGGGGGAGGGGTGGTGGGGGGCGGGGAGGGGGAAGGGGAGAGAAGAAGAAAGGCTTGAACTGTATCCTGCCGGCTGCGGGTCAGGGGATCACACCCCACGTTTTCTCCACCGTCGAAATCCCCGTAGGACTGTCTTGCAGTTGGGTTTCATATCATATGGCCGAACATTTGGAACTTTTTAAACGGAAATTGCAGAAAAAATGAGAAGTATTTTCGTCTGGGAACACAATACCTTCCTGGCAGGGGGCCGCGGGCGAAGGCTGAGCGGAGCGAGACCGGGGCTGATTGTCAATCTGGATTAATGCACGCGGTGTCCGCTTAACCTCGCGCCGGCTGAGCCGACTAATCAGGGCGCGAAGACACTGTCCTTTGTCACTGTACCGGGGCGCCCGTCTCGCGCGTCGGCTAATTTTGCGATCACATTTCCTTAATTATGAGCTCGGTTTAATGGAGTCCCGGACGAGTGTCCTGGGTGGAGCGAGCCAAGGGCTCGGGGCAGAAACGTCACACGTCATGTCACCCTCGGCGGCTTATGGGTGACCGGGGAGGGTTGCACTGGAGGCGGGGCGGGGCGGGCGGGGGCGGCCCAGCCTTCGGAGTCCTGGCAGCGCTGGCTCAGTGACGCTCAGCCGCCCTGCGGGGGGTGGGCATCCGCGTCCCCATTTCACAGACCCTGAAACCGAGGCTCAGACTGGACCAAGCAGTGGCCGCTGTCGCCGCCCGCGACGCGCTGTGTGCGGCTTCCCTGACCCGCACCTGCGGGCAGGAACCACCTTCCGGTCTCGCCCGCTGGGCCGGCGATGGGAGGGGTAAGGGACTTCCGAAATGGCCACTGCCAGCCGATGCCGGCCTGGGGGCCGGGAGGGCCTGCACAGAGATGGCGGAAGCCCACCCCCTTCTCTGTGAGGACAACGCCACTCCAAGCCAGGCCAGTGCGTCCTTGGCTCCTGGAATATTGTCTCCCGCCAGACGCCTCCCTTCCCGCCAGTGGGCCGCTGGGACCAGACCCCTCCCCCTTATGTGCCTGTCAGGCCGACGGGCTCCTCCTGGGGCCAGGGCGTCAGCGCCCACGGGAGGAGCAGAAACGGGCACAGGGAGGGACCCTAAGGTGGCGGGTCAGGGGGAGGGGGAGGCCTTTCACACATGACCTCGAATTTACACGAGGAAAGACCCCTGGGCTGGGGGCCGTGGGGCCAGCTCTGGCTGGGACGGTGGCCCAGGGCCTTACTTGCAATGAAGGGAGTTGGCGGAGGTGAGCCCTGCAGCACTGCAGCCTGCCCGCCTTCTCCACGCCCGGGGTCCGGGCAAGAGCAGCTTCGGCCCTTGGCAGGTGCTCCCGTCCCCGGCTGAAGCTGTGGCGCCCGCAGCAGTGCCCGGCCCCCGCGTGGGTGTCAGAGCCAGGCCAGGCTGCTGCGACCCCTTCACTTCACCAGCGTTCGGTGCCGGGTTTAATGCAGCGGCAGGAGCCAGCCTGATCCTGGCTGGGGGGCACTCTGGTAGCCAGTGGAGGGGGGCCTGGGGGCTGAACCTGGGACAGGTGACCAGCCAGGAGGTTCTTCAGGATTCAGGGGACTGGGCGGCAGTCTGGGCAGGCAGCTGCATAGGCATGGGAGAGGGGCTGGCTGGACAGGAAAGGTGGCCCTGGAGGACTCTGTGCCTGGTGGGCCGGCAGCAAGGGTGACTTCCGCGTTCCCGGTTTGGGTGAGCAGACAGATTCGGTGTGGAAGCTTCAGGGACAAGCCCGTCAATGCCCCTGTCCCCTCGTGATGCCCGAGGCCCTCACGAGGTGTTATGAATGTGAGACTGCACTTAGCTCCTGCCCGCCGGGGTGCACAAGCCCTTGGCTGCTTCTGGAAAGCTCTGCAGATCTTTGTAGCCAGAGACCCTGCACCCCAAGGTCTCCTGACACTCCTGCCCACCTGTGGCATCCTTCACTAGTCCCGAGAGAGCTCTGCCCGACGGAGGGCCCTAGCCACACCTGGGCCAGCCGTGCCCATCCCTAGCATGCTGCTGAGGGAAACGATTCATGACTAACTCCGTCCTCAGAGCTCTTGGAGGCAAATTCAAAGCCGCTCACCTCTGCAGACCACCGTTGGGAAGACGGCAGGTGGCTCCACGAGGCGTCCTTCTGGCCTGGGCTGCTGTGGCGATTTCCACAGCACCCCCCAGGTGCTCCCAGCCAGCCCCGTGCCGGCTGGCATTGCCGTTCTCACGCGCGCTCCCTGGCACCAGGTGCCAGGTGCAGGGGGTCGGGGT
Source organism: Pteropus medius (assembly GCF_902729225.1). Lineage (NCBI taxonomy): Eukaryota > Metazoa > Chordata > Mammalia > Chiroptera > Pteropodidae > Pteropus > Pteropus medius. Next base: position 13,425,683 of record NW_024349804.1, on the reverse strand, counting down.
GGGCACCACACCTGCCACCCTGGAACCTACACATGCTCTTACATGTTTCTGTTTCCGTCTGCATCACCCTGTCTCATCGGGCCCACAGAATCATTTCGTGTTCAGTCTCTTGGGAAAGAGTTGGGGAGCAAATCAGAAATGAGCACACCAGTGAGGGGGTGTCCCTGTGAGGAAGCTCTTTCTACTTAAACTGGGATGTCCAGGCTCCCTCCTGGGTTCTGGCTCATGAAGTCAAGTTTTTTGTCCCGAAACTGGCGGCCTGTGACTTGGTTGGGCCAATAGCAAATGACAGAGGTTCTGGCACCCTGGCTCAGAGCAGGCGGCTTCTCAAGAGGCAGCGTACACGTTAACACAGTCTAGGTCGACCGCGTTTCTCTTTATGGTCTGCATTTTTTTTTTTGTACCATATTTAAAAATTCCTTCCTACGCTGGGGTCATAGAGATCTGATTTTATGTTTTCTTCCGAAAGTTTTATAGTTCTTTTCACATTTATGTCTTGGACCCATCCGGAATTGATTTTTCTGTAAGTAGGGATTCAGTTTTCCATTTTTTTCCACGAGGAAAGTCATTGGTCACAGTCGGCACCACCGCCGGCTGGTCCGTCCCCCCCGCACCCCCCGGAGCTGTGTGCTCCTGCCTCCGTGGAAAGTCAGGCCCTCATCCACAGAGGCATCACTTCGGAGCTTTCCAGTCCGTTCTGTTTGTCCGCCTCGACCCATTTCCACACTTACCTAATTGCTAAAAGTTTAAGGTACTCTTTATATATTTTTTATTCCCTAAAACTTCCAAAGTTATTGTGGCTTATTCCTCTTCCATTATCCTTCTTATAGTAACTTTCCAAGTCTTACGGGAAAAAAAAAAATCTGTTAGAGTGTTTGCGTCAAAGTTCATCGACTGAATAGGGTGATTTGGAGAAAGTTGACATCTTTATGACCCGAGTCTTCGTACCTATGGACGTGACCTATTTCGTAACGTTCCTTGATGAATGTCTTGCATAATTCTGAAGATTGTAGTTTCAGTTGCTCAGGGTTGGGATCTTTTCTCTATTGATTTCGTTATTGATTATTGGTGGCATATAGGAATCCTATCGCTTTCGTATCCAGCAGCCTTGCCGATGATCTGTTATCCCGTGTCATTGTTTGTACCGCTTCTCCCAGCTTGTCCATAGGTTGTCCTGGATTTTCTCTGGGGCCAGTCGGTGCTTTCAAAAGTCGCCTCTTTGATTTTTTTTCCTGTCCTATTGCATCGTCTAGAGCCACTAGCACGATGCCGAACGTAAATGACGGTGAAGCCGTCTTTGCTTCCCCCCCGACTTCAGCGGGGACATTTCGAAAACTACATAGGACGTCGCCCCAGCTTTTTTGATAGTTTTCATCAGGTGTGGCAGAGCCTGATGAAAATTGTCCCTCGCTATCTACTCTCCCTGACTTTTTTTCCTTCCGATGAGAAAAGCTTTCTGAGTTTTAGCTAGGCACGCGGCTAGTGTGAAAACACTCTTGTCCCGTCTGGGCGTGGCCACTACGTTCTCACTGATGGGTGAGGGAGAAGGGACGTGTGCGGCTCCGATGGCGATCTCCTGCTCTCCCTTCCGTAGACGTGGTGAGCGTGAGCCCACGGGGACCAGCCGCGTGAGGACGGCAGCCCGGGGCACGTGGACATGGCTGGGCGGGGCCCGTGTCCCCGGGCGAGCTCGGGAGCAGAGCCACCGGCCTGACAGGTCGCCCGGGTTCCCCTGCGTTGTGACACGCCACAGAAACAAACTCCGTCTTGTCTTTTCCTTTAGAGGCGTATCTTGCACCTGGTCTAAATTCGCCCACCTAAGAACGTTGTATTCCGTCAGTAGTTTGTTCAGAATTTTAAAAATAAAATCATCGGCGAATGCCGGATTTTGCCGAATGCTTGTTCGACGTCTCTTGGGATGACCGCGCTGGGCGTGTCTGCCCCTCCTCTCGACTCGATGTCCTGTCGTTCTGAATCGTGAACTCTCCTCCCGTGAACGGGCTCAACGGAAACGAGCTGCGGCTATTTTAACGCACGACTAGATTTGACGTGTTTTGTTTGGCTTTGTTTTCGCACCTATGTTTTTAATCGAGATTGCGGTCCCTTTGCTTCTCGCGAGCTGTCATTCGGCTTTAGGCATGACTTATACTAGCCTCAGAAAATGAATTCGTTTTCCCTTTTACCCCTATTCTACAAAGCAGAGTGCATATAATGGAGATCATTTGTTCTTTACGGTTTGGGCAAATTTTGCTATGATGCTACCTGAGCTTGGTAGTTTTTATTTGTTAATTGGAGGGACCAATTTTTGCTAATTGGCTCAGTTTCGGTCTTGGTTATTAGGTGGCTCACGTCTTCTATTTCATCTTGAATTAATTTCGGTAATTAATTTTTCTTTAAGGAGACTGTCCGTGTGCCCAAGCTCGAGCGTCGGGTGCTGGGACCTGATGCGGGCAGGAAGTCCCGGGGGCTTATCACCTGCTGCCTGGTCTCACATTCGTAAACCTCGGCCGCTGCGTCAGGCTGAGCGGGCCCGGGTTACGCCTCCTGCAGCCCAGGTCACCGAGTCAGGCCCCGCTGCCCCTCTTGGCCTGGGCCCTCCGACTTCGTGACTCCTGCAGTCCAGAGAACAGGCTGCCGTTGTCCCCTCCTCGTTCCCTGCTCTCCTGCCCTGGTCTTCCCTCGAGTCGGGATGGCCCTGGTCTCCAAATTCTGCAAGGCCAGCCTTGCTTTGTTCAAGTGCCCGGTGGGGCGCTGCGTCCTACCGGCCGCCCCACTGCTGGACAACCTCAAGGCCCATGTCCTTGCCCCTGTCCTGGCTTTGTGTCTGTCCCGTCCTTCCCGCCCCACCGCGCCCCACTGTCCCGCTCCTGGACTGTCCCTTGCTAGTTTCCCGGCCTCGCTCCCTGTGCCAGCCCAGAGGAGGTGTTTCCAACGCATCGGACCCTCCGGCCGGGCTCAGGCCTCCTGCCCGACCCACCCACGGCTTCTCGCCTGGGCTGGCGCTGTAGTCCTGCAAACGACTGGTCATCCCGCTGCCCTGTGTCCATGCTGCTCCATATCTGGATCTGCTTCTCCTTCTATGATTTCTGGCCAGTCCTGCCCATCCTAGAGACCTGGCTCCAGCACCTCCTCCAGGCAGCCCTCCTTGGTCCCCAGACTGGGTTAAGGCCACTCTGCCCTCCCACAGCACCTGGAGACGCCCTTGGTTCAGGCTCTGATGATGCTGTTTAAACCTCTGACCGTGTCTCTCCGTCCCAGCTCTCGCCCCCAGGCCTGACGTCCCTGTCTGCTGACCCTGGATGTGTCCCACGTTGCTTGCCCAGCCCTCCAGGTGGGGGCAGGAAGTGGCATCACCTTTTCCTCTCTCTCCTGGCCGTGGCCCCTGGATGGAGGCTCCTGCCTGCTGACCAAGGTCAACGCCCTTTCCAACGGCCCTTCATTAGCAGTGGGCATCTTGCTGAGTCAGCAGGGACCTCTTCACAGCCCCTGTTCAGGGTCACTAGGTCCCTGGAGAATGTGGCCGAGGGCAGCTGGCCGACAACAGGGGCCATTGTCCTCGCCTGCTGCAGACAGGGTCCACCCAGCCCATCTGGAGAGGGCAGGGGGCGTGACCTCGGCCGAGAGTTCCTGCCAAGGCCCCGGGCCCAGGCAGGACGCCGAGAGGGGAGCGCAGATGGCGTCGTGAGGAGCCAGGCCCTCTGGGGACCTGTTTCTAGGTCCACCTCCTCCGACCGTCCTCACCAGCCCTCGTCCCCACTAAGGGAAGTGAGGCCCGGCACGGCCCGGCGCTGGGTGGCGGGGGCTCGCCCCTGCCGTGCAGGCTCGTCTCTGCATCGAGACGTTCTCACCACCCTGTGCACGCTCAGCCCCCCGACGTCTCCTCTGAGACGCGGCACCCCGCCCTACCTCTCGGCACCTGCCCGCCTCCCCTCCGTCCCCACGCCCCATCTGCTCCTCACTCCTGCCACGAAAACTGCCAATAATAACAACGGCGCTAGCTTGGGAGCTGTGTCACTGAATGAGTTTCGGGGCTGCACATGTCCTTAGGCCTTGAAGCAAAGGAGCCGATCCCAAGGCCCCTGGCAGGCGGGTGCCGGCACTGCGGTGGGGACGGCCCTGCGGGACACCGCTCCTGAGGGCTCGCCCTGCTGGCAGCCGCGCGTGTCCCCACGGCCCCTGTGGGGCTGATGCTGCGGCGCTGGCTTCACATGCCTCGTGCATTTCAAGAAATAAAACTCCAGGCTGAACTGGAGGCGCCTCCGCCCCACCCCCCACCCCCCGGCCTCCCTGCCGGGGTCACCCCCGCTCTGTGGACGTAGGTGCCGACGGGGCACGCGCACGGACGGCAGGCGCTGCTGGCCTGGGCGTTTGTGACGCTGACGAGACGCGGGACCCTGTTTAGCCCTTTTCCGTAGCTCTCGCTCCCTAGACCGGGCCGTTCTTGCGGCTGGGCCGTCCCGCTGCCTCATGTCCAGATGTCCAGAGTCGGGTCCAGTTGTAGGAACGCGGAGACAGGGCAGCCGAGGAGGGAACGGGCTCAGTGAGGTGAGCGCCCCGGACACACTCACCTGCCGTGTGCGCCCGGGCCGGGCCTCGGGGCCGGCCTCGCTGCAGAAGGCCACGCTCTGTCTACGGGCGGCAGCGGTGTCCCCTGGAAGGGCAGCAGCTCCTGGTCATCCAGCACCATGGCCCCACTGACCCCCGAGCTGAGCCGAGCTCGTGCCCAGGTGTCTGGCCTGGGCCGCCCACTGGCCTGATCTGCTCCCGTCACCCTGCGCCCTGCCTGCCATGCTGGCACCGGCCGCTCCCTGAGCTAGGCCCACGAGCGACCGCGGCCAGGCCTTTGCCCAGGCTGCCCCTTCCCCGCCGTGTGCTCTTCCTTGCCCTGGTCGCTCGTCTTTAAGACCCAGCTGGCACACTCCCGCCAGGTGCATCGGCTCTGGGTTCCAAAGGGCTGCATGGGTCACCTTGCCGGGTCGTCACCTGCTGAGGACTAGCTGCTCTCTAGAGATCCAGCGCAGAGCCCGAGAGGCAGTCCCCCTAGGTCCCATTCTCTGCCGGAAGGTTCCATGTGATGCTCCAGGCTGCCCAACCCTCCCTGACAGGCATTGTCCTCCGTGTGTGACCGCCTCTGGGGACCGGAGCTCGATGCCAGGTCCAGGGAAGGGAAACAGGGCCAGGCTCAGCGTCACAGACCGCGCCCACACCCCTCATGCACATGCAGAGCTACCCGGGCAAGCCCCCCGCATCCCGCCGGCCACATGGGAAGACCGGATTTCCGGCTCAGACAAGTTAAGAGATGTCTGGGGCTCCGGCTGCTCGGGGAAAGCCACTAATTAAGATGTCTCTTGTCTTGGTGCCCCAGGTCCTTGTCCTGTCTCTGATTGGGTTACAGCCAGTGACAGCTAGAAGGTGCTGCCTGCCTCTGGGGTGAGAGGGGACAGATTGCTGCGTGACCTGGGGCTGCCTGCTGTGCCTCTGGGGACAGGCCTGGGGCGGGTTACAGCCATGGACTCCAGCAGTGAGGGCGTCAGCTGGAAGGGAGCTCCAGTGGCCAGCCCAGCCCCCGGGCAGGGTGCCACGCACAGCGGGTCCTCCCTTGCCCCGCCGCTGGGGTGACCGCCAGCCAGGGGTCATCATGCGGCACGTGATTATTGTCCAGTGACTCTGGGCAGGCATCCCTGGAGGTCAGCGCTGGGTTTGATCTTCTCCCCAAAGTCATTTAAAAAATTGAGACATCTTAAATTTGAAGGTGTTTTAAAATCTGGAAGGCTGGGAATAAAAAAACACTTCCAAATTCAGACCCAGCGGGTCCTGGCTCCTTAGAATTTTCTCTAAATATTTCTTGGAACTTCCACCGTTAACTCTTTAGCTCACCCTCTCCTTACATTTTATCACGGGCGGCAGAGATCTGCTGTGCGCGCGCCCAGGCCGCCGCCATGCACCGGCTTTGAGAGGGGAAAGGCTTGTGTTTGCGCGTGCACTGGCAAGGACACGGGGGCATGGCTCAGAGCTGTCCCTGGCCATCGGGTCCGGGGCTCGGGGCGGGGCTTCAAGGCCGAGCGGTTAAGGGTTCGCAGGCGGTGCTGTGCGCCGCGTGTCCTGGGATTCAACGTTGGTTCCGGCCTTGTTAGAACCAGGACAGGACCAGGCTGAGCTGGTGCTGCGGTCACAGCATTTGAGTGAGAAACCAGTGTTTCTCAATTACTGTAATGTGCAACCAGGGGTGGCTGTCACTATGGCGGGGCCGACTGACACAGCCTTGGTTGAGGGTCCTGGGTGTCCCAGGGCAGATACATGGCTGACGGTGACCGAGGTTGGTCTAGAACCAGAACAGGACACTGATAGTTCACGCGGTCAAAGGTCAAATGGCCAGTCAGCCGTCACGACCAGAAGCCGTCACCAGATCCCAGCCTGCTCTGCTTACTATTTATTTTATCTCCACGCTTTCGACAAAGGATTTGAAGTGGCTTACAGCATGAAGCACATTCAACGAAGGTCATAAAATCCAAATAGAAGCCACTTCAAATCATAGAAGACAATGAACATATAGTATTAGTAAGGACAGTTAAGTTTTTCTTGGCCTCGGAGCTTCCTGGCGGCCACGGGGAAGATAAATCACGGTCAAGTCTACAGTCTTTGCTATGGGAATGGAGGAAGGGTATTACTTCCTGTAGCAAGAGCTCTACCGAGCACGCTGTTTTAAAATGGAATTGGGGCGCGGGGGGGGGTGTCACCCAAGGGAGGCGAAGGATGGAATGCAGACGTGATGAGCCACATTCTTCAGCACTGCTGTGACGATTTGTTCTCCGTCCAAGGCCGATGGGAGGCTCCTCTCCAGAGCCAGCTGTTTACAACATCTCCGGGCTCAAGTGCAAACAAGCCCGGGGATTATCTCTCCATTTGGGGTCAAAAGGCATGAATTTCAGCGGCAAAATGGTCCACGCTGCAATCTTTGTTTTCTGCATGAGCTGACAAACTCTGAGGCCAGGCCCGCGGGGCCTCCCGCCACACTGCCCATGAGCTCCGCGAAATCTTTTGACAGGAGTCATTGTCTGGGGCAGCGCCCCGAACGACTTCTCTAAACGGAGTTATTCATTTGGCGGTAATGGGAGGCCGGGCCGCCGGGCCCTGCTGATGGCGACGGTTTCACAGGGAGGACCCATCTTGTCAGGGTATTTGCAGGCTGAATGCCGGCCGGCAGGGGAGGGGACTCTCCCCAGGTCTGGGGTCTGGGCGTGACTTTGGGGTTCCCGAGGAGGAAGGCAGGCATCGGAACCCCTTTTCCTCCAACTGCTGCAGGAAGGAAGAGAAAGTGCCCGTAAGTCGGGCGGTGGGGGCTTCGTCCTGCTGCCCAGAGACCCTGGGGACGCCGACTCTGCTCTCTGGCTTCAGTTTTCTCGTCTGTGCAACGGGCTCGGGAAACCCATCCCTTGGAGGGCTCTGCCGGGGTCAAAGGACCGGACACAGGAAGGGGTCTTTCGTCCCAGCCCGAGCACTAGGCCAGGCGCATGGGGGCACTAAGTGGAGCGGTCAGCACGGCCGGCACAGACAGGGCCAGCGCCTGACCACGGCGAGTGCTTGGCCGAGGGGAGCCTGGTGGGAGCATGAGGCACTGCAGAGGGTGCACCCACCCTTCCCCTCCCCAGGCTGAGCAACCTGAGTCACTCCCAGGCCGGGTCAGGACCCGAGGGAGCAGCAGCCGGAGGCCCCACGACCTCCCAGCCCTGTGTACCTCATCAGTCCCATGTCCCCCAACCCCATGCCCTCCCAGCCCTGCCACCTCCCAGGCCCACAGCCCCAGCCTGTGGGCCCCCCCGCCAGCTCCACAGTCCCCCAGCCTGTACCCCCCTCAGCCCATACTGCCCTAGCCTGCACCCCCTCAGGCTCACAGCCCCCAGCCTCTGTACCCCTCAGGCCCACAGCTCCCCCAGCCTGCACCCCTCAGGCGCGCCCCCACAGTAACCCGCGAATCAGTCTGGCTTGTTTTGTGCGTGACCAGCCTGTGCCCTTCGTGCCACTCTGGGTCTGGGGGTTCCTCCTGGTTGCCGCGTGGGGTGCGGCTTGCTCACGGTCACCGCCGTGTATTCGTGGGATGTGTAAACTGCAGTCGGGTCACTGAGTGCCTGCCGTGCATGTGTGCACGTGGTGTGTGTGCACACAGTAGTCATTCCCGGTCTGGGGAGCAGGGTTCTCTCACGAAGGAACTTATGTGCTAAGCTGAGGAATTTTAAGAATTCTGGGGAAAAAATGGACAAAGCGGTAACAGTTTGGTTACCTGCTCTGCGTCTCAGGGCAAACCTTTTACTCCGCCCCGCCCCCCAGGCCTCGGGTTTCCCATCCGGAAATGGGACCCAGGCCACGTCCCACAGTTCAGACGCCCTAAGTCTCTGGACCCCAGCCTCCAGGAGACGGAAGGGGACCCCGGGCAGCCCATGAGAGGCCCTGCGGAGGGGCGGGCTGTCTGTCAGCTCCCTGTAACCTGAGGCCGGCAACATGCCCGTTACAACACCAACAACGACCTCGCCTTTTAATTCTGCAGCTGGAGAGGGGCCGGCGGGGACTCAGGCCTCCCCAGGGGGCCTCGGATGACTTATCAATCCATCCACGGCAAATGTCGGTGATCCAGGGTGGGGGGATTCTCAGCTGCCAGGCGATCTGTCGGAAGAACACGCCAACTGCTGCGCCGGGGGGCAGGGCGGGGGCAGCAGCCCGGGGTTCGCTGTGTAGAGGAGGCGGCAGCGGCCGCTTTGGTGCAAACAGAAAGTGCTGCCAGGCCCACGTGTCCCGCTGCGCAACGCCCCGAGGCCGCGAAGCTTCGCTGTGCTTTGGCAGGAAGGACAGGGCTCAAACGGGAAGTCTGGGCCAGGTGGCAGGTGGAGCCGAGCTGGCCGCAGCCCCCAGGCTCCTCCTCCCCCGCCCTCCGCGGACCCACTGCTCCTCCAGTTTGATCCTCTCTCCTCCATCCCTCCGGCTTCCTGCCTGTGCTCCCTCCGCCTCCCTGTCCTCTGTCCGCCAGTCACGGGGCACCTTCTTCCTGGTGACTCCAGCCCCAGTCCTGATCCAGACACCCCAGACCCTTCCCACAGCCCACTCTTGGGGTGCTGGGCACCTTCCCCAATCAAGCAATCTGGGGTTTAAATACATATATAATATAAAATTTGCCTTTTTAACCACTTTTAAGTGTACAATTCAGTGACATTAACTACACTGACGATGCTGTGCAACCATCGGCACCATTCCCACCACCCTTTCGTCACTCCAGAACGAGGCTTTTACAGTTAAGGACAGTGACGCTATCTGTGGCACACTGTGCCAGACCCATGCCTGCATCGTCTCATTTCATCCCGATGACGGCCGGGCACATGGCTTCGGCCGTTGTCATCAGCTCGTGGACAACAAGGGGCCCTCGCATCGGTGGGGACGATGTCCGGCGTGGCTGTCTCCATCCGGACCTGCTCGTTCTCTCCATGAGGGGTGCAGGTCCCCAGACTCGAGACCCCGACGTCTGAGCTGCGGTCACGCTCTGCACTGTGGGGCTCTGGGCTGGGCGCTTGCCACCGTCATGTGCGGATCCTGATGCCATCGACTCACAGCTCCAGCAGGTGGCTTCCTGGACACCGGGCTCACACCTGGGCCGCAGCTGGGAGCAGAAGCGTGAGCTGGCCAGCCTGGGTCTGCTCCTCGAATCCTGGAGGACAGCCGTGGCCGCACTGCGCACTGTCCCCAGGCCTCTTTCCTCTCTCTTCCTAGCCACAGGACTGCGGACTGCGGGGGCCGTGAGTGAAGACCGCCGTTCCCGCCCCCTGCAGTGGGACGCGGCAGCGCTGGGGCTGCCGTGGGGGTGGCGGGTGTGGGGGCGGATGCCACGACAGGCCATCCGGAGGGGGAAGGCCTCCCTCCCTCTGCCCCACGATGCCCAGTGCAGGCAGGCAGCCGTGGCACAGAGACGGAGCAGCAGGGTGGGACCGTCCCGAGGAGGCGGCCGCCCGGCCAGTCCTGTCTCCGTCTCGCAGAGCGGTCAGGGAGGTGACGTGATTTCCAGACCGGGCGATGGGATGGGAATGCGACCCTCTGGGCACCGGCACAGGACCTCGGTGTCTTTGGGAGAGAGACGCAGTTCCCACGCTGGCCTTTGAGAGGGCGGGGAGGGGGGGCGGAGGTCGCAGGCGAAGGTGCCGGGGGTGGTGCCAGCTCCCGCCACGCCCTGGCTGTCTGCCAGCTCAGAGAGCTGACTTCACGTGCCCAAGGCCGCGCCCACCCAGGGCCTAGCCGCCTCCCTCACCCCCCAGCTGCACCCACGAGAGGGGCCTCCCTCGCTGCTCGTGGGCAACACTTGTCACCCTGCGTTTTGGGGTCTGTGCCATCAAGGGTCAGGCCCAGCAGGGGACGAGCCTGGGCAGGACCGCCCGACGGCTCCTCGTCAGTTCTGCCCGCTCGGCTGTTATCGCTCAGGTTTCTGCCTCTCTCTGTCCATCCACCTGCTCGTCCACCTTTGCTAGCCCAAGGCCTGCGGTCCAGGCTCTGCCATCTGGACCACGCTGGCTGATCCCACAGGTCTGCTGCTCGCGTCCAGGTCACGGCTGGCCTCACATCCTGTGCAGAAAGCCCTGGGAACACACTACACACCCCCGTTCCCTCCCAGAGTGCGTCTGGCTCCTTCACAAGCACCTTCTGTGTGGGGCGCCACCATGGGCTGGTGCTTGTCCCCGCCACCTGGCTGGCACGGGGCAGGAGAAGGTACCGGGGCAATGGAGACCCCTCTGCATCCTGAGTGACAGAGGGGGGCCCGCATCGCACCCGTCTGGGCTCCTGGGCTGGTGTCGGAGGTGCCAGATTCTGTGCGGAAGGATGGGCTCCGGGAAATGTGCTGGCCTCAACCCTCGGGCCGTGAGAGCTGTCCCATGTCCCCCGCCGACCTCGCTGGCTGCGGGCCCTCCGAGCCTGAGCAGCCGTCCTCGGGATCGATAGCCGAGCCGATCAGCTGGCAACGCGATACTAATGGACGCAGAATTAAAAGGCCGAGGCCCATATTAATCTGGACAGCCACGGAGGCCTGGACGGGGCGGGCGCGGTGCGGCCAGCGGCCCTAATGGAGCCATATTGACCAGGCCATGGCGACCGCAGCCGGCTTGAATGTCACTCTGCAGCCCAGGAACTCGGGGTTTATGGATTTCAGTGTTTTATAGGTTTGGGTTTTTCGTTTTTTTTTTTTATAAGTGACCTCTGCGTTCCCCCCAGATCAATATGCTCTCTGCAGTCGAGCGTGATCGCCGACATTCCGTCAGCGCGGCCTCTGGGGAGGTTTGTGAATCTCGGTGTTGGAAATGTTACTATCCGATGGTGACGGGCCCCGGGCGATGCGGACGGGGGTGTCGGGACCCGGGCCCTCTCCCCGGCCCGGCCCCCGGGACCCGGCAGACCCGCCCCTGGCAACTGCCCTCTTCTCCTTAGGACGAAGTTTTAAGTTCCCGGTTTACAGTCAGGCCGTGGACGGCAGATGGGGTGCCAGCCTTCTCTCCGAATTCAGGGTCCCCTACAGCCTGCACAGCCACCTGGGGGGAGGCACCGCAGCGTGTGACTGTTTGGAGGAGGGGGAACGAGGCTCAGGACGTCCAGCCACGTGGACAAGGCCACGCGGTGGGTGACTGCGGCTCAGTGCCCACAGGGGCGCGGGCGACAATCTCCCCAGCTGGGCCCTGTCCCCCTCGTCTCTCTGCGGCAGGCAGAGCACGGGCCAGCGCCCCTCACACTGGGCGCTGTGAGGGTCAAGGCTGGGGGAGTCTCGGCCTTGTCCCCACCTTCCCTGCCCCCGTGGCCTCCTGCCCCCACCCTTCTGAGACGGCAGCCGCCAGGGATGTAGATTCCAGGGCAGGCATGGCGATTCCTCCATGCAGCCCCCCTGGCTACCCCCCAGGGCTGCCACCCTGCACAGAGCCTGTGGCTCTCCTCTGGGGACCCCGGCCCCCACCAAGCCCAGACCTCCCCTCCTCTTGCTCCTCTCTGCCCCAGTCCCGCCCTCCCGGATCCCTCCTTCCCGCCGCCAGGCTGAGGTCTTGAAAGGGAGGCCCGACCTGGTCCCTCCCCTGCCCTCCAGACAAAGCCCACTGTGTGCAGGGCACCTGGGCGGGCGCTGCGGAGGCCCCGCCTCCTGCCACCCGCTCGCGCCAGCCTGCCGTGGCTACGCTGCGCTCAGACAGTCCTGGGACACACAGGCCCGTGCTGGGCACTGCCTGCGTCAGTGTAAGAGCTGGGATGCGGCTCCATGGGGAGCGGGGCCCTGGTCTCTGTCACCCTCTCTGTCCAGAGCCCGGCTCTCCCCGTCTCCTGGTCCCCGCCCTCATCCCCGCCCTGGGGACACCTTCGCCAAGTCCCCGGCACACAGCCCGGCCTCGGGGTAACCCTTGCCTGGCCCCCTGCAGACTCCGCTCACCAGAAGGACAGGGACCTTGTCCACACTGTTCTTCCTCTGACAGGCCAGTGCCTGCCACACGCAAAATCAGGATGGGGCTGGGGAGGGACGGGGAGACGAGGAAGGACCCAGGGGAGGGCGAGACGGGAACGAGGGGCTGTGGTACCAGGGACGGGTGAGCGAGTCCCCAGGACCCAGGAGCGCCAGGAGAGCCATGGGCCCCCAGGAGGTGTGGGGCTGGGGGCCACTCTGTGTCGGGAACTTGGGGCTCCTGGACTGTGTCGGGCTCAGAGCCAGCCTCCCAGGCCCGGAGGCCATGCGCTCGTCCAGCCCTGTGCCACCCCGGCCTGCTCTTTTCCCGTCGAGACCTGGGCTCCTGCCCCCTCCTCAAGCCCGGGGCTTCTCGCCTCCCCATCTAGGGCCTGCCACGGCCACCGTGGGCAGCCTGCCCTGGATGGCACCTCCCCACACGCCCACCCAGCCTGGCTGTGAGCCCCGAGTCAGCTCTGCTGCCCGGCTGCTCTGTGAATTTTGGCCAAATGCGTAAATGAACTAATGAAGCGATGTGACCACCCCCCCCCGCCCCCCCGTCTCTCGATGGGACACGCCGCTTCTCAGAGGCCAGGTGTCCTGGCCTTTGCCGAGGGCCGTGGGGACAGTGGGGAGAAGGGCTGAGAGGTGACCAGGAGCAGGCGCAGTGTCCGCCCCGCCTGGCCCGGCCCGGCCCGGCCACCTCTGCCCCCCGGCTTCTGCTGCACTCGCCACGTGTGTCCATCCCAGAAGCGGGGGGTCCTGGCCTCCAGCGCAGACGGAGGGGGCTGGGCATCGTCTTGAGTGGCAGCGGGGCCCCTCCTCCCTGCACCCCATCCTGGGCCTCAGTCTCCCCCACACCCAGGGCCCCGTTTCTGGGCTTGTCCCGGCAGCCCGACTCCAGCTGCCCGGCCGGCAGTGAAGTGAGCTCGGACATGTCTGACACTGAATAATTAATTTTCATTCTGTGATAAAAACGTTGTCTATCGATTTACAACCTCTCCCAGCAATAAAGCTCTTCAATGGAAACCTGATTCTTAATTATTGTCCCCAGACCCGCCAGGAGGCGTGTCAGCGGCCCCAGGCGCAGCCCCAACGGTTCCCAGGCGTTTCAGGGCTACAGAGCCAGCTGCTACACCGGCCACCCACTCTGTCCTTCCCTCGTGACCGAGGCAGCCACAGCCTGTGCCGTCCCCCCAGCAAACATCCCTCTGCCCATCCTGGCCGGGCCTGGGCGGAAGCAGGTCAGCGAGACAAACGCCACGCCATGTCCTGGACAGCAGTGACCACTCCAGGGGATCAAAAAGAGCCATTGTCACTCGTGGGGTGGACCCTGGGGTGTGCTGGGCGTGACAGTCCGGTGGGGGAGGGTCCAAGAGAGAGGAGGTGAAGGGGCAGAGGGCGCGGGGCTGTCCAGGGTGGTTCCTGGGGAGCAGAGACGCGCGGTACTGGAAGCGGAGCGGGGTGAGGAAGCAGCCGACACGCCAGGCAGGGTTTCTGTGGCTTGCGTGACAGGGGCCGAGGAGCAGCTCTGGAGAGCGAGCGCCTGCTAGAGCCAGGGCTGACAGCGGCCAAGCGGTCTGCCGGGGGCAGAGGCGGGAGGACGGGAGCAGCCGCCAGGGCCTGAGCTCGCAGGCTCCCCCGAATCGGCCTCTCCCCGCCGGGCCCGGCCACGTCCCTTCCCTGTGCCTCCACTTCCCCTCCCATCAAATGCCGACATGAGGGTCGTAAGGAGTGAGCGGGCCGTGGCTCCCAGTCTGGCACAGAGCTCCCCGCTCGGCAGATTTGGGTGAGGACGGTGGGGACGCCCCAGGGCGCAGGGGACTGGGGGGGGGCGGGTGATCCCCAGGCCCTCCCCGGGCTGCAAGGCCCCTCCCCTCCTTCCGTGGGGCTGGGCTGAGCCGTCTGTCACGCCGGGAACTGGAGGGGCCGCCCTGGTCTCCCGTGGGCCCCTTGGCTTTTCTGTGACCTGACTTTCTGGCTCTGCGCTTACGGCCCACGGCAGCTGCTGGCGCTCAGCCGGGCACAGTGGCGGCCGGCCGCCCGCGGCCCTCACTGCAGGCTCCTGCTTCAGCCGCAGCTCGCGACCCGAGGCGGGGTAACCTGACCTGTCCACTCCCCATCACATTTAGCAAATGACTCGTATTGACCTCGGCCTGGTGCTGGGGCTGGGGGAGGGGCTTAATGGGGCAATTATGGGATTTCCGTTGCCCTCGCTGAGGCCTTGGAGGCCTTCAGGGGCTGCTGGCTCTTTCGTCTTGCCCAGAAGGGAGGAGGCGGCCTGGCCCCTCCTGGATGTCAGCTCAAAGTGGGGAGGCCACACTCTGCCCTGATGCCTGCGCGCTCATCGTGCAGTGCTCTTGGCTCAGGAACCAGGGTCGACCGCCAGCGGGGCGACGCAGGGCCCGCGAAGCAGCAGCAGACGAGGGTGCTAATCACCCACCCCTGGGCTGTAGAGACCTTCACTCTGCACCAGGCCCCATGCTGGGCGCCGGGCTCCGGGGGCTGTGCATCCTGGGGGAGCCGGGGTCCCAGTCTGGGGTCACTGCCCCTGCTGTGTGTCTGGCCCCGACACCGTTGTGACAAGCAGGGCCCTTCCATAGCTCTGAGAGGGCTGCTGATGGGGAGCCTGAAGTCCCCAAAACAGGAGCAGGTGACCGGCCACAGCCAGGGACTCCAAGCACCATCCGCCACAGCCAGGGGCAGCCACGAGTGAATTCGGGGCATCTCAGGTGAGCCCCCGCCCCCACCTGCCCGCACCAGGTGCAAGGAGCAGCCCCTACGCAGGGTGGGTGAGAGCTGGGCCGTGGGGCACGAGCCAGGGCCGGGGAGACCCCTTCCTAGCTGGAGACTGGGTGTGTGGCACCCTGTGGGTGGGGCAGACGCTGCCATTTCCCGTGTCAGCTGAAATCGATGGTGACCGCTGATACCTGCAGAGTGCTCCCCTCGGCCAGCGGCACCCCTGCTGCTTCTGGTCACCTATCATTTGGGACAATTCCACCAGGAAGGGGCTGCCATCCCCTAGAGAGATGAATTGACCTGCCCGAGGTCACTTAGCTATGGGGTGGCAGGGCTGGGACCCAACCCCAGACCAGCACATAGTAGACACTCAGTAAATGGCGCCCACTGTCCACCGTGGGCCAGCAGGGAGGGCACCAGGGCATAAATTCTCCAGTCTCTCTCTTGTCCCGCCCGCCCACCTCCTGGGACCCCCACCATGGGCTGCCCCCATGGGCAGCCAGAGGAAGGTGTTCCCCCGTGCTGCTCAGATCAGCCTCCAGGGGCCCAGAGCCGCCCCAGGACGGGCTCGGAGGGGCTCCAAGGGCCCGTGGGAGCCATCGCGTGGTGACACTAGCAAGGCTCTTGGGGATGGAAGAGATCATCTGTGAGAGGCTCCAGGCCATCAGCCCTGGACTGGGGGAGACGTTCCACGTGGTGGGGGCTGTGACAAGGGGGGCCAGGAGCCGGGGGGAGAGGCCCGAGAATCGTGAGTCTGGAGTAGCACTGAGCTGGGAAGGTGCTTCCTCCAGGCGGGGCCCAGCTCGGGCCAAATCCCGGAGGTACGAACAGCCCCCAAGGGCCTAGAGACAAAACAAAGGTGCCCAGGCCAGCCCTGCTGGTTGTCCTCAGTGACCGAGGGGTCCACACGGGCTGAGGCCGCACCATGGGCGGGCGCCCAGCCTCCTGTCCTCTGTCACCAGGCGAATCAGAGAACACAGGGCAGGGTCCTCGAAAGGGAAACTGAGGCTCGAGAGGCCGAGGGAGGGAGGCCATAGGAGCCCACTGGCCATTCCCTGTGGCTCTGGGTGACCTCCCTGGAAGGACCCGCGGGACCCCACAGCTGCTTTTGCCATGAGGACTCCTGTCCCCGTGTCACAGATGAGCGAAGTGAGGGAGTGATGTGTCACGCCGAGGTCCCAGGGCTGGGACCTGGGGAGCCGGGGTTGGCCCGTGGTCTGGTCCGCATGTGCTTCTCAGGCTGCTCCCGGTCCCGCTGTGGGCACTGCCACCCCGTGAGACACACTGGCTGGCTGGGGCTGCGGTCAGGTGCTGGGGGGGATCCGGGTGGAATCCCAGGGGACCACGGTGGTCCAGGCACCTTCCCCTGGTCCTGCACGGGCCTGAAATCAGCGGCAGTCACTCACAGCAGGGACGCTGCACCAGGGGCTGTGTGGTCACAGCCTCTGCTGGGCGGCTGTGGCTGGTGGAGGCCTCTGGCACCTTCTCCTTCGAGGGAGTGGGAGGGCTTCCGAGGCCCCTGCAGGAGTGGAGGGAAGGCGGGTGGAGTCTCCTCGAAGATCCCACGGAAGAGCCACCGCTCTGGGGCTGCAGGGGACGAGGAAGACAGGCACCGCCAGAGGCCACACCTGAAGAATGGTCACAAAATGCCTGTGTCCCCCGAGGACCGGGACACTGGGGTGGCGGGCCGGGCGGGGGGCCAGGGTCAGGCTCGCTCCCGTCTGGGTCTGGCGTTGGGCTTGGCAGCTGGGGCCCCGCTCGTCGGGAGAGACGGTGGTCGTGGGTCATGCCCGGCTCCTCGGGCCTGGTCTCTCCTCACCCATCGGTGTGCCGGGTCTGCTCCAGGACCGTCCCCTCCCAATGTGCACTCCTTAACCCCTCCCCCTTTCCCGCCCACCCTCCAACGCCCCCATCTGTCAGTCCCCAGTTTGCTCTCTGTATCCGTGAGTCTGTTTCCATTTTGTTTGCCTGTTTATTTTGTCCTTTAGATCCAGTAAGCGTAGGGAACACAGTCAGTAATATCGTGATCACTATTCGTGGTGCCAGGCGAGCACTAGGCTGACTGGGGATCACTTCGTAAGGCACACAAATGTCTAACCCAAGGCCGTACACCTGAAACTGACATAAAATGATATCGAATGTCATCTCTAATGGAAAAAGAAAGACTCTCCCCTCACAGGGGCTGTGGCATCTGCCTAAGGGGGGAAGGGGGACAAGTAAATGAGCCGATGCACTTCCCTGTAGCAGGTGCTGCAGGTGTCCGGCGTGTGGATGGGGGGGACGGTTACACGGGGTCACAAATGAGACTAATGAGAGCCGTAGCTCTCTGCGAGGCCCTTTGGCGTCCTACAGGGGTGGGAAGAAGACGCAGTGGGGGCAGCCTGGGTCCCCGCCCCAGACAGAGGCGGAGGGGGGCGCCCTCCGTTCTCAGGAGCCCTCCCTGCGCTTGGGCCTAAGAGGCGTTAAGTGACTTGCCCGCAGTCCCCAGGGCGTTCCGGCGAGGCCCGTGCTGGCTCCCGTCCTGTTTTCAGACCCTCGCTGATGGCTGTCTCTAAGGGACAGTAATGAAACAATGTTGCTCTGACACGGCTCTTGTCGCCCGAGAGTGTCTAAGTGCTTTAGGAACAATTAATCGGCTGTCGCCCACTCTGGTGGCTGAGAGTGATAACCCAGAGGCTGGGTGGCCGGGAGGGAGGCGGGCGTGCAGGGCCCAGGCCTCCCCCGATAAACACACTCACAGTCATGGCGTTTAGAGCGATCGATACCAGGAAGCGAGGGTCACAGAATGATAGAGGGTCGGACTAGGGGCGTCAGAATCCCGCGTGAGAGGCTCAGCCCTCAGGGGGCGGCCACGCGTCCCACAAAGCTCCGCCTCCCTTTCAGCTGCCCTGGGCCCCCCGCTTCTCCTTCCCGAGCCTCAGTTTCCCCATCTGCACGCGGCCCCCCTTTGCCAGCACGTGAGGGTGGGAAGGGAGTTCCCAGCTGGCTCAGCGGAGGGGACAGACGTAACCCCCACAGACAGGCATGTAAATGTGAATTTGGGGGACTATCGGGGTGCAGCCAAATCCAAGGGTCAGGCTAGAGCAGAGGGGCACACGGGGTCACCGTTTAACAACCTGGGCCCTATGGCCAGGACAAGGGTGCTGAGGGGGTGCCCTGGACAGGCCTCCGTGTAAGTGGCCGAGGACAGAGTCAGGAGGAGCAGCCACAGGAACGAGGAGGGGGACAGGGATGCGGACCGAGTGTGGCCTTGAGCCAGATGGGCCTGGGCGCAGACCCCACTCGGGCCCTTGGCTGTGTCTGCAGTGGGTCCCTGGCCTCTGGGCCCAGGCTCCGTCCCCAGCCGTGCCAGGGTGGGTGCCAGGACTCCCTCTCCCTCCTCTGGGCGGGTGGACTCCTGCGAGCAGGGACCGCAGCTGTCCCGAGCACCACTGCGCCCTTCCCCAGCACCTGGCATGTGCTGGCACTGAGCGAATGAGGGACCCGGGCAGAGGTCGGCCCGCCCCACATGGCTGCTGAGAACGATGCAGCCCGCCCTGTACCTGCCAGCCCAGTGCCCAGCCGCGGCCAGCTCTCCCTCCCTCTCTCCTTGGTCAGCGACCCCTCCCGTGACCAGCCCTGGAGCCGCAGAGACACTGGACAGGCAGGCCCTGCCCGCACCTCCCGAAGCTCCCGCCCCTCCCCCACCGCAGGCCCGGTCCTGCTCTCTCGAGGTGCCGCGAGCATAGTCATGTGTGTCCTGCGTGTCCCCCGTGCCTGCCTCTCTTCCTAATGGCCACTTTGGCAAACAACGGGGAATTACAGAGCTTTGGGGACAATCGGTCACTGGAGACCTGCCTCCCTGTGCAGCAAGAGCACTTTGTGCAATGATTTGCCACGTGGGCAGAGCGACAGCACAGCCAGCCTTCGGAGGCCAGTCAGTTTGTCACTGCTGGGCCGTGTCACGTGTCCCGCTGGATCTGAGAGCAGCTTTGGGGACAGACAGGCCCGGCCTGCCTTCGGTCCGCCTGTGCCACCTGGGGCGAGCACTTCCCCTTCCCAGCAGGACAGAGGTGCCAGGTGGGAGGGGGGGATGGAGGTGGTATTGTGGGTGATGCTCCGCAC
This sequence comes from Pteropus medius, assembly GCF_902729225.1. Classification (NCBI taxonomy): domain Eukaryota; kingdom Metazoa; phylum Chordata; class Mammalia; order Chiroptera; family Pteropodidae; genus Pteropus; species Pteropus medius. Next base: position 13,406,398 of record NW_024349804.1, on the reverse strand, counting down.
AGGGGTCGGACGCGCTGACGGCGGCAGGTGACGCTCGCTGCCGCAAGGCAGGTAACGCATCGTTTCCTCGGGGACACACAGCAAACTGTGTCTCATCCAGCGCAGGATGCACCGCCTCACAGGGCATGGCCAGCTCGCCCCGCCATCGGGGCTGCACCCAGTGGGCAGCGTTAGGGGAATGGGGACACCGCAGCATAGTGCCGGAGACATCTCCTGAGGCCCCCTGACCAGCTGGGGGCACAGAGGGGCGCAGAGACCCCATCGCCTAAACCGGGTTCTCCCCTCGGCGCGAGTGACATTCGGAGCCAGAGTCTCCATTGTCACGGGCCGTCCTGTCAAGCAGCGTCCCTGGCCTCCATCCAATCAATGCCAGTGGTGATCCCAGTCGTGACAACGAAAAAGTTTCCAGCATTGCCCGAAGCTGGGGACAAAGTCGCCCCATACGAGGACCGGGGCTCTGAGGAACGCGGGCAGGAAGCAGGGGTGCCCTGGGAGGTGCGGCTCACTCGCGCCCTCATCTCTGGGGGGGAGGGGGAGGACTATTTCAGGGGGCGCCAGGCAGAGCCAGGGTGACGGTGACGGTGGCAGCGAGAAGGCAGAACCAAACACCGGGACGGGAGGGCGTCTCCGAGAGAGGCCGTTGGGGGGTCCGAGGCGGGTGGCTCGGGAGGGACACTCCGGCCCCTCTGCTGGTGTTCCCCCGAGGCGGGGCTGCCACCAGCACCCGCTGCCCATCCGCAGTCTGCGGCCTCGCGGCCCGGGGTCCAGGAGCGTGAGGATCGCGGGAGGTGGCTGGATGTCACATCCTCCCAGCACTGACTTCCTGTCCTCACGTAGCGCTAATGAGCATGACCATTTCCTGCCCCAGCTGCCACCATGAAGCCAAGTGCCCAGAACGCTCCACTCCAGCCACGGGGGAGGGGCCGGTCCCCGGGGAGGGTCGCCTCCCTGAAGTGCCCAGAAGTGCCTAGAAGTGCCCAATCGCCCCCTGGGGACACCAGCTTCCCCTGCTAACTGTCGGCCAGGCCCCAAGGGGCCCCTGGCGTGCCGGCAACAAGTTTGTGAGATGCCGTCCGCCCAACGCCCAGGTTCTTGGCTTCCCTCTCAGACACCCTGGAATATCGTGGGGAGGCCTCGGAGTCTGCCGGGCTGGCAGCTGCGGGGCCCACAGACCTCCACCCCGTCTGATCACCCCCACCGTGCTCAGCCATCTCGGGGCGAGAGCCGGGCCAGCCTCAGCGCCCACAGCTCTGTCACCAGTCACGCTGGCCTTCTCGGTGCTCGTCGACACCCCTGCACCCCAGCCCACACTCCAGTCCCCCCGACCAGTCAGCTCTTTCCCCACCGCTGCCTGCGACGCTCCTGGGACACGCCGGCCAGGACCTCTGCCCTGTGCCCGGTGGGGCCTGGCACCAGTCTGCCCAGACCCCCGCCCTCCCAGAAACGCGAGCCAGCCCAGCACAGCGCTGGAGGCTGCAGGCCCAGACCTGCTCCCTGGGGCGCCTCGGTGCACCCAGCTGCCCCCTGTGCTGTCCCGTCGGCCGCCACACCCAGCAGGGTCCCACGGAGGACGCTGAGCCGGCCGCCCCGCGTCCGCCCGTCTCTAAGCTGCAGGCACCAGCGCAGGTGTCTCTCTCCTCACCTGGAAGGCCCTTCACCTTCACAGGTTATCAGGTGACGTCCGCTGAGCTCATCATCTGCAGGAAAACTGGTGGCCGCATCTTCGCTTCCGCTTCCTCGAGGTCGTAGGACGTGATGCAGTGGGCACGTCCCTGTGCTACATCCCCAAGTTGCAATGTCTGTGACCTTGCCTTTCTGCCACAGGGCCGTGGGCGTCTCCGGGGGGCATCAACGGGGGCTGGCAGGGGGTCTGCACTCGGGACCCTGGGTGAGGAGCTGGCGTGGAGGGGAGTGGTCTCTCCCAGCCCGACTGGGGTTCTGGAATGTGCCGAGGAGGTCGTGGAGGGGCGCGGGCGGGATGACTTCCCGCACAGGTGAGCGGGGTGTCTGGACGGGCTGGGTGAGCCGTTCCGCGGGCTTCTGTGGACGGGTCCCTGGCGAGCAGCTTCAGTGGCAGGAGCGTCGTGGGGCAGAGAGCCATTTGGCTGCGAGACACACGGCCCTGAGTGGCTCCAGCCCCGGAAGGCAGAGGCGGCTCCGAGCAAGCCGGATGGCCCTCGCCAGATGCGGCCGATGAACGGGGCCGTGGGGGGGCGGGTAGCGGGGGGCCGTGGCGAGGCGGCAGCTGAGGCCGAGCCGTGGGGTCCTCTCTGCACGCCGGCCCTGGCCCCGGCCCCAGCCCCGGCCCCGGCAGACCTGTGCACAGAGGTCTGCTGGGGGCTCCTGGGCCTTGGTTTGAGGAATCTCCTGCCTTGTCACGTGGCTCCCTCACCTTTGGTCTGCTCACCCGGGTTCCCACCCACTCGGGGAGACACTGTGGCGGGAGACCAAGGAGGCCGTGAACCTGGGGATGCTGCCAGGAGCAAGCCATACAATTAGGGAGCGTTGAGCGGCTTCGGGGAGCAGAGCCCGCGGCAGGGGATCAGGAGGTTGAGTCCTCTTCCTAGCTGGAGACTCAGGCTTGTCCTGGACCAGATGGGACGCTGTTGGCTGCCTCAGGGGGAGCAGGAAGGAGCAGGCCCGGCTGGCCTGAGCCAGGGCCTTCCCCATCGAAGGACTTGGGGCCATTTTCTCCTGGGCTCTTCCAAATGGCAGAGGATGTGGCCACGGACCGCTTTTGTTACATCCTGGCAGCTCAAATCCATGGAAAAGAGAGACCTCCTCCCTCCCCAGCGCCTGCACAGAAAATGCCAGGGCAGGCTTCTGACTGGCCCATCCAGGTCACATGCCCTCTCTGGCCAGGGGCGTGGGAGGCATGGTTGGCCGGACTGCCCAGAGGGCCAGGGACATTCGCCGCTAAGAATTGGAGGGAGGGGTCTGGGCTCAGCCTCAGGGAGTCAAAACCGAGCAGGCAGCAGCCAGAGGCGAGTGTTCTGTCACCGCCTTGACACTTTAGGTGGGGCCCAGCTCCGGACCCCACCCCCGGTCTCCCCGCGGCCCTAGGTCCGTCCCATACTGTCCTCTCCTCCCCAGATCCGGGCTGAGGAAGCACCCCCATTTGGAACATGCTGTTTCTGTGTTGGAGACAGATCCAAACCATGAAATCATGTTTACAATTTTTGAAAAATTTGCTTACAGCAAAATTAGCTGGGTTTTGTTTTTTTTTTGCATGCAGTTTAACCAGTTTCCACAAATGCACTGAGTCGTGTAACCACGACCACAATCAACACGCAGAACCTTCATCCGTCCGCCAAATTCCCTTTTTAGTGAAGGCCCCCGAGAGCATTCACGGTCTGTTCTCCGCGCCCACGGAGTCACCTTTTCCACGTTGTCACATCAATGGGACCGCATAGTAGGCAGTTTCTGAACTGGCTTCCTTCCCTCTGGCACAATTACTCCCTCTGCAACTTAGGCGTGCTGTTCGTGAATTAATCGCTCCTCCGTCATCCCGCTGGGCAGATGGGCGGATGTATCGCGAGCCGTTAACCCATCTCCACTCGAGGGCCATGTGGCTGCTGCTCCGGTTTGCCGCGGTCGTGAGTGAAACGGCTCCAAACATTCTCGTGTGGATGCTGCTGAAGCGGAGGTTTCTGCTCGGCTCGGGTAAGTAGGTGCCTAGGGCCGTGGCTTCCACACCCTACGGTGAGTGTAGGTTTAAGTGCTAAGAAACCGTCAAACCGTCCTCCACATTCTCACCTGCAACGCATGGCGGTCCTCGCTCCTTTTCGTCCTCGTCAGCACTTGTTATTAGCAGGTTTTTAAAAAGATTTTAATTAATCAGCGAGAAGTTACCACTCGTTGTGGGCGTAATGCGTGTTTTCCTGATGCGTGATACTGAGCATCTTTTCATGTACTTATTTGTCATTCATATGTCTTCGCCGGTGAGGTGTCTGTTCCAACCTTTGCCCGTAGTTTTTACTGGGTCGTTAGTATGCTTATTATTGAATTTTGAGAGTTCTGTATACGAGTCTCTTATCGGTGATGTGACTTGCAAATAATTTCTCCCAGTCTATGGTTTGTCTTTTCACTCTCTAAGTAATATCTTTCGCAAAGCGAATTTTTAAAAACGTCGATGCAGTCCAACGTATCATTTTTTCGTTTTATGGATCCTGCTTTTATTGACGTATCTAAGAGAATTTTATTAAGCCAAAGGTCACGAATATTTTTTTTCTGAAAGTTTTATAGTTTTACATTTACGCGTATAATGCATTCCGAGTTAATTTTTTATAAGGTGTGAGGAAGGGGTGGGGTCTGACTGTCCAACTGTTCCAGGATCACACGTTGAAAGGTCTGATCTTATTCAGTCACCTTTGCGTCTCTGTCAAAAATCAATTGGCCTTGCACGCGGACGGCTCTATTTCTGCACGTTCTATTCTGTTCTATCGATCTATGTGTCCATCCATCCTTTTGCCAATAATACACTGGTTTGATTGCCGTAGCTTCAAAGCGTGTCCTGAGTTAGGTTTCGTGGCTACGCCAACTTCTTTCCACTCAATCGCTTTCTCCATTTAACTTTTTACTCGGAGATAATTTCAGATTTACAGAAGACCTGCAAGGAGGGCACAGAAACCTTCACCCAGTTTCCCCTAAAATGAACACCTCGCGTAACCACGCTACAGTGACCCAGATGAAGAAATTAACTTTGATACGTTTTTACTAAACTTCAGATTTCATTCAGATTTCACCAGTTTTTCCACTAAGGCTCTTTTTTACTTCTGGAATCGAATCCACGGTTCCGCACCGCCTTTATCTCTCATATTGCCTTAGCCTCCTCCCTGCTGTGACTCGGTGTCCCATCACGGGTGGCCCCGACCTTGATCACTCGGCTCAGGTGCCACCTGCCAGCTTCCTCCTTTGTAAAGTTACTGTTTTTCCTTTGTAATAATTAGCGACACTTTGGAAGAGCTCCCGTTTCTCCCGAAACGCCGCCCACTAATTGCAGCGTCCAGCGTGGACTTCGCCAGCAGCGGTGACTACGGCCGTGTTCTGACAGAGATGGTCTTTTCTTCCTTCTTTCTATGTTATTTAGAGTTCTCTGAAAGAGAGTCGTCACTTCTCTATTTGTGAGTCTGTTTTATTCTTCGGGTTCCGATCCAGTATTATCTTGATCTATTTTGTTGCTTAGCTTGTTCTAGCTGTGGCCGCTAGATGCTCTCCAGAATGGGCTCCCGTGGTCATGTGCCCATCTCTTTTTAAAAAGCGATCTCCCAATTTCTAGAACTCCAAGATGGCCTAGGTCTTTTTCCTCTGCATTTTCTAATATGCTTGTTTGTCCTCTGTATATCCTCTTTAATGAATTGTTAGTCTAAATCTTTCCCTCTTTTTTTTTTTTTAAAAAAAATTGATTTGTTTTCTCGTTGTTGACCTTTGAAGGCTTTTGATCAGGTATACGCCAAATACAGCGCTTTGTCAGAAATGTGATTTGCGAGTATCATCTCCCAGTCTATGGCTCGTCTTTTCATTTTCGACGGTTTTGTTTTGTTTTATTTCACAGAGCAGAAGTTTTAAATTTTGATCAAGTTCAACTTTTTGACTTATTTCTTTGTGGATCATGTTACTGGTGTCTCATCTAGAAACAGCGCCTAATTAAAATCACACTGATTTTCTCCTGTTCTTTTCCTAGAAGTTTTACAGTTTTATACATTTTACGAATGCTCCATTCTGAGTTGATTTTGTTATAAGGTATGAGGTTGACAGGTAATTAACTGCATGTGGTTGCACAATTTTTCTAGCACCATTTGTCATAAAGACTGTCCTTTCTCTAATTGCTTTGGTACCTTTGTCAAAAAATCGTTTGACTGTATATCCGTGAGTCTATTTCTAGGCCCGGATTCTGTTTCAATGACGCGTGTGTCTGCTCCTTCACGATTACCACACTGTCTTGATTCCTGTGGCTTCGTAGCGAATCTCGAAATCAGGTAGCGTGAGTGGTCCAGCTTTGTTCTTCTTTTTCAGACTTGTACTGGCGATGCGACTTGGCCTTTCCGCCTTTGATTCAACATGTGTATGTGTTTTTTTTAAAGAAGGCTGTTGGGATTTCTACGGGGATCGCATTAAATCTGTAGATGAAATCGGGCAGAAGCGACACCTCACTATTCAGTCTCCCAAGCCATAAGCGCTCTCGTCATTTAGGTCTTGTTTGATTTCTTTCATTAATGTTTTTAGTTCTCAGCGTGTAGACGGGGCACATTTTGAAATTTTACATCTAGACATTTCATTCGGGGGCGCTTGGTTTGCGTCTGTGTTTTTAATTTCAAAGTCCAATTCTTCATTGCCGGTGATAGAGACATGCAACTGAATTTCGTTTGTTGGTCATAAACCTCATGACCTTGCTCCACTCCTTTATTAGTCCTCAGGCTTTTTTTGTAGAGTCCTTGGGATGTCCCACATTGAAGTCAGGCTATCTGTGAATGGAGAGAGGTTTATTTCTTCTCTTTTTACTTTTTCTTGCCTTATTGCGCTGGCGGGACTTTTAGTAGTGCTGAGTGGGAGCAATGATCGAGGAGAGGACATCCTTGCCTCGTTCCCGACCTTGGGGAACACGTGCGTTCTCCCGCTTAAGGATATGTGAGCTCTCAGTGCTCTTTCTCAAGTTAGGAAGTTCTCTGCTATTTCTAGTTTGCTGAGAATTTTTTTTTCATCGTGAATAGGTTTTGATTTCTGTCAAATGAATCCGTTCCATTCGTTGAGATAATCATACGGCTTTTCTTCCTTAGTGTGTAAATATGGTGCATTACGCGAATTAATTTAATAATTTTAAATCGCCTTTGTATTTCTGGGATAAAGCTTGGTCAAGAGATTTTTTAATTTCTGTATTGCTGGACTCGATTTGCTAAGATTTTATTGAGGGCTTACACCCCTATATTCATGAGAAATATTGGTCCGTGGTTTTCTTCTCTTGTAATGTCTTTGCTTGATGTTAGGATACGGCTGACCTCATAAAATTCTTCCTGTTTTACTCACTGGGAGAGACTGTGTTAAATTGGCCTTTTTTCTTCCCTAACCCTAAACATTTGGTAGACTTCTCCAGTGAAAATGACTGGGGCTGGAGTTTTTTTAAAGTTTTTAAACCACAAAGTTGTTTTCTTTAACAGACACAGTACTCTTCAGATTATCTGCTTCTTCCTGGGTGAGTTCTGAGAGTTTGTTACTTCATCTAATTCATGGAATTTCTGGTCATAGAGGTTTAGGTAGTAGTCTCTGGTCGTTTTTAAAAAATGGCTGTGGGGTCTGTAGTAATGGCCACTCTCTTCTCAATGATATTGGTGATTTCTGTCTCCTCTTGTCATTTCTTGGGCATTTGCGCTAGAGGTTTATTATGTTATCAATCTTTAAAAATAACTTGGCTTTAACAGGTTGCTCTTTCTGTCAGCAGCTTTTAAAATCTTTTTAAAGATTCATTCCATTACCTTCTCTGTTGCATAGTTTCAGATGAGAGCTCTGCTGTGAATCGTACCTTTATTTTTCTGTATATAATGATTCTTTTTGACTTTGGTTTTCCGCAGTTGGAGTATAAGATGCCTGGGCATCGGTTTATGTTTTGTTTTGGTTTCGATGTTTATGCTGGTTAGTATTCTCTGAGCTTCTTTTTTTCTTTCTTTTTTTAGAGAAGTTTTGGGTTCACCACAAACTTGAGAGGGAGGTGCAGAGAGTTCCCCCATCCCTGACCCCCACACATGCACGGCCGCCCCCGTTACCAACACTGCTCGCCAGAGCGGCACACATCTTACCGGAGGATGAACCCCCAGCGACACGTCGTCACCACCCAAAGTCCGCAGTTTACGTGAGGGCTCACTCTTGGTGGTGCAGAGTCTGTGGGTCTGGACAAACCTATGATGACAGGTCACCATTGTTGTCATGCTCTATAGGGTTTTTTCACCGCCCTAAAAATCCTCTGCTTGGCCCCCCACCTTCTCTGAGTTTCCGGGTGTGCGTTTTGGTGTCCCTCACTCATTTTAATAAATTCTTGGCCATTATTTCTTTAAATATTTCTTCTGCTCATTCTCTCTCGGTTTTCCTTCTGGGATTCCAATTACACATCTGTCAGAATGCTCCAAGTCATCCCAGAGCTCACGCTATTCAGTTTTATGTTTGGTCTCTCTCTTTTGTTCAGTTTGGGTAATTTTTTGAGCTGTCTTCAAGCTTGGTGATGCTTTCCTCAGCTGCGTGGTGCCTCTGGTCAGCCCATCAGAAACATTCTTCCTCTCTTTCTGTGTTTTGAACATTTCCATCTGATTCCTTCTTGGCATCTTCCTCTCTCTGCTGAAATAACTCTCTGAGAAGGCGTGTTGCCTGCTGTCCTGGCAGAGGCCCTTCAGCATGTCCACCACCGTCATACTGCATCCCCGGTGAGCTGGTGCCGACGCGTGTACCGTATCGGCGTCTGGTTCTCAGCCTTGCTTTGTCCCTTTAGAATGTGTCTTTTCCCCCACGTCTTTTTACACCCTCGGCATTTGTTAAAAGCCGTACATCCTGTGCAGGCGCTTCCCCGGGCAGGGGTTGTCCCCAGTTTCGGTCCATTGCGGGTGGTGCTCCCGTGGGCATTTCGATGCCTGTCTCCTGACGCCCTCCGGAAGATTCTCCCGGAATTGCTGGGTTGAGGACTTGCTGGCGCTGGGTTGTGTCAGTTCCCGTCCCCACGGCCATGTCCTGGGGTCCCCACTGCCCCTATCCTCACCAGCACAGTCCTGTGTGAACTCACCACGAACTGCAGCACCAAGAAAAAGGAAAAAAAAAAAAGGATTCTCCGGTCCCGCTTCACAGCGCCCCCTGCTGCCGGCGCCCCGTGCACCTTCTGTTTGTGATGGAGAAGCCCTGGGTGCACCCAGCACCCCACCCCCGCCCCCGCATGTGTGTGAGATGGCTTGGGACAGATGTGTGGCAATGCTGCTGTGCACGAAGGGGCTGAGGTCCCTCTGTCCTCAGCGGGGAGCAGAAGGGCAGCGTGTCACAGGTCTGGGGCGATCAGAATGCCTACGCTGCTCTGAGCAGGTGCGGGTGTGGCTCAGGGCCGCTGGGCGTCTTTGCTGCCTGCAAAGGACCTGAGTGTTGGCAGTGCCTGGGCTGGTGCTGCAGCCCCCGCTCACAGCAGAGGCTCGGTGGCCCTCCTGAGCGCCCTGTCCCACTCAGGTCCCAGGAGGCCGTGTCATTATCATGCTCATTTTCAGGGCACGGAAATCAAGCTCTAGCGAGGACTAGGGTCCACCCCAAGGGGCTCCCGGGACGAGCCTGATGGAAGCCCGGCCCCATGTTTTCCCTTTGTCCACGGCGGTGTGGGGGCAGCGGCCGGGGACAGCACCGGGTGCCCCGCCCCCGCCGGGCACAGGAGCATCGCGGCGCTTAATCTCTCTGGGGAGATGACCCGTGCTCGGAATCCGCCGGCGGCCCGGGCTCCCAGCCTACGGATGCACGATTTCACTCCAGGTCAATCATCCCCCAGGCTGCCCGAGGCTTTGGGGCCCGGCGAACAAACGCCTGCTCTCTTCCCACGGGCTGACTCATCTGGAAACTTCCATCTGGGCGGTGGGCGGGCCTGGCTCCAGGAGGCCACGTGGCAGCACCTCACTGGGCTCCCCACACCCCCGAGGTCTGTGCCATCACAGACACCCCGAACCGCCCGCCTGCCCCGAACACGGGCGCCCGGTTACGCGGGGGCGGGCCGGGCCGGCCGGACTCGGAGGCGCTGACCGGCGTCCGCCGTTTGGTCCGCGAGCGCCCGGCACGGGACCTTCTCCTGCATTTTACATGACCGCGGGGCCTGTTCCTTGCGCCTGTCTGGTCGCGTCACGTCATGGAGGGTTCTCGGGCGGCCGGCGGCTCCGGGCACAGCCGGGGTGGCGTTCGCAGCGCAGCTGCTGCCCCGGCCGCCCAGGGGAGGTGCCGGCCCCGTGGGGGCCGCACGGCGGGGCCTTCGCCCGAGTCGTGCCCACGGAGAGGGGCAGCGAGGCCAAACGGGGCTCGGGGGCGGATGGAGATGCGGGGAGTGGCTGGGAGGACGCGTGACTGCGTGAGCCGTACGAGGCCGACACTGTGCACGGGTGTGCGTGCGTGTGTGCGTGCAGAGCGTGAGTGTGCGCCCGCGTGAGTGCGCAGATGCGTGTGTGCGCAGTGCCCGTGTGCGTGCGCGTGCGTGTTTGGGACCGAGAGCTGCTCACGGGCGTCCCGCCAGGCCTAGCAGGACCCTGACCTGTGAGCCACTGAGGAGGAGGCACCTGCCGCTCATGGCCTGTCCCCTGCTCCGTGCGGCATGAAACGCACGTACAGGGTTGGCCTGTGTGGCTCCCGCCCCAAAGCTTTGCGGTGGTCCCCGCGACGCTGAGTCCCAACTCCTTAACCCTGTGTCCCCGGCCCCAGCTCGTCCTCGCGGAGTTTTCATCCGAGACCTTTCCCCTCCCGCCCTCGCGCACCACCGCACCTCACCCCGACTGCGGCGCCACCTCTCCGAGCCTCGATTTCCCTGTTTGCAGAGGCTTCGTGGCTGGGCAGTGGGGGCGAGGGCTGCGACGCGCTCCGCACGGGCCCGGCGCGTGCAGATAGGCGTTTTCCTCCCGCACACCTGCGTTCTGGGGGGGGGGGCGGCAGGTGGAGGCCACGCCCCCTGCATGTCTGCGTCCCCTGCATGTCTGCGTTCCCTGTGCCATCAGACCCTGCGCCTGGCAGACAGACGCGCACGGTGTGCCGGGGGAAGGACGGCAGCCTCCATTTCCCAGGAGGGGTGAGACGTCGCAGTGGCCCTACGGGGGTGGCGGGGGGTGGGGGGCGGAGGGCAAGGGTCTCCCGAGGCTGAGAACCACTGCGCGGGAGGCATCCGGCCAGTGAGTGAGCCCGGACCCGCGCCGGGCTGGGCTGTGGCGGGAGCCTCATCTCCCGCGACGCTTTTTGCTCCGATGGTCGGGTTCACAGGCTGTACGGTAACCTGAGGCATTCGGTAGCGATCTAATTAAATGTTAACACATAATTAAAGTGATTTGCGATAAGCACAGTTAACAGTTTGATAAATCCATTCCTGGCCGACTCCATGCTGAACACGGTCGCTCCCTATCAGCAGTGGGCTGTTGACATCCACTGAGCATTAGGGGGCACACGTCCGGCTGGCACGGTACAACGGCCACCCAAGACCCTCCGAGCGCCAAGCCACGACGCCGCCACCCCCGGGTGCGTGGGGAGGTGTGTGTGGACACGGGGTGCTGCCGTGGGGTGCGGGGAACAGTTAGTTTCGGGGGCGTTTTTGAAGTTGCTGCGTCTGAGTGTCTGGGCAGCTGCCGGCCAACACGCAGAGAATTAAGGACAAGCTGGTTTCACCCTGGTTCAAGGCGGCCTCCTGGCTGAAGGCTGTAAACCACTGCTTGCTAATGGAATTAATTGCTCAGGAATTAACTCCGCATTTCTGCATACCTGGTGATGGGGAGTGGGGGGGTGACAGCCACTTTTGCTTGAATATCCATCCTGTGACTTGGGGGCAGCAGAGAGAGGGCACCCGGAAGTGAAGCATGTTTGCTCAGGGGAAATGCAGCCTCAGAAAATACAAAACAGTCTTGGGGCTCCCACTTCGCTGGTCCCCGAAGACCAAAAGGGCCCGGGGAGCGCGAGGGACTGTTAGAACTGGACAGTGCCAAGAGATCACCTTAGCCCAGCCTCAGCTGGGGAGGTCGAGGCCCAGAGGGAAAGCCGCGTGGCCGGGTGGGCAGGCCCAGGCCGTGCGTCCGTGGGGCTGGGCTGGGCTCTCAGCTGGACTGTCTCCGAGTCCCAGCGCCCTCACCTGGGATAACTCAGCCTCAGGTGGTGGAGAGAAAGTTGCGGGAAGCGGTGGGTGTCGGGTGCCTGCGGAGGGCCTGGCCCGTGGCCCCTTCCCCGGCCCTCCCCGTGTGACCGGCCGCTGCACAACCCCGGATGCCTGCAAATGAGGTTGAGGGTCGGCATCCGACCCGGGTTTATCGTTCAATGGCTGGATCACTGGTGAGTTCAGTTCGGTCCCAAGATAATTCACCGAGCACCAGCCGTGTGCCGGGCACTCGCATGACGAGGACCTAAGTGACACCTTCCTCGCTGGACCCCACTGCCATCTCCCCCTCCGACTCACACACAAGTCCTTTGGCCGCTGGTCAGGGCTGTAAGAGTCACTGCCACTGCTCTCCGCCACCACCTCTGCGATCCTGCTCACCTACCCTCCCAGTCCGGGCTTCGACGCTGCCTCCGAGAAGCCCTCCAGGACTCCACGATTAGGCTAGGCGCTCCTGTGCTGTGCTCCGTCAGCTCGCATGTCCTCTTATGCCTGCTCCTCTGCCCTCGTTAAATATGTGTCTCTCGCTAGACTGGAAGCCGCCGCAGAGGGCTTCCTAGCCTTCGGTCCCGGGCAGGTGACTTCTGCAAGCCCCTACCTCACGGATCTCTCACGAGGATTAAACAGCACGACGCAGGAGCCCGTAGCACGGGGCCGGCGCCTGTGAAAAGCCTGCTGATGTTAGCTCATGCGACTACTGGTCTCAGCCGTCACCAGGGTCTGGCATGGTGCCTGTCTTGGCGCCCAGCTAGAATGGTGGCTGACGGCGCAAGTGTCTCAGGCAGGGTGCTGGGCACACGGAGGACGGCAGGAAGGCTTTATGGAGTGTGCCCTCACCTGAGCTGGGCCGCAGACCAGGAAGCAGACAGAGACTGTGCGAGTGTGTGTGCGAGTGTGCGTGCAAGTGTGTGCGTGAATGTGAGTGTGAGTATGTGAGTGTGAGCGTGATGAACCAGGCGGTCCAGGTAAAAAAAGCGAGAAAGGTAAGATGAGTGAAAAGAGTGATGCGTGAGCGTGAGAGTGAGTGCAGAGCGTGAGCCGAAAGGAGAACGCTTATGAGAGCCAGAGCGAGGTGTTCTGAGCGATGCGAGCAAGGTGCGCACGAGTGTGCGTGAGCAAGAGTGCGCGTTTATGCAACGAAAGGTGAGTGCGCTGCAGGCAAGCGCGGTACGCGCAAGCGTGAGGTGTGTTCAGAGGAGTGAGCGTGATTGGCGTGAGTGATGAGCGCAAGATGATGAGCAAGGTGCGCGAGCGTTTAACGCCGAGCGAGCGTGAGCGCGGTGAGCGTGAGTGCGATGCGGGTGCAGGTAGTCCGGGGGCGGGGAAGGTGAACTGAACTGTCAGGAGTGTCCATAAAGGGGCGAAGAGAGGCAAGAGCAATACACCAACGATGATCTGAGCCTGAACCGTCCCAAAGATCCGCCACACCCCAGAGCCGCCGCCGTGTCTCAGACCAGATGACAGGAGCCCACCGATACGACGGGCAGGGGATCGACTGACTCACAGGAGACCCGCCCCTCTGCCGGGGCAATGCGACGTGACCCGTGCGGGCCGTGTGGCTCGTGAAGGGTGTGATCCAGCCTGACAGCGATGCCGGACTGTTCAGCGCGTTCACGTTTAACGTCGTCACTGACGTGGCATTGTACCTTACTGTTTCTTTGCTGTGTGTCTTTTTCCTGCCTTCTTCTTTTTACTGTTACCCCATTTCCCTCTGTTCATTCGTTGGTGTTCGTGGAAACCTGGAGACGAAAACCGGTGTCATTCACTTATTACAATGCAGCAGAAATGATCTCCTTAGCCGCTCTAACGATGTTAGAAGCTTAGGACACTCGAATTCCATTTGTTCTTCCCACGTTTTACGTTACCATTTTTCTGCCCTTTATTCACACACGTGTTTGAAACCCCATAATAAAAGCAGATTCTCTCCATAATTTGCCCTTTTAAAACATTTTAATTACGCTTGTTTAGACACCCTCGCCAGCGAAATCCAGCGTGAGGAGAAACGCCGGGTCTGTTTCTATTGTCTGTTTCGCCCCCTTGGTTTTCGTCCATGTGGTTCGGCCTCTTGGCATCTTCGTGACTTTGCTTTTATTGGCGGATATTGTGCACACAGGTTATACTGGCTCCAGGTGACTTTACTTTCTACCCAGGATAGCTACTCACTTCCTCTGACAGGTGGACTAAGTGTGGGGCCGGTGACCTTCGGGGCTGGCGATGTCAGTCTGGGTTCGGATTTGGTGGGGTTCGGCCTATCCTGGTCCCCCCGTCCTCCTAGTGCGGCCCTCCAGATCTTCCACAGAGAGCTTGCCGTGTTCCCCGATTCTCGTCCTGCCAGGTCTCTGCCTCTTTAGCCCCACAAGACTGGGGAAGTTGCTTCTGCTTGTCGGAGCCCTGACCTAGCTTTTGAACCCCTCCGGAGGCCCGTTCCCTTAGGCAGCTTCAGCATCTGGCAAAAGTCTTCGCAGGGAAAGGGTCCATGTTTTTGAAGGCCCTAAAGCCTCAACTGTGTCACTGTAGCTCTGCAAGCCACCCAAAGCTCCAGGGGCCCCTGTAGCGGTCCCCTCCCGGCAGAGCCTTCCTCCCGGGACAAGCCCACGCTCTCTGTCCTTGCCTCTGCCTGGGTCAGTAGATGCCCCCTGCACTGACCCCGGCCTTCTGGGTCTCGTTGCCTCTGCAGCATCGTCATGAGGAGACGATTTTGTCCTCGGAGAGCGCCCTGGCCTGCCACAGACCCCCGTCCCATGGAGAAACCGGCGATGAGTTTAAACCAGGGACCCGCCTCCACTTTTGGGGGCATTTTGTTCATTTACGTGATTTTCCTAGCCCTGCACAGCGCTTGCCTCGTTTCGTCTTCGCGACAAATCGGAGACGCTTTTCCGTGAGGCTTGCGTCCCGACGGCCCCCAGGGCTGCTCTCGAAGCATCCGTCTTCTCAGGAAGTTTCCTCGATGCTCCCAGTTGAGCTGGCCACTCGCCCCTCCCCACCCCTTTTCTCCTGCAGTTCGTTCTTCTTCATGGCTTGTCCCCCTCTGCTACGGTACTTATGTTACTGATTCATCTGTGTTGTCTCTGCCTCCTCCAGCAGGCAGAAGTTCCACAGGGCAGGAATTTTTACTTGTTCTGTTTACTGCTGACGCCGTGCCCAGACCCTGTAACAGGTGCTCGATAAACATTTGCTGAATGAGTGAGGACGGCAAACCCTGCTTAAGAGACAAGGAAACCAGGGCCGACTTTAAACAACACAAACAACCAGGCCACACTCGCAGGGGCTGAGGTTAGGACAACACATCTTTGCGGGGGCAACACAATTCCACCCAGCACAGGGGCGAGAACAGCTGTTTGCTCTTGGCTGTTTCTCTTACCCGCCCAGCGGCTGGCTCCCAGAGGCCGTCTCCTGGGACCCCTCCCTGTGGCCCCGTCCAGCCCACATTTGCTGACTCAGTGGTTCATGTCCACTGAGCACCTTCCTGTGCACTGGGGACCCCTAGAGGATAAAGCCACCGGGGCGCCTGGTGGGAGAGGCAGGTGCACAAGCAGGTTGTGGGTGAGTGCCGCTGGGCGACAAGGATCCCGCTCGGGGACAGGTGACCACTGTCACGGGGACACATTAACGTTGTAGCGAGGGGAAGCAGAGTCGGGAAGCATGCACGGACACGCCCGGAGGCCGGAAGCAGGGCGGCAAGCCCCGGGAGCCCGCGCGTCTGCGAAGAGGCAGGCGGGAAGGACCAGGGCAGCTGGGTCTGAGGGAGGGGACCCCAGAGGCCGGCGGGGGTCACATCACAGAGGCGCCGCCTGCAGCCCCTGACCAGGCCACGGAAGCCGCCCCCGCTGACCCAGCACCAAAGAGACGCCAGCACCTGGGAGGGACGCGGCGAGTGTGGTGGGCAGGGCGCGTGTCTGGAGCGACCGAGCGGGAGCAGGTATTGATCCGCCACGCTCTGGCGGGAGCCCGGTGATGGATGAAGAAGCCCTGGGTCCCTGGGCGCGCAGGCCCAGCGCGCTCACATTAGGCCACTGGCGCCAAAACGGTCTAGAAAGCCCATCACAGAGGCGCAGGCGGCACGCACCCAACGGCAATTACACAGCCAGCCATTAATTAATGAG
>NW_024349804.1:13389541-13390271 GCF_902729225.1 Pteropus medius | reverse complement strand
GGGGTGGGCGTGGGGCGGGGGGCGACGCCTGCGCTCGAGTTGGTCTCTGCTCTTCCTGAGCTGTGTGGCTCCTGCAGCGACACCTCCCTGAGCCTTGCTCCTCCCACGAGGCTGCACCCGCTCGGGGGTGGCTGCGGATAAGCGGGGTAACGCAGGCACAGCGCCTGGCACGGGGGCCAGCGCACGGAGGTCCCGGGGCACGTACCCTGCTTCCCCGGGCAGAGGTGCAGCAAGGACACAGGGACGCGTCCCCTGTGGGTGACTCACAGCCACACTGTGCCCAGAGCGTGGCACAGGCACTGACCCGGGACTCTGCTGGGAAAGACAGCTGGAGTGGTTAGACGTGGCAGAGACACCGCCAACACGCCCTGTGTCCACAGCTCAGGTGGCACTGCCAGTCACTGTCCCCAAAACTCGGCATTACCTGCCCGCGGGTCTCCTCGCTCCCATGGCCCGTGACGCGGCTCAGACCCCGGCCCTGCCACCTACGGCCCCTTCGGCCGCTACTCTCGGCCGCCCAGCCTGACTTGGAAGGACGCACTCGTCCGTCTCGTCACCCTGGTCTCTGCCGGGCCCTGTCCTGCTCCTGCTGCGCCCCCTTCAGTGCGGCTTGCGGGCCACGCCCCTTCAAAGACCAGACCTGATGTGAGGTGCTGCTCGCCGGCCTGGGGGGGCGCGGCCCCGCCCCCCCTTCTCCCCTTACCTTGCTGTCCCCATCGCTGTCCCTGGC
>NW_024349804.1:13385953-13389515 GCF_902729225.1 Pteropus medius | reverse complement strand
CCTTAAGTGCTGGTGTCCGGAAGGCGCTGTCACCTGCCCCTTCTCTATATATTCGTCTTTCTAGGACTTTATTCTTTTCTTCCTCCTTCCTTTTATGCTTAGGAATTTTTTTTAATGACCTTTATAAAACGATTTCATTGGTTTAGCCTTCATATATTTTTTTAAAAGCTTGAGCCTGGGATAAGGGGTCATTGAAAACTTGCAAAAGAAAAGGTCAATTAAATTTCTAAACGCGGTACCGATTGCGGGCGAAGCAATCGAATGCAGGTTTCGAAACTGCGCTCGAGAAGCTGGCGACGTGTCTGCCGCTGAGTTTTACTGAGTGACACACCAAACGCGACCGAACTCAAATACGATTTCTGCTGTCTCGACGGAACGGCAAACACACGAGGACACGCGATGTATATCTCTCAGCGGAGCGTCCCAAAGACATTTAAAAACGCGGCTGCCGTTTATGCAAACCCGTAAGGGGACCAGGACAGTGGCTGGGAGGCCAGCTACGGCTACCTAGCAAGAGAGCGGGCACAGCGGTGACCTCTGGGTCTGTGCTGGAAACCAGGCGTTTGGGGTTGACGTCGGGGGGGAGGCGCCTGTTGCCGCGTCGTCCCCAGGACCAGTGGTGCGGTGTCAGTGGACGTGGCCCTGCTGCGTCTCATCCGGTTTCCCCCTTGACGCGCCCTCAGCTCCTGCCCCGACAGAGCCCCAAGTGCCTCGGCAACGTCAACGGCTGTCTGACCCTGAGGTGAGGTGAGGACGCGTTCTGAGCTCTGACCGTCAGGTGCAAGCTGGGATCGGAACCTGGGCCTCTGGACAAGGCTCCTGGGGCCACAGCCGGCACCTGCCCGTCTCCACGCTCTGGGGACGTAGGGCTGTCCTTGGGCCCAGGTGAGAATCCCAAGCAGGCATAGGAGGCTGGGAGGTGGGGAGCAGGCCCACCACGTCCGAATACAGTTCCCCCTCGCTCAATGCCTCCCTAAGCTCCCGCCCCAGTGGGCGGACACAGGCCTGGCTGGCACTAGGGCCCCTAAGGGCTGTCTACTCGCCATGCCTGCCTCGCTGGAGGCATTGCGGCTTGGAGCACCGGCTCTGGACCCAGCCAGGTGCCTGGGTTTGCGTCCGGCACCTCTGCCCATGTGCTGGGAGACCTTGGACACGACGTGACCTTTCTATGACCTGATTCTCATCAGCTGTAAAGAGGGTCCTAATCCCTACGCCCAGGGCTCTCGGAAAGAGTGAGCCAATGTACGTAGCGTTCTCTACACAGCAGCCCCAGCCAGTGTCAGTTGACTGACTGACTGAATGAATGAATGAATGAATGAACAAGTGAGTGGATGAGGCCCCTTGGCCCCGGCGAGGGAGTGGAGAGGCCGGGAGTCCACGGTCTGCCTGGCAGCCCAGACCACTGTCTCGCTGGGGAGCCTGCTGCCTGCGCAGGGTCCCCCACACAGACCCCTGGGCTGACGCCCGGCCAGCCAGGCCCGACGCCCTTCCCGAGCACCCGACACCCTCCCCGTGCTGCGCAGGGCAGGCGCTGTGGGCTGTCTCGCCAGCCCAGAGCCCCCAGCCCATTTGGGCCTGAGGGCGGCGTGAATCCAGGCGGGGCCTCTGGGGTTTGGACGGCAGCCAGTGCGGTGAGCCGGAGGGTGGCGGGACAGGCTGGTGGGCCGTCGGGCCGGTCCAAGCGCCTCCGGACACCACCACATGCGTCCACCTCTTGCCTGATGTGGCAGGCAGCTCTGTGAGGCCACAGGCTGAGCTTCAAACGCTCACCGTGCTAGCTCGGCCGCCGTAACAAAGGACCACAGGCTGGGGCTTCAGCAACGGAAGTCCAAGGTCTGAGGCCTCTCTCCCTGGTGTGTAGACGCCGCCTCCTCCCCTCCCCGTGTCCTCATGCGGTCATCCCTCCGTGCGTGTCCGTGTCAGCCCCTCTTCCTATAAGCACACCGGTCATGAGGGCTCAGGGCCCAGCCCAGTGACCTCGTTTGACCTAAATCACCTCCGGAAAGACCTGATCCCCAAGTACACTCGCATTCTGAGGCTGAGGGTTAGGGCTTCACCGTGTGAATTTTGTGGAGGGACGCGACTCAGCCCACAACGCCCATCCTACTGGGCCCTACGGGCGTGGGGCTGGCCTTGGGCCTGCGGGCTGGGCGTCCAGGACTCTTTCCAGGCCAGGCCGCAGAGGTGAGGCTGAGAACGGCCCTGCGTGGGGGTCTCGACGTCTCCATGTGCTCTGGGAGACCTCCGGGTGTCGCGGGGAGGCTGGTCTCCCGGGGGCCGGGGACCGCGGTCTCCTGCGGTGGTGTTGGGCTCGCGCCTGTGCTCAGCTGCCATCGGCGCTCCCAGCATCCCGCCCGTTCCTGCTCGGCAGCCACCGGCTGTGGCGCTATGATGAGGACCCCGAGGACAGGCCAGGTCCCCCGGAGCTGGGAGGAGCCTGGGCCCCTGCCGGCGTGGTGAGGCCTCGCGTCTGTGGGCGCCATCGGGCCCACGACCCGCAGCGTCTCTGCGGTCCTGCGGGTGACTCGCCCCAGGGAGCACCGTGAACCCGCTCTGAGTGTCTTAGAGTCACACTCAGGCGGCTCTAGGCAGAGCAGCTGCGTGTCCTCGCCCTGACGAGAACTGCCTGGCGGTTCCTGCGGCCCCAGCCAGGAAGCGGCCTCCGCAGGAAGCGTGTGACCACGTGCGGCTGTTTTCAGCTGCGGGGTCTACTCCGCTGTTAACTTCCCAAAGTGAGTCCAGACGGTGCGTGAGCGTGCGGGACGAGACAGATCCGTTAGCGGCCTGAATAATTCAGAGAGACCTGGGCAGCGAGCGGGCGGCAGGGTGTTCCCTGGGTCTCTGGGCGCATAGATTTTCCTTTAAGAGACGGAAGATCAGTGGACGACGAGCCGATGATCCTTGACGACACGGCAGACCGGGCCCGTGGCGTCAGACAGCCCTTCGTTAAGGAGGGCGCACATTTTCGTGCCCTAGATGAATTTGTTGGTTAAGCTTAGAAGCAGCCCCTGGCGCTGGTCAGCGATGCGCACCCCGACTCAAAGTCCACGCCCGGGTCTTGGGTGGGAAGTTGCCCCCACAGGACTCTTGGTGCTTCAGGAGCTGTGTTTGGGCAGAAGTTGCAAAGTCCGCCCTCCCCGCTCCCACGCCCAGCCCTCGCCCCCGCCGACCAGCAGACCCTGAATGAGCGAAGACGGAGGGGTGCCCCTTCCGTGCCCGCCGGCCTTTACGTGAACACGTTTAACCCTCCGTATTAGCTCTTTCTTGTGGCCCTAACAGGTTGTCACAAGACCTGTGACTCCAATAACAGACATTTACTGTCTTGTGGTTCTGGAGGCCAGAGACCAACAGTCCCGCTGGGATAAAACTGGGCCTGTTCAGTCTGGGGCTCTGGGAGGACACGCTTCTCGGCTTTGCCCGGCTCTAGAGGACCCCCTCTTTCCTTGGCTCATGGCCCCTTCCTCTGCCCTCAAGCCAGCTGCAGTGGGTCGAGTGCGTCTCACGGGGGCTTCACCCGGGGCCTTCATCTGGGGGCAGGGAAGGCTCAGAGGCCAAGCTCAGG
>NW_024349804.1:13366370-13385916 GCF_902729225.1 Pteropus medius | reverse complement strand
CCCAGGCCAGGGCCCCCCACCTTCCCACACTGCTTCACCCCACTGCTTCCCCCTACTTCGTGGCAGAGAAAGTTGACTTTTAAGCTCCGTTTTTTAAGTCGAGAAAAGTAACCAAACAAAAGGGAAAGGAAGAAGAGAGGGGAGCGGTGACGGGGTGGAGGGATGTTTGGGGGTGCCGTCTGAGCCCCAGGACCCCCGGCATCTCCGACAAGGCCCACGAGAGGCCCGTGTCCCAGAAGGCTGGCGGGCGGCCCCGTGAGGTCGGTGGCGACGGGAGCCCAGGGCTGTGAGGAGAGGGGCTCCCCGTCCGGTGTGTGTCGTGAGCGGGGGGCGTGGGTACCTGCCTGCTCGGGGCGTGTGGGGTTCTGCGGCACCGTTGGGGGGTGAAGCACAGAAAGCCGGGCCTGCCCGTGCCCCTGGCCTCGCCCCCGTCTGCCCTGGGGCTAGTGCTGAGAGCGGCTTTGAAGGGCAGGGGTGGCCAGGCTGGCTGCGGGCAGGGCAGAGGGCAGAGGTCCTGGGAATGCGGAGGCCCTTAGTGCTGATCAAAGCCGGAGGTGCCGCTGGCAGGCGAGGTGCGGCCCACCTGGCTCTCATTAGGCGCAGCCCGGTCCCGCCGGCCGCTCCGTGCACAGACCCCCGAGACAGACCTCCGCCCCGCGGGCCACTCACTGCACCTGGCGGCCGGCCCTGCAGGCCAAGCGGGGGCCGGCGGGCAGCGGGGACTCCAGCCCCGCGCCCGCTCCTGCCCAGCCCGGCCGCCCGCCCGCCTTGCGGGTGCTGTCCTCCCCTGGGAGACCCCTCTCTCCCTTGGCCGCCACCTTCGTGTCACCCTTGGGGGCTCCCCCGGCCTGGTCGCCGCCTGCGGGTGTCAGCCTGTGCTGTGGGCCTGAGCCGAGGTTCCTCGCTACGCACACCTTGCTGCCTGCTGACGCCGGGCCTCACGCAGGTCCCCCCAGCCCGCTATGCCGCTCCCACAGATAAGACCCTTGGGGGACAGCCCTCCTTGTCGTGGGGACCAGGTCCGTACAGGCTTCGGCCCTCCCCCCACCGAGGACCGACTCGGAGGGCGTCACAGCCTCCTGGGAGCCAGAGTCCCCACCCGGGTCCCCTCCATACACACACACAGCCCTGGCTGGCCCCTCGCTCCTGTGTGGGTGCAGGGTCCACCCCCGGCCTGCGAGCTTATGTGGCTAGTGAAATGCCATCTGCGTCACCTGTCCGGTGCCGAGCGCGGCTGTCCACCTAGCAAGGGGACCCCTCCCTCACCAACAGAGGGAAGACGGGGCGTTGAAATCCTGCCCTGAGCACGCTGTCCCCTGCAGGCCGAGCTTCCCAGTCATTCTGTAGGACCCAAGTGGGCGGTGGTGCCTCCCGCAGCAGGCGGCAGGGATGCCGTGAGCCGGAGCCGTGAGCCGTGACTCCAGCTGCCTGCACCCACTCCCTGGCCCCCTCCCGACCCCGCCTGAGCGACCCGCTGGCTGTGCGCTTGCCTGACCCTCAGAGCTTGGACGGACACAGCAGACCTCGAAGGCACAGAGACGAGTGTTGCACCAGCCCCTCCCCGCCCCGCGGCCTCCGCCCGTGCACGGATGTCCATCCTGTGCTCCAGCGGCACCCAGGGGCTTGCCGCTCCCTGTCACAGCACTTCGGGAACCTGGGGCTGGGTCCTCACGTCCGCTGCACGCTCTCCCGAATGTCCCCTCGGAGTGCTTCCGCGAGGTGGGCGGCTGGACGTGCCCAGGGTTTGAGCCCCAGCTGGACCTGCTGTGTGGCCTTGGGCAAGTGGCTTAGCCTCTCTGGGCTTAAGTCGTCTGTGCGTTTGATGGGAATCGCGGTGTGGAGGGAGCCCGCGGGCTGCACAGCCCTGCAGTGGATGTGAATCCTCTTCGCAGGAGAGGCTGAGTCTGGGCACCAGGCGCACGCCAAAGCGACCCCATCTGGGAGGGGGAAGCAGCTGCGCTGGCTTACGGGGCGCCCCTCAGTGCAGAGGCCCCCTCCAACGCCCTCCATCAGAGTCCTCCAGGTGCAGGCTCATCCTGGGTGCGACTTTTTAACTTGCTTTTGGAGGTCCCCAGATTCCTGGGTACAGCTGGCGAAAAAGCATGAGCTTCAAAGTCGACTCTGGCCCCACCACTTATAAAAGGAGGGACAGTGGGTGGGCACGGCCGAGGAGGAGGTGCCAGGTGCCACGTGGCTGGCATACGGCAGGGGCCATGGAGCTGCTGGTTCACGGGGCCTGGCTGCTGCTTCTAGCAAAGGATAAAAAGCGCCATCTCAGCTCCATTTGGCCTGCGGAGGACTCAGCCTGTCCCCTGGCACTCACCGCCCTCACGAAGCCCGGCTAATTGTCATCCCCTAGTGACAGCCGAGGAGGTGCAAACACAGTCTTTTTCTCAACACTTTTACTGTGTGTCAGCTGTTGTGGTGTGTGGACACTCAGATGGGTCCAAGAGAAGTCAGGGGCCACCCAAGGTCGCACATCCCAAAACAATAACCACCCGTAACATTTCTACGAAGCATGTACTGCCGTATTCCCTGTATGTAACTTTTCTACACATAATTTTTTCTAATGACATGATAATATGTTCACAGTTTGTAACCTGATTAGCTATTTTTCCTGTTATTTCCAGTGCCTTGCGATGTAATTTGAAATAGCCGAATGGTGTTCTGTCAGAGGATGCTTTGGAGAGAAAAAAAAAAAAGCCATTTCTCATTGTTTTCACTATTGTGACGAATATGAAGTAGCTTGTTTTCCATATTTTTGATTAGATTCTTAAGCTGGATTCCGCCAGGAAATCGATGGGTCAGTTTTGTGACCTCGAGAAAATGAGACGCGAACAAACAAATACAAAGCAACGAGCAAAAATGAACAAACGAAAAACCATGCAGACGATGCCCGAGCCATTCTGTTTTCTTTACAAAAATCAGGAAGAAGCCCCAACGTGATGGTCACGTGCCGTAAAGCACCAAATCGATGCTCTCCGATCACGTGTCACCCAGGATCCTCCGGCTCTGAGACGCCACACGGCAGTGCGGTCACTGCATCGAGCGCCCGGATCCGCACGGGCGCGGCTGCGAGGCCCCTCACACACGCAGAGCGGAGCGCATGTTTGGTGTTAAGGGAGTCGGAGTTACAGGAGGATCTCATATGTTATGATTTATGCACCCGTCATTCCCGTCATCTTAAATAAGAAAAATGCTGGTTTCCAGTTGCCACCGAGAAATATCTGGTCTCTTTTAGACGGAGATTAACCGCACGGAGTGACGGCCCAGTCCGCAGGGAGAGCTAACACTTTTCTTATTATGTAACTGGAAATTCAGACAAGATTTAATCAAGCAGTCCATTTCTAATACCCATTTGGTATTAGCTTTCTGTTTTGAATTTGCTTCTATTCGTGTAATATCCAGAAAGGCTATCTGTCTTCTGTTAAATGTTTTTAAGTCCCACATCTTCAATGTATATGTAAGAGATAATCCAATAAGTCAAGTTAAACCAGTGGAAACTGGTAGAATTATCAGGATTTTTCCCAGGGGGCGAGGAGAAATGCATATACACACACGCACATGCACACACACACACATACATACATACACACACATACAATACAAATTTGTTATAAACAATGAGTTTATTACATATACCAAATTTATCTAACATATGTTACAATTATTTACGTGTTCATTAATATTATTTTATTATCATATTTTGAGTGGTGGTAGATTGGGGTCAAAAAAGGGATTTTTTGAACCTTCACTCATTTCTCTAAATTTTGCGAAACAGAACATATCCATTCAGATGTGTAATCACTCTTGCGGTCTAAATGGAACCGTATTTGATTTTTAAATGTATTGGATGATTATTTACTTAAACCTCACTTTGGTCCAGATCCTGGTTGAACCCCAGTTCTCAGATACGAATGCGTCGGGTCTGTATCTGCAGACCGGGCCGGCTCGCTTCCATCTGGGCTGGGGTGTGGTGGGCCCAGTGGTCATGCCGGGGTGGGGCGGGGGCTGGGTCAGCGCAGACCTTCATGGTCCGGGACCGTCTGGGCTGGTTCCTTAGGAGGTGGGACCTGGTGGGTGAGATCAACACAGCTTCCATGCCCATTTCAGAATGGCATCTGAACCCTTGCTCAAGGCTCCGTCGCCGAATCTTCAGTTTGAATGGTTCCATATCCGGTCATCTATTTATTCCACAAATGTGCATGGAGCGTCTACTACGCACCTGGCGCGGGACCACTGCTGGCTTGAGAGCTCTTTATTTTCCTGGTACGCAGGTTCGGAAGTGGCACAAAGGGCACTGTGGGGCAGCGTACGGGACTGAAGAGAAGGCTATTTGTTTGTCTCAAATGCCGTAGGCGTCCACCTGCTTTTTTAGTCATTTTGAGTCAGTTGAGTTATGGATGCATTCCGTCATCGAGTCCTTCCTGTTTTTATTTATTTATTCAAAAATATCTGGGGATGATAGTCATGAAAGCACAGAGCTGCTTCAAAAATCACACCCGTTTCCTGGCAGGCCTGGGGGTCCTGACGCAGCCTCGGGACCAAGCCGAGCCTCGGGGCGGGTCCCGACAGGAAACCTGCCGAGGACAGAGACAGATGAGCCGTCGACTCTCACGGGCAGCGAGGCCTCAGCACGGAACGCCCGGCCCACCTGCTGCCTATCTCGCTACCCCGAGAGACGCGGGAACTCCTTTGAACGTTTCAAAGTGGAGTTATTTTTTGAAAGTTTTATAAAACCTGAAGCCGCTGAAATGGAATAATATCTTGGTCCAGCTGAACGCAGAGCCCACGTACGAGACATTCCTGTGGCGTTTCTGACGGCTTGCAACCCAGTAAACTCTGGCCGCGCTTTCTCAGAGTGGAGGGGGGCCGTGTTTTTCAGGGGATCTGCGTGTTTGGGGGGCGTGAGGGGAAACGCACACTGCCCTGGGCTGCTCACCCTGCCGGAATGTCCTTCACAGCACCTTCCACCTCCCTTTCACAGGCATTTTCTTTAAAGTTCTCATTCCCTGATTTGTTTGCACCTGCACCCAACTTGAACGAGTTTTGAAGTCATCTAGGGTCACAGTGTCTCAAGCGTTAGGACTCACAGATGGCCAAGTTTTCTGGGGACATTGCTGCTCATTATTCCTGATTTATGGGCCGTCATGTCGATCTCGGAAGATTCTGGATGTTGGGTGCTTGTCCCCAAGGAGAACGGAGAGGCAGGCTGAGCAGGAGACAGTGGGGACGCGGGAGAAGGCGGTCCCGCGGGAGAAGGCGGTCCCGCGGGAGAAGGCGGTCCCACGGCGGAAGGCCCTGGGCCGGGAGTTTTAAGTGCAGACTGGCATCTCCCAGCTCTGCCAGTCTAGGTGCACCGCCCGGTCTGTTTGAATCTTTGCTTCTTCACCTGAGAACGCCCACAAATAATATCGGACCAATATGTCCTGCAGCACCGTCGGTGACACTCAGATGGATGACGGATGTGCAAATTGTTTGAAAACATTAAGTACGACGAAATGCGTGAAATGCTCGTTCATGAACGATCATCCATATTCAGTTCATTTACTGAGCACCTAAGACATGACAGTTTGGACCAAAAGGCGTATAAACTTTTTTCAGAGGAACAAAGAATTTCCTGCTTAGAGAAAAGTAAGGTAAAGTGCATTCGTTGGGATTTTCGCTTCTGGCCACGTGGAATGGCTGGGGCCGGGTTTGCCCTCCCGGGGGGACCAATGACAGATTTCTGCCAGATGGGCGAAGTCACGTGCTCGGGGATCGGACAAGAAGAATAGCAGGTTTGTGGCTTCCGAGAGACCGGAAACGAAGGAGGGTTTCACATGTCTCTGCTGGCAACTGGTTAAACGCACGGGCTGAGGCTCCATAAGGCAGAAGATCTGAACGTCACCTTCTACTACGTCGGTCCTGCCGGCGTTTACGGAGCACGACGCGCAGCCACTGCAGACGGCACCTTCTCGCCTAGTGCGCGTGGTGCATTTGCCAAGACAGACCATTTCTGGGGTAAAAATAAGCCTCCGTAAATTCCAGAAAATCGAAATTATATAAAACATGTTTTCCGGCACTGATGACTCTGAGGGGCCGGCTGGGCGGAGCGAGGACCCCGTGCTGGGCCTGGGGCTCCATGCGCGAAGCCCAGGGGACAGGAAGAGTAGGTGTTTGACCTCTAGACTTGGGTTCTGGCCTTGGGGAACTGTCTAGGGGACCCCTCTCTGTGGGGGCCAAGAACCACGTTGGCCTCAGCATCTCCTATATCGGTCCCCGTGGCTGCTGTAACAGATGACCACAGACTGGGGGCTTCAAACAACAGATGTTTATTCTCTCACAGTTCTGGAAGCCGGAAGTTCAAAATCAAGGTGTGGGCTAGGTCACGCTCCCTCCAGAGGCCCCAGTGAGAATTCTTCCTGCCTCTTCCAGCTTCTGGTGGCCCCCGGTGTGCTGGGCTTCTGGCTACAACCCTTTAATCTCTTTCCCATCTTCATATGGCCTTCCCCGTCTCTCTGTGTCTCTTCCTGTCTCTGAGAAGGACACCAGTCACTGGACTCAAAGACCCCCCAATCCCATTCTGACTTTGCAAAGACCTCATTTCCAAACAGGGCCACTTGCTGAGCTTCCGGGGAGTGGGCATGAACCAGTGCAGGCCACGTGACTGTCCTCACCCTTCTCCTCCATGTCCCCAGAGGTCGAGGGCCTGGTCTTCCACCCAGAAAACCGGGTCTCACCTGCCAGATGCCACACCTGTCATGGGACCCATTCCCGGCTCGGCACTTCCTGAGCTGTGGAACATTCCAGATCGTGACAGGCCCTACAAGTGCCCAGAGACAGCGGAGTTAGAGTGACGGGGAAGACACCGCTTCCGCCCACCCCCCAGGGGCTGGGCGCGACCTGTGCAGAATGAGGGGTATCCTCAAGTTCACCCCGTGACCTCTGGCTCTCGGCGTGCCCCCAACCCCAGCAGCCCAGGGAGAGCGGGGAAGCCCAGGCCGGAGACGCAGGTTTGGAAGGGGAGGGGCTGTGGGAGAAGGGGGCCAGCACATGGGGTCCCCTTCTTCATCTGCAGGGCTGTCTTCCTTCAGCTGCCATAACAAAATACCGCCGACCGGGGACTTGACGACAGATCCCCGTTTTCTCACAGTCCTGGAGGCTGGACCTCGAAGACCAAGGTGCCGGTGCAGGTGGGTCTGGCGAGGCCTCTCCCCGCCGTGTGTCCCCCCGTAGCGCAGACAGTCCCACTGAGTCGGGTCCCACCCTCGTGACCCCATTTAACCTCGATGACCTCCTAGCGGCCCCACCCCCAATACCATCACATCGGAACTTAAGGCTTCGCCTGATTTACGTGGGGGACACAGTCCAGTCCGCAGCAGGGGTAGAATTCCGAGTTCCAAGATCGCCCTTTGCAGGAGCTGGGGCGTCGGCGAGACCGTCATGACAAACGTCCTGCCTCGCGTGGGGCTGGGGTGCCGGGGGCCCCTCGCATCGGCCACCTGAACCTGTTCCTTCCCGTGTCACGTTGCACAGCGTCACTCGGGGTCCCAGCCAACCTCAGCGACAGCGGACGGGTCCCTGTCCCACCACCGCGTGACTTCTCAGGGAAGGGACCGGCCTCCTTGGGCTGGCTGCCCCTCCTCACGCGGGGACACCAAGAGCAGGTCGTCACAGCTTCCACCGAGGGGCACGTGTCCATCTCGGTCTCATCGAATGCTCCTGGCCACCCGGCAGGGGAAGCGTGACTGTCCCCACTTAACGGGGGGCAAACGGAGGCTCAGAGGAGTGAGTGACGGTGCTGTCAGCCAGGGCAGGGCCAAGCCCGGCTGCCCTCTCGAAGCTTTGTCCCTGTTCCCCTGCCCAAGTGCCTTCCGTGACGACACGCTGTCCCCCCCACACCTCCTTCGTGGGAAGGCTGGACCCCTCGGCGGGGCTTGGCTCCAAAAGCCCCTTGCGGGTGGTCAGTGTCCAATTCTTAGCAGCCAGGGGGACAGAACAGTGGTCACAGCCCGGGGAGGGGCGCTCAGCTCCCACCCCTTCTGGCGCTGGATTCCACTTGGCACTCGGCGAAGTGGCTTGCTTGCTCTCTGGTGGCCCTCCGGACCCGTGGCAGCCAGGAGGTGGCCCCTGGCCCCACAGGCACCGCTGGGGCTAATTGCTTGGTGGGGCTTTGAAGGACACAGGCCTGGGCTGCACAAAGCCTCCTTCGGCCTGTCACCAGTAATTGAGAGTAAATTAATATTTACTAAGCAGAGTCCCAAGGAGCGGGGTGGGCATGGGAAACCAGGGGGCCGAGGACCGGAGGCCGCTCTCCCGGCTTTCAACTCTGCCCGGCGGGCGGGGGCCCTGAGTGGAAACCGGATCCACAGCTACGAGGGAGGGGGGCTTTCTCGGAGCTCTCCTGCCAGCCTCAAAGTGTTCGTGCCTGAACATCAAAGGGAGTGGAGGGAGCCTCTTAACACCCTGCTTCCCTCCCGGGCCCCCAGCCCAGGCTGCAGCACCCCGGGGCCCCGCCCTGGCGGAGAGGGGGCCACAACCCAAAGCTTTCCACCCCCACTGCGAGCGAAAGGTTAGTTCCCTTTTTTCTAACCAGGAGCCTGGAGCTCAGAGAGGCAAGGTGAGCTGTCCGAGGTCACACAGCTGGTCTCAGCTCGAGCTCTGATTCAAAACGAGGCCGTGCGAGCTTCCTGAGGCTGCCCAGACAGGGCGCCACACGCCGGGGCCTAACACCACAGAACCCCATTCCCTCAGCCTCGCTCGGACGGGCCTCCCAGCAGGCACTGCCGTCCCCGCCTCCGTGGTCCAGGGGGCTCCCCCTGTGTGTCCGCCTCCGAATCTCCCTCTTCTCGCCAGGATACCTGTCGCCGGATGGGGCCCACCCCCTCCAGCGTGACCTGCCCGTGACGACATCGCAGAGTCACGGCTGCCGAGTAAGGCCACCTCCACGGCAACCACAGTTAGAACGGGAACGGGCCTCAGACCCCAGCGAGCTGGGGAGGTCACCTTAACCTTCTGCCTTACTCTCTTCTGACGGGGGACAGTGAGGGTGGCTGACATGACAAAGTGTGGGCCCCCCGCCGCCCTCGAAGCAGCCTGGGGGCTCCGCACCCCTGGGGGAGGATGGGCTGAGGTGGAAACAGCGTGACATCTGGCCCCCCCGCTGGGACCCCCCCTCCAGGGTCTGCTCCTCCAGTTGTATGCGAGGTGGGTGGCACCGGACCCTTTGAGCCACAGCATCACAGGCCAGGGGTTAAGTGGCCGCCCCCAGGGCACGCAAGTCCTCGGTGGTGGTGCGCAGGACAGCAGTCAGCTGACCCCGAGCCCAGAGCTCTTTCCCAAAGCAAATTTGTCAGGAAGCTGCCAACTGGGCATTTATTTCAGAAGTTGCTAGAAGCCTCTGCGTGGGCCCAAGGCCTGTTAGGTGAGTTTTGCCTACGTAAATCAGTACCCTGACTTACGTAGCCCTGTCCACCCCTCGTCCTGCCCCCTCTGGACTGTGACCCCCGGAGGGGCCCCTGTGTTGGCCTCTACCTCCTCTGCACTGCCTGGTCCCGGGCTGGGCCCTGAGTAGGTGGGTTCCAGGTCCAGGCTCGGCTGAGCATGCGGGGGGACGGCCCGGGGTCTCATGTCCACGCACACAGGGTGGACCAGCTGCTGGAGCTTCTGCAGTCTGTCCGTCTGTCCCTGCCATTGTCTGTCTCTGTGTGCATCTGTCAACAAGCATCCATCCGTGCCTCGTTCCAGAAAGAACTAGCGAGTGGACAAACAAAGCCGTACGAGGCAGAAGGGCGAGGTGAAGAACAGTGGCCGGGACGGCGAGAAACAACCCCCACGACGCTCCTGCTGGCCCCAGACCCCCAAGACGGGACCGGGGCCTCATGTCCGTGCACCCAGGGCAGCTCCCTTCCTCGGTCATGTTCCCGGGAGGAAGGAGGGCCCGGTCAGGGCGGGTCCGCGCGGGACCGCACGGCGCTAGCCCGCGAAGGTCTTCCTCCGTGGCCTGTCCCTCAGCTCACCCAGAAGACGACCACAAATGACCAAGACAGGTGAGAATGAGCGGAAAACTCAGATTCAGAGGCTCCTCCTGGGAGACGGCAGCTGCGCCCCCACCCACGCCTGGGACTGCGACCCCCCCATGCTCCAGGGTCACGCTGCTTGGCAGCGTCCCCGGCTGCCGCCGAGCCTGGCCACGGCGACCTCCGGCCGGCATCACTGTCCCTGAGCCCGGTCTCCCCCGGGAGAGTCGCTCTGTCGTCCTCTCCAGCGTTTTGGGGTAAAGTCGGGCACAAAAACCACACGCAACCGATGCGCGCATTTCCGTGAGTCGGACACACGTCTACACTCGTGTCACCGTCACGGCCGAGGTCTTGAACACAGTCATCACCTCCAAACGTTTCTTTGTGCCCCCTGGTTGCTGCTTTGGGGTTTGCTTTTTGGGGCAAGAATACTCAACGTGAGACCTACCCTCCCGACAAATATTTAAGGGCACGATACGGTGCCGTGAACCAGGACGCTGGAGCTCACAGGCCCTGTGGAGCTGACGCTTTACGGCCCCTGGTCACGACTCCAGTCACCTCCCCCGGAACCCACAAACCACCCCCGCCGCGTTGTCTGCCTCCCCGAGTCTGAGCTCCCCAGAGAGTATCCGTCCTTCTCTGACGGGCTCACCCCACGAGCACACTGTCCTCCAAATCCATCCACATTGCCACAAAGAATAGGATTTCCCCCCTTTTTAGGGGGACTAATACTCCCTCATCTGCACACAGCGCACTTTACGCTTCCTCGTGTCCGTAGACATTTGAGGCATCTCCACGTCCTGGCTGCTGTGAGCCTGGCTGCACAAACACCCCTTCCAGAACCAGCTGTCCGTTCTTCTGGGTGCGCACCTGGAAATGGGGTTGCTGTGTTTGTAATTTTAGGGGAACCCCCAGACTGAGTCCCGCAGCGGCGGCAGCATTTTGCGTTTCCACCAACGGGGCCCGGGACCCCACCTTCCGGAAGAGCTATTCCGCCTCCAGGTGAGAGCCAAGCGCATCCGGAGCGTGCCGGGGTGTCCTGCCCGGACCCCCGCTCTGAAGCCCGTGTGCGCGGACCTGGGCTGCAGCCCGGGCCCAGGCGCTGGCCAGGGCGCGGGCGAGGTTCAGGGGATTCAACAGCAACGGCACCAGCTTCTGTCACACTTCTCTCTCTTCTCTCTCTCTCTCTTCTCTCCTTCAGGGGTAAAGAAGAAATGTTCTTCAAAGCTGTGTCTGACCTTAGAGTCAAGCACAGGGGGTCTCAAATGGAATTCTGCCTCCTCGCCCCCATGGCATCTCCACCTTACGTCCCCGACGTAGGAGAAAGTGGTTCACGGGTCCAAGTGCGACAAGCTAACTTCTTTGGCCAAAGCTCAGAGCATGCTGGACAGAACTCCCCATTCTTGAGGTTCTAGAATGGGGGACAGAAGCCTGAGAATGCACACACACACGCACGCATACACAAGCACACATGCACACACACGAGCTTCTCCCCTCATTATGCACGCGACATTACTACACACGCCGCACACATGCAGCCACACACATGCACACATCGAGCTCCCCACGCACACACATGCATCGCAAAAAGACACAAAAAGCACACACGCATACATGCTCGCACACGTGTGCACACACATGCTCGCACGCGCACACACATGCACACTTGCTCACACATACACGCACGCACACACACACGAGCACACAAATGCACTCACACATGTGCACGTCGTCACTTCTTTAAGACAGTTATTTTAAGGGAACTTCTGTGCATGAGAAGCGACGCCGCCATGTGATTGGACAAAGTCGGACAAGATAGTGTCCCTCCTTCCCCCCCACACCCGGGTCAGTCGGGGTCGGTCCAGGTCCGGGCGCGGGGGACCCCCGGTGGCAGTCCCCACCCCCACCGCCACCCCCACCCCCGCCGCAGAGGGCGCCCTGGGGACCGGCCGCTGTCCGCTCTGCACTCGTCTCCCCCACCCCCGTGCGGCCGGGCCAGCCTCCCCTCTGAAGGAGGGGTCCGAGCCCATGTTAATCCTCTCCACATGGAGAATGTTCCAGATAGCCCCGAGCTCAGAATGCCTTTTGAACTTGTGAACAGAAATTGATTCAAGGTGACGAATTTGTAATCAGGTTGTGATTGATGGGCCGCGCTTCCAGCGAGGCAGCCCCGTGTCCCGTCCTCCGGCCCGGGCGGCAAATGTGTTTCGCTTTATCTCCCCATCTCGGGACCCAGAGGGAGGAGCGGCAGAAAGAAAATAAAGTCAACTGCAATATTTAACTTGTGTTAGAACAGATGCCACTTCATTAAGGGATCAGTGGGAAGGAAGTGCCACGGCGGAGCTTCTGGCTCCTCACCCGCTCCGTCTGGACAGGGGTGGATCGGATGTTAAACTATTAGTGTGATTAGGTGAATAATGACTTTGGCACTAATTTCGGAGGATTGGAAAGAGAGCAGGACAGGATGAAAACAGAAACATCTGCCCGAAAATTCTAATTTCAAAGGGTAATTGCGAAATGCCCGCTCGGCCGCCCCCTCTCCACTCCTCCCTTTCTTCTCTCATGTTCTCTCTCTTTTCCTTTTTTTTTTTTAAATCGAAAGTGCCTTGACGTGCCTGAGTTCAGCCCCAGCAAAGCGCAGCGGCACGGTGCTCGGGGCGGGAACGCGCCGGCCTGAGCAGGGCAGGGCCGCGCTGGGCTCAGGAAGGGGCCTTTCGCCGCCGGGTGCTGGGCGGCCGCCGGGGAGACGGGCCGAGGGGCTGGGCTGCCGGGGGCCTCGAGGGCAGCGGGCGGCAGCCTCACCTCGCCCGGGTCGGAATGCCTTTGAGAACCTGATGAAAACCATAGACCGCCCCCATCCCGAATGATAAAGGAGCAGGCGCCCAGCACGGAAGCCTGGCGGGCAGGTCCGCAGACCCTCAGCTGGCGTCATCCAGCCCAGCGCCGCGGTCAGCTCGCTCCTTCCCTCCCCAGGCGGCCGCTCAGCCGGAGGGACAAACTCGCTCTGTAGCCTCTGCCCATGTCTACGGTGTAAATACCAGGGCCAACCACAAGCCACCACCATGATGTCACCGAGCTGCCGTCCCTGGGGAAACAGATACGGTCACTCTTGCTAGCTGGTCCTCGCCGGCTCCTGCCCCCCACTGCTCCCAGGCCCTGGGCACCGAGGTGACTCAGACCCTGGGGGATAGTTTCCCTGGGGGCCGCGTGCTGACGGTCTGCATGGTTGCCAGTCGGGTTCGGGGTCCCGTCGGATTTGGGGCTGGGGTGAGGGAGTGGGGCTGAGCCGGGGGGGACAGGTGGGGCAGCGGCAGAAGGCGGCGTTTGCAGAGTCGTGAGGCCGAGAGACTTGAATGAGGATCGCGACCCCCCGACGGTTGGGCAGAGTGAGTCCAGGCAGCTCGCTGACCCCCTGAAATGTCCAGAACAGGGAAAGCCGCAGAGACAGAGAGCAGATCCATGGTCGCTAGGCTTGGGGGTTGGGAGGACAGGGAGGTGGCAGCTAAAGCGTGGGGGTTATTTTTTTCCGAGGTGATGAGAGGTTCTATGCCGATGGTGCATGTATTCGTGAATATACCGCAAACCGCTAAGTTGTACACGTTTTTAAAAAGGACGACGGATTGTTACAGATCACGAGGAACTCAATAAACTGAAATCCTGTGTAAAAAAAATAATAAATTTAAAAAATAAAAATAAAAAAGGACATTGTTTTCAGCCTCATTTTCCAGGTGAATAGGTGAGGGTTTCAGCAGGGAACTTGCTGAAGCCACGTAGCGGTGGGGGTGGAGCTGGGGTCACCCCCAGGGGGCACAGCAGGTTCCTAGGTGGGGGTGAATGGGGCCGGGGCGGTGGAGCCTGGACTGAGGCGCGAGCGCCCCCACGCCCGCCCCTCCTGCCCTTAGAATCGGACAAGGCTTGACCCACCTCTCGCTGGCGAGTCTCCCTGTGCGGGTCCCTGCGCTGCTCTGCTGGCTCCTGTACCCCAGGGGGTTTTCCTGGGACCTCGAGCACCTCAGGGCCCCTGTAGGCCGGAGTCAGCGCGAGCTAGCTGCACAGGCTGTGACGTCACCGGCATCGCGGGATCTTGTCCAGACGAGCTTGGCTTGGGGCCGACCGCAGGCAGTTCCACTCTGTTCTCCCGCTGACTGACCGCTCCCCTCCTGACCACCCCCCCTCCCCCCACCACCTTGCTGACCTGGCTCCTGGCCCTGGTCACTACCCGGTCTGCACCGGGGTCACTGGTGAGACAAGTAAGTCCCCGCTTTAGGACCCTCTGTGGGACGCTGGGGACGTTGCTCTGGGGACCCCTTTCCATCTGGACACGATCTGTCTCTTCGCTTCCGAGTGTGTCTCTCTTCCTGCTCTTTCTCAGCCCCGCCTCCTCCTGCCTCTTCCACGTGGCACAAGCCGGTCCTCGGCGCCCAGCCCGGTCCCTCTGCCCACATCTCCCCACAGACCTGGAGCCGCCTCACTCTCTCAGACCCCATCTCCTCTCTAGACCTCTCCGCGCACTCCGGCTGTCCGACACTTCCACCTGATGGACCATGGGCCCTGCAAATTCCAGTCTAAAATGGCTCCACCTTGTCCCCTTCGTGCCATCCCTGTCTGATTAGCAACGAGTCCTGTGGCCCCAAACCCTCTTCCTTAGCTCTCGGTCCATCCTTCCTCCCTTCCTCCTCTCCCCTGTCCGCGGCAGCAGCCCTGTCCCTCGGGACTCCGTCTGGCTCCCGTAATCCACCCTCCAGGCATTTGGGCTTCTGACTACGGTGGAGAAGTTTGTAACAGACCAACACCCGAAGAACCACTAGAAAAACAATTTAAAAAATATGTCTGGAGACATCGGAGTGCCTCAGGCCACGAGGACTTGAGAGGACAAGATCTCAGAAAGACACAGGGACTGCCCAACCCTTGGCAGTGTCCCCTTCGACACATCTGCCAAATCTTTAATCTGCTCAAAGGGAAAGAAAACGAGAAGACAGTTGCTGGAGGTCAGAGGTGGGTTCGAGCATCACGGTCCCAACGAGAGAAAACTTGATGCTCGAGGTTCACCAAGAGTAGGAGTCCCAGAAAACACCCTAAGTTCTCCGCTGACACCCCTGGAAGGGTGCAGTCTGAAAGTGGGGGTGAACCCCAGGGAAAAGCGAGGTTTGCGGGGTCCGCAACCCAGCCTCGAGTGCGCTTGCTCCGCGGCTGGGCGAAAGTCGTTTGCCTCCCAGTCTGCTCGCTTATCAGAGGCCGAAGCAAACCCTTCCTGCGGCACCATCCAGAGCCTCTGCGATGTGATGTCCACATGCCTCAGACTCAATTAAAAGTCACCAAGCGAAAGGAGAGGCCGGGTCAAGAGAAAAAACAGACAAAGGAACAGACTCACAGATGACCTGGATGTCGCAGTTACAGACTCGTAATTCAAAATAACTGCGAGTAATGTGTTCGAGGAAATCAAAGACACGATGGAGAATTTTAGCGGAGAAAAAGAAGCTAGAAAGAGTCTTCACTGGCGTTTGAAGACTTGAAAGTCTAAACACTAAGATTAAGAGCTCAGGTGATGCCCTCACCACCTCAGAAGCTGGGGAAGCATAAAATACCCGGGCTGAGAGGAGGAGAGAGAAAGGGTGAGAATCACAGACGAGACCAGCGGGGGAAAATGAAGAACCATAGGAGGCAGAATGGAAGGTGCTTGGCGTCCAAGACAGGGAAGGAGGGGGAAGGAGCGAAACTGGAAGACGTAAGGGCTGGGAACTCTCCAGAATGAGAGAAAGCCTCAACTTCCGATTCCAAAATGCTGAGGACCCCACGGAGGACAAACACAGAGGGGGCCCCAGGTAAACAGCGGCGCTGCTGGGACACGGCGGAGGGAGAACAGTACACGCAGCAGAGGGGCGCGGCGCCTGCAGGGGACACTGGCCGCGCGGCCGACTTCGCCCCAAGACCGCGCCGCCTCGGAAGCGACAAAGCAGAAACCGCTGCACACTCGGACGTCTGCTCAGCAACGCGGCCTTCGGGGGGCGCTGGGGGTCGGGGGGGGCCATTCCCCAGCGAACCGGGTGTGAGGCGCGGTCCGCCCGCAGCGCTGGCACGCGGGGAAGGGCCGCGGAGAGCGAGGCCTCCAGACAGAGGCCCAGAAACGAACACACAGCGGCAGAGCGCGGGCACGTGGCCAGATCTAAGCAGATGCGGATGATCCGAAGGATGGTGGTGTTAACTACACGCACAGCTCGCGCGGACAGCACACCCGGCGGGAGCGAGTATGTGGCGTCGGCGCGCGCTTAGCCGGCCGCCGAGCGGGAAACGCACTAGCGCGTGTTTGCCCTCGATGAATCGAGAACGCCGCTGATCTCTAGGGTGACCGGTAAGTCCGACAGCTAATCAGCCGGGAGAGGGAGAAAGTCGACCTAAAATTCTTGACGAATCTCAAAGAAGGCAGTAAAGAAGGGGGCGCGGGGGGAAGGAGCGTAGAGCAGGCAGGACAAACAAAACCGGCCTGAAGGCTACAGACGTAAACATCTCAGTAATTGCGTGAAATGTGACTCGACCGAAACGCCGAAGGCGAAGATTGGCAGACCGTGGTCACACCTATAGGTGCCATAGAAGGGACTCACCTGAAGCAGAAGGAAGGGAAAGGCTTAACGCACGCAGACAGGTGCACGGGCAGAGCTCGGGGCCGCGGGGGTCCAGCTCCCGGCCTCCGTGAGCGATGACAGCCACAGAGCGAGTCACGCGCGCGTTTTGGTCTCTCCCCAGACAGACTGGATCGCTCTCTCGTCTATTAGATGTGCAGCAGCATCATGTCTGAAGAAACAATGTCCCTACTTCAATTCAAAACACTCGATTCCTAAAGAGCGCCAACCCTCCCCTAGCTTGTTGGAAAGATGGCGCCAGCGGACGTGCTCGATGTGGGGCAGCCGCCGACCTTCAGTTCGGGAAAAGCACGGAGAGCGGGAAGACGAAGCCTGGCTGTGTCAGGTCATCTGTAGGGCAAGATTTTTACCAAGGTCGACGCGTCACGATGAACGGGTCATTCCACCGCGAGTCCAGAGCCGCTCGTGTGCATAACAACACAGCTTCCAACTACAACGACGGAAAATCGGCAGACCCAGAAAGCCCCACGCGCTGGCGGTCCCCACCCTTCGTGGCACCAGGGGCTGGTGCTCCTCTGAGAAGCTAACGCCTGAGGATCTGAGGTGCTGATGCTGGTGCCGGGGGAGGTGGTTGCGCATACAGGTGACGCTTCGCTCGCTGGCCCACCGCTCACCTGCTGTGTGGCCCGGGTCCTCACAGGCCACAGACCATACAGGTCTGCGTCCCGGGAGTTGGGGACCGCCGTGATCGATCAACACAGCTGCCAGGATGTGCATGAGCCAAACAACTCGCTTACTCACCTTGACCTACTGGACAACTGCACCCAACAAAGACAGAAAGTTCCAGACACGTGGCTGGTAGTTACCACTCTCCAAGGAGTATGGGTCCAGCTCTTCCTGCTTCTCATTCCCTTATTTCAAGCAGAGGCCATTGAGCTCCAGGCCCATTCTCTCCGTCTGTCTGTCACACATCCCCAGCCACAAAGGGTGACATCTAGAACAATACAGATGGCGGGGGTCATCTCCCGGAACTTCATTTTACAGGTGTGGCTACCTGCGGCCCGTCCTAAGAAGGGGACCCGATTGCCCAGGGTCCCCAGGTGTCCCATCTCGTGGCTCGGGGAACCATTTGCACCACCCCAGTTCTCCCCGTGCAGCTGGCGGGTCCAGGACTGACCGGGCCGGGGTCGCTGTCAGGGGTGGGGCGGGGTGTGGGGCTCAGAAGGCCCAGCTGAGGCACAGAGCTGGCAACCGGGCCAGCCTCCCGGGATCCCAACAGCGGCGGGACCTATGCTGGGACATCGCGGGTGGGCAGGGAACAGGTGAGCGAGCCCCTCCCCCCCCACCAAGGCACAAGGGGAGGATTCATGCCTAAAACAAGCTGCTGGGTGAGGGAATGGTAGGCGGGGCTGGGGCCACCCCATTCCCCCTTCTCGTGGGAAAGGACAACTTCTTTGGGGCTGCAGGAGGCCAGGGGGTCGCTAACCTCTGTAGGTCCCACTGACACCCCGTTCGCCCTCACTCCGAGTGCAGCCCCACAGGAGAGAGTATCATTCCCATTTCACTGAGTCCCAGGGAGACTGGGGTTAAACGTGTGTTGCCCAGCTGGTCTGAGGGAGGAGTCCAGCCACGTTTCACCCCACAGTCGCCTGGAAGCTGAGGGCCCGAGGTGTCCCCACCGGCCCCGCACCCCTGCCCGGCCCTCGCTGGTGCCCGAGGGCACTGACCGGCTCCCAGCAAGCCCTTGGTCTGGGCGCTTCCTCCTGCTCCTCTGCTTGGCTCCTAAGCCCAGCCATCCTTTAAGGCTCTGACCACAGTCCAGGAAGCGGACGCCCAGGGACAGGCCAGGGGCCTCGTATGCCCCCGCCGCACTGTCCTCAGCCCACAGGGCTGGCCAGCAGAGGTGTGGCCGGCTCCGTCTGCCTGTCCACCCCACACTGGGCTGCGTCCTCCCTGGGCCAGGGCCTTTGGCTGCTCAGCCCCCAGCTCCGGTCCTGGCCGGCTCATGGTAGGTCCTGGCGACACCTTCGAGACGAACAGGCTTTTTATTCCTTTCCACCGCTCATGTGCGAGGTGAGCCGAACCACTGCTCCTTACCCCCCTCTCTACACGTATGCACACGCACACGCACACGTGCACACATGCAAACATGCATAAACACACAATGCATGCACATAAACACATGCGCGCACATGCACACACATGCACACATGCATAAACACGCAACACACGCACACAAACATGTGTGAACATACATGCACATGTATGCATGTGCACATGAAAACACACCTGCGCGCACATGCACATGGACAGACAAACAACACACATGAAGCGCACACATGCACACACAAATAATACGCACACGTGCACATGCACACACAAACACGCATACGCGTACATGCAAACAACACGCACATGCGCACACACAAAACCACATCTACACATGCATGTGCGTGCAGACATGTGTGCACATGCAGGCGCGTGCATGCGTGCACACAAACAATATACACATGCATGCACACACACACGCCTGGGATCGGAAACTGGCCCAGCACCGTCCTAGGAAAATGATTACCAGAATGGGAAAATGAATGTAATCGCTTAATTAAGGGGATTTCCCCTTGGTTAATGTGTTTTAAGTAGAGAAATTATAGAATATGTTGAAAGTAAGGCCTGGGAAGATATTTTTAAAAAGGAAGATGACTGTGGATGAACTTGAAAACTGTTCCTTACGATGCCAACAGGACGGGGTTAAGCGACGTGCACCACGCAGTGGTCACGTGGAGACGTGCAGGCCGGAGGCGCCGGAGACGAGCACAATTTCTAGAAAGCAGCACACGCTCCGGCAGACGACTTTGAAAATATGGAAACGTAGAGTGGAAACATCCCCCCAGAAGCCCCCCGTTTTTCTCCGATTCTCGCCGTTGCTTTTTTCCTCTGTGTGCGTGTGTGTATGCATGTGCACGC
>NW_024349804.1:13351889-13366193 GCF_902729225.1 Pteropus medius | reverse complement strand
TGTGTGCATGAGCGTGTGTGCACGTGTGTGTGTGTGTGTGCGCGCGTGTGTGAGTGCGTGCACGTGTATGTGTGTCGCCCCGCGTGACTCTCAGATCATCGCTTGCTTTGACTCGAAGAAAGCAGGACAAGACTTATTGCCCTTATGTAGATGAGGCCCTTTCTTTAGAGCCAAGACAAGGTGATATCCATCCATCTTTCCCTAATCCATCCACCCACCAACCCAACCATCCATCCATCCATCCATTCATTCATTCATCTAATCTATCGCCCATTCATTTCCATCTACTGACTTCATTTTACTACCTACTCATTCCACAACCCCATTTGTCTCTGCCATTTATCATTTCCATCATTTCTTCTATCTGTTCACCTACTCCATTTCTCCGATCACTCATTCGACCATCCGTCCATTCATCACCCATCCATTATCCATCCATCTACCTACTCATCCATCCATCCACGGATTTTTTTCAACAAACTTTTCCCGAACAACCATCAAGGTGAAGATCATCCTCTTCTACCACCAAGTTAATGGCCACCCTCAGAATTTCCACTGCTGCTCTGCCAAACCTCTAATGGAGACCGGGCATCAGGACCTTCTACACGCCATCATGCAGGCGGTGGCCACAGTAACCTGCCGAGGTCCTGCCGAGCGACCCTGGGAACTGTGGGACCCCATAGCACCCTCGTCTCCATCCCAAAGCACGTTTTCCACCTTCGGGCGACTCCCAGGACCCCACCTCAGCCTCGGGGGCTGAGTGTGTGGCGGCACCCACAGGGAGGGGGAGAGGCGTGCCTTTCCTTCTTGCCTGTGGCTCGGTCCGCCAGGGCCTGAAAACTGACCCTCCATAAAAGACGGCCCAGCTGAACTCAAGATGTGAAACAGACGCTGGGCGGCCGGAGCGCTGGCCCCGGCAGCTGGGGCCGAGCTGCCCACCAGCCCCAGCACGGCGTCTGGTGAGCAAATTTGCACTTGGCAGTGCCTCTCTGCTCACTCCCGGAGGAAGGGCAGATCTGGCCAGGTCCAGACGGCTCCCCGGCACGGTGCCCCGGGGAGGTCCCCGGGGAGAGTGGTGCCCCGGGCGGAGGTCCCGTGGCCTCCTGCACGGGCACTGCCCTTGGGGCTCCGTTCTTCGCGTGCCCGCTGTGCGCCCAGCACGGAGCACAGCAGGTGCTGTCTGCACGGTGGCTTTGCCGAGCAGGTGTGTGTTGGCGTCCACACTCCACTCGCCAGGAGTCGAAGTCACGGGCCTGGTTCCCGTGGCCGGCAGGTGGCAGAGCGGGGACCTAGACCTCCAAAGCCAGCATCCTTCTGGGTATGCGATGCCTCTCCGTGGGGCTTCACGCCCTGCAGCGGAGGTCACGGCGGGCTGGTCAGGTGCTCAGAGTCTAGGTCCCCTGAGGAGGAAGGGCACCTGTCGGGGACGGAGCCCACGGGGAGGGCGGAGGGATGGGCGGGGCAGGAGGCATATGCGCCCTCCGCAGGTGTCTGTGTCACCCGGCTTCGGCTGCGTAACAAACCGCCCCAGACTCCATGGCATCTGGCCTGTGTGTGGGCCTGTGGTCGGCTGGGGCAGACTGGGGCACTCTTCGGGGCCTGGTCAGCCTCAGCAGAGGCAATCGGGGGTCCCCTCAGCCCCTGGCACATCATCATGGTGAAGTGGACGACACACAGGGAGCCAACACACAAGGCTTCGGACTGCCGAGGCGTCCCCTCTGCCGTGTCCTGCTGCCAGGTGGACGTCACGGGCTGGCGGCGAGGGCCACAGTGGGAAACGTGACCGAGGCTCAGGGCAGAGGCCTCGGCGGAGCGGCGGGTCGGGACCACGGTCGGCAAGCCGCCAGCGACAGCGGCACTCTAACTTTTTTTATTTTTTGGCTGGAAATGACTTTCCTCCGTTACAGATCCAATTCCGCGTGTGGTGGTCAGTTCATAAACTGCTTCGAGAGACCTCATAGCCGCTCTGTCTTTGTTGTCTACTTATGTTTTCGTCTGGATGGATATTTCTGTTTCCTTGCAGATAAAAACATGCTGCTCCTCCCCCTCAGCACTGAGGTCACCAAAAGCTAAGGTAAAGGGGTGTCTTCCGCCCGCTTTTCTCAAAGCGACGTGACTCCCCAGCACAGACGCACCGCAGAGGCCACGGCCAGACGCCCGGCCGGCCACCGCCCACCCTGCCCCGTCCAGAAACGTGCCAGTCGCCGCCTCGCCCCTGCCTCGTCATCCACCTAAGCCTGCGTGGTCACTGGCTCCCGCGGGGACCCCCGCCCCCCTCAGCTCCCCGGGTCTTCCCGGTTTGGGGTTTTCCACTGTCGGCTCCTCGCCTCCCCAACCCCCAGGGCTGGGGCTCGCAGACTCCCTGACCGGCTGAGTGATCGCTGCGGCAGCAGGACGGATGGCGGGGCCTCGGGCTTCACCCCAGCAGAGCTCGGCCTCGTCCATTATCAGCCGGGGCCGCTTGTCATCACACTCCGGGCGCAAATCAGAATCAAATGTGGTGCCCGGGACGGCGAGAACTCTCCATTGCACATTTGCAAAAAATCTGGGAGGGGCGAGCCCCCCCTCGTCAACTTGAAAGGGAAGGAGGGGCGGCGAGGAAGGGAGGAAGCTGTGATAATTCCCGCAAACTTTGTTTTCCATTTTCCCTCCCGGCTCCTTGGGCTCCACGAGAGAACGGCTGGATCCCACAAGAAAGGCGGCTCGCTCGGGGCCTAAGCAAAGCCACGTGTCCTCCCAGGCCTTCAGATGTCTTGAAACGCTTTTCGAATGTCTGGGCCCCCAAACTCTCAAACATGCCCGCTGGTGAGCACCCCCAGGCGGAGACGAAAGGGGGCTGGTCCTCCGAGGCAGCTTCGGCCCCAAGCCTTCTGACCCAGACCGGGAATCACAGACTCCAGCTTGCCGATGAACAGCCATGGGGTGTTCGCCCTCGCCCCTTCGTGGCCTTTCTGGGGAAGCCGATGAGGGGGCTCCGCGCAGTGACGTCTCGGGTCCGGTATCCACACCCGGCACGTCCCGCCAGCCCAGGGGGTCTCTCCTGGCCCCTGGTCCTCTGACTTCTCACACTCCTCTGGGGCTGCTTCCTGCCGGCAGGCTCTCCCGCCCCCCGCCCCACCC
Organism: Pteropus medius; assembly: GCF_902729225.1. Classification (NCBI taxonomy): domain Eukaryota; kingdom Metazoa; phylum Chordata; class Mammalia; order Chiroptera; family Pteropodidae; genus Pteropus; species Pteropus medius. Next base: position 13,363,073 of record NW_024349804.1, on the reverse strand, counting down.
ACCAAAGCAGGCACATCTGTTCGTACGTCCAGTCACCGTGGAGTGCCGAGTGACGACGCACAGGACGACACGCAGGTCCTTCTCCACTTCACCCTGGCTCTGGCCTCAGGGAGCTTCCATTTGCTCCTCCTCACCCTCCCCTGCCGGCGAGGCTGACCTGTAAGGTTACAGGGCTTCTGTGACCTGTGCCCTCCAGTTGCTGTGGCCAGCCAGGAGGCGGGTGGAGGTCGGGGGCAGGGAGCAGAGATGCTCCAGTGGCCTTGGGCCCAGGTCCTGTAAGCGAGGGCCACGCTCTCTCAGGCCTCTCCCCTCCCCCTCGCCCCTGCCCCTCTCGAGCTGTAAGAACGGCTCCCTCTCTGTCCCCGCAGGACTAGTGGTGACGCTCAGTGGCCTCTGGCCCTCCGCGCCCGTGCCTTTGTAACGGCTCGTCTACTGGTCCCGTTTTCAGTGTGGCATCTCGTCACGCCAGTCCCTCAATGTCTCTCGACAATGCCATGTTAGGGGGGTGAACAGACAGCTCCGGAGTGGCAGCACAGGGTCCTGCCTCAGCCCCCCGTTAGGCTCAGACCAGCAAGCCGCAGTGATCTGCTGGGGACTAGAACCAGAAGGTGTCCTCGCAATGCCCAGCTCACAGGCCCTGGGGTCTGACCAGGGGACAGATGAACGTGCTGGGCAGGGCAGTTTCCAGGTGGCTCTGGGCTACAGCCTGGCAGCTGGCCAAGGGAGGTGGAGAGTCAACGCTGAGCAGGTGACAGAGCACGGCAGGGGGTGGAGCCTGACCGGGGACAGACAGGCAAGACAAGGTGTCATTCCCAGCTGCCTCCCTGTCTGCTGCTCGGCCTTGGGCAGGAGGCTGGGTGTCTACCTGCATGACGGGACGGAGAAGTCCGACCCAGCCTTCCTCCCGGGCCAGGTCACGTGAGGAAATGACTTGTGGGTGGTCAGATCCTGCCTTGGAAAGTTGCCACCCCCATTCCTCACGACCCACTGGCCCACCCGAGGCTCCAGTCCCTTCTCGTCACCTCAAAAGCCACTGCGAGCTCAAAGGAGACGCAGCCCCTCCTCAGTCTGGCCCCATCGACGGCCCCACCGTGCTTCCCACACGTCCAGCTCGTAATGGACACAGAGCTAAAAGGAGGAGCTCAAATGACACAACTTCTGCGTAAACCTGGGGTGGGCGAGCTCTTAACAGGACACAAAAGCACAAACTCTAAAAGAAAAACATCCACACAGTGGCCTCTAGAGAACTTTCGCTTTGCAAAAGAATCTTTTGAAGAACACGAAGAGAACAAGCCACAGACGGAGAGAAAAGATGTGCCAAACTTCTATCAGGTAAAGAACTCGTATCCAGATTATATATTAAAAAATTGAAAAAAACGCCGACAAATCAGCAAGATAACCAAACTTAAACACGGCAAGAGATTTGAACAGACGATGAACTAAGGAGATGCGGTGATGGCCAACGGCACAGGAAAACAAGCCCGGCACCACCTGTTTGCCGGGGAGAGCAAACGAACACACGAGGCCGTTACCCCCGCGGACGCAGGCGGCCAACCGTCCGGACTGATGGCGCCAAGCGTGGGCGGCGCGAGGAGCGACCGGCACTCAGCTGCAGCAGGTGCCTGCCGGACGATCCGGCGGTCCCACGCCTGACGACACACCTTTTCTGTAAGGGCTCATTCACCGTGCGGTCTGTGTCGTTTGCTCTGTCTTTCTTCTTACGTTTCTGGGTGTTTCTGATGTTCCTGCCGCCGTTGAGTGTGTTCTAATGGTTGCCCTCATTCCGACGTCGTGATATATACAATTCACTTGCCCCCTTGTTTTTGGCTTTTACCTGTTGCATCCTTGTGAAAATCGACACCGAAACTACCCTGCACCTGTGCTCTCTCCTTTCTGGGGGGCGGGGAGGGAATAGGCGAACCCGCCAGAATCTGATTTGAGGTGATATCCTTTTATTCCCAATCATAACTACGAAGCGACCAGCAGCCTTGGCCACTGCCACAGATTTCTCCTCGTGCCTGACGGCCGTGCCGTACCTGTTTCTTCAAACCACGTGGCCGTCGTGCGCCCCGCTCTGTAACTCACAGTCATCACTCAGCCACGGTGCTAAGCTCGCGCTTACGCTCAGCACCAGCCCTCGCTAAGCTCATGCTTACGCTCAGCACCAGCCCTCGCTAAGCTCACGCTTACGCTCACCACCAGCCCTCGCTAAGCTCACGCTTACGCTCACCACCAGCCCTCGCTAAGCTCACGCTTACGCTCACCACCAGCCCTCGCCTGCGACTCTGCTGGGTTCTCAAGAGCAACACTCCCTGAGTTCCTGCAGGTCTGTGACGATCGTCCGAACCTCTGCTCTCGAAGGTCAATGGGATATGGTGTTGCTATCTTGGCTCATCGAGGATTTTAGGAGATTCGGAAACTATACTACCATTTTCATCTTTTCAGAGTATTTCTCTCAATGTGTTTTTTTATTAAAAAAAAATAAACTAGTGTCTGTTAAACTCTCGATAGATACTTGGTAGAAATGACTGCATTTAATCCTCATAACCAGCTTTCACATCTGCTATTATTATTATCTCAATGCTTTGAAGAAATTGGGCTCAGAGAGGTTCAGCAATTTGCCCAAGGCCACACAGCAAGTCAATGGCAGAGCCAAGACTCGGACGTGGGTCTTTATGGCCAACGAGGGGGGTTTAGCTGCCAGCGAATGAATCGCTTGATCCACGGTAGGTATAGTTTAGAGTGTGACTCGGTTGCCTGTAGGGTTTATGAGCGTGAACTGAAGGGTGAGCGAGCCTGTTCCCACCGTGGCCTCACGCCCCTGCGAGGTCACAGTGCATGCGCTGAAGCATTTTACGCCCAACGTGCGGGGCTCCCCGGAGGGGTCTGCTGCTCCTGGGACCTCGCTCTCCTGAGCCCAAGAGAACCCCCAGCTGGGCGCTCTGGGGCTACGTGGTGCCACAATTCTATTTTCCACCTCTATTTCTCTGCACTGTTGTGTATCTAAACAAAACCAAACAACCAAAACCTTCTTTAAGCCAAAAAAAAAAAAGAGAGAGAGAGAGAGATTTTTGCTGTAATAATATTTTCTATATCAAGCAAGATATTTCTCTAACATTTAAGCCCTGCCACAAATCGTGGCCGAGCACCCACAATGTGCCAGGCTGCTTTTCGGCACTGCGTGTGCGACAGTGGCCGTGAAGGGGAGTTTGCTTCCTAGAGGGGAAGACAGACTGTCACCCCGTGAGCCAACACAGCGGCTCCTCAGAACGAAGCAAAACGGGCCTGGTCGGGAGGGGAGGCAGCGGGGGAGGCAGAGAGATGGGCACGGTCTTGACGAGGACATGGAATCTGGGCTGAGAACTGACCGACGTCCAGACCGACACTACAGGACGTGCAAGGTCCTGGAAGCAGGGACAAGCGACCCTGAGCGTCGTGTCGCGGGCGGGAGAGAAGACAGGAGATGCCTCCAAGGTCGAGGCGCTGCCAGAGCCCGGGGCTCGCGAGCAGGACAAGGACGTCGCCTCTCTCTCTGGGAAGATGGGAGCCTTCGACGGTTTACCATCAGGGGTGCGATCTGCCTGTTGTTGCTGGAGGATTCCTTGGCCTCTCTGTGGAAAAGGAATCGTAGGGGAGCACGGACAGAAGCCAAGAGGTGAGTCAGGAGGCGGTGATAATCGTCAAGGGGGGAACCCTAGCTTGGCAGGCTGGAGGCAGCTGTTCTCAGAAAAACGCACTTCTTTCCACTGTGGGCCCCCACGATCCTGCGAGGGTTCGTGGATGCAGGTCTCGGGTTTATGAGGGACATAATTAGAGAGGGGGGGACCAGATCGGAGAGCCTGGGCGAGGGGTTGCATGGGCCATTATGCTACAGTACGTATGGTGCGTGTTCAGTAGATTTTGCTAAATTATTGGATGGGCAAGATTTTAGTTCTGACTCAGAACTAACATTAGCCCTCATGTAGGACTTCACAGGTCACCAAACGCTTCTGATGTATGATCATACTTGATCTCCCCATAATCCTCCAAGGAAAGCAGAGCAGGTTCAATTCTCTGCTCCACAGACGAGGGAGCTGAGGCTCCTGGTCCCCCACGCAGTGGAGGTGGACACTGAAATTCAATTTTAAAAAATATACGAGTGGCAAACAGTAAAGCCAACTTTTGGCTCTTCGGTCGCCTATGTGGGTGCAGCTGGCCTGGTGTAAGGGAGGTGCTTGGCAATGTTTTTGAGTGAAGGAATGACCAGGGGTCAGAATACTGGACACGTCACTTCCTTTGCACCCCCCTTAGTGCTCTGAACCCTCCTGTCTTACATGACATTGACTTCATACCTGCTTGTCCCCCTGTCATGACCGTGAGCTCCGTGAAGGCAGGAACAAGTTCAATCTACTTCCTTGCTTTCCACACTGTATAACATTGTCCCTGGCAACGATGAGCGTTAGTGAGTGTTGGACAGTGAAGTGATGGTTATAAATGGGAACTGGCTGAGGTAAGAGGCCTGGACAGGCTAGAATGCCTCGTCAGGACCGAGGTTGGGCAGACCCTTGGGGGTGGGGAGCCTGGCCGGCTGAAGAGCAGCCCAGGCCTGAGGTCAGCACCAGGGACAGCTCCCAGTGCCTGGTGCCCGGACTCCTCCGCCCGCCCCGCAGCCCCGACCCCCCGCCACCCCCACCTCACCCCACCTCACCCCCACCAACCTTCCCATAGCCCCACCCCACTAACTAACCCCACCACCCTGCCCCGCACCCAAGAGTTCAGAGAGGAAAGGCCCTTCCTGGGTCTCCCAGGATGTGTCAGAGGGTGGCACCCCTTTCCTCGGAGGACGTGGATTCAGGTGGCAAGTTCCACCGCTCGGGCTGGGAAGGTGGATGAGGAAGCGGAATGGGAGGTGGTGCAGACAGGGGATGCCAAGGGCACTTAATCCACGTGGCAACGGACGATGGGGACAGCAGGGCCACCTCCGCCCCCGGCAGGGGCTCCTGCGTCATGGGGAGAGCACTAGGCGGGGGGCGAGAAGCTCGATTTCGGACCTGACCTTGCAAAAGGTGCGTCATGTCTGTGGAGCCGAAGCTTCCTTGGTGACCCTGGGAGGCAGGCACTCCTGTGCCCTTGGAGCTGTGCAGGGCAGGTGTGTCCCCTTCCTCCTCTGATGACCTGCCTCCAGAGGCCGAGGGTGGACCAAAGCTGGGTGGGGATTGAGAGCCGTGACCCTTGAGTCTCAGATGGCCACCAGGGAGAATAACCTTCTGTCTAGGGAAGAAAAGAGGCCACAAACAGGCTTGAGCTGGGACGGGGTGACACTTCTCCGCGTGTCACCAGCTCTGAGACTTTAGGTGCAGCCCCACCTGTCTGGTCAGTGTCATTATGTCACAAAACGGGCACAATGACGCCCGCTTCGTCTCGTCACCGTGAGGAGGACAGAGCCTGCGGGCTCCCCGCACGGGCCCCCCGCCACGGCAAGCGCCTGGCTGGGAAAGCAGCACCGGACCCTCCCTCTTGCCTCCTGCGCTGGTGCACGTGGCATCTGAGTGTGGGTGGTGGCCAGCGAGGGGGCGGGTCTGCGGCGTGTTCCCTTCATCGTCCCCTGACTGTCACACGGCGCCCTCTCTTCCCAGAAAAGCTTCTAAATTTAGGCGAGCATCTTTTACTTCTGGTGAGACAGGCAGTGCCGGTAACAGAAGACCTCAGGGCAGGGCGGGAAGGGCCCAGGTGGGAGCCACCGAGTCCTCCCGTCGCCCTCAAGATCAATCGCTGGCAGGTCCTTCCTGGAACAGTTAACCAAGGTCCCCGCCTCCCTCTCCTCTGAGGGCTTCAGCTGCCACAGGGACAGCAGGCTTCTGCCCCTCCCCTCACAGGGAACCCCCTCCCCCGGGGGGACCCCTCGGGGCCGTCTGTCCATCAGGGCACGGACTGGACGAGGCCTGATACCCTTTTCTGCTCTGGTTTCCAGGATCCCAACATTCCCCGCCTCCCTGGGGACTGGGTGTCAATCCAGGGACTTGTGTGATCTAACGACAGCATCGTTCGGGGCATGCGGCCCCCAGACTCTTCCCGAAACAGCAACCGCGAGATCCTTCTCTTCACCTCACTCCCTTCTCTGCTCCGAAGTCCCCAGCGCTTCCTCACCTCACTCAGAGGAAAAGCTGAGACCTCCCGATTCCTTAAAAGATGACCCTCATCCGGCCCCGCCACCCCCTGAAGGGCCGCTCCGACCTCTGGGTTCCCGGAGCAGCCGGGCAGGGCCTTGGCTCCGTCTGCCGCTCCACCTGGAACACTCCTCCCCAGTTACCTGCCCTGCCGTCATGTTTAAAAGCGTAACCCCCGCCTCCCCTCCCCAGCTCCTTTGCTCTGCTGTGGGGCCCCGGCCATAACGCTTAAAACCTTCTGATGTGCTGTTTAAGTCACTCTCCCCCCTAAATTGTACGCTCTGTTGAGGGCAGGGATTTTTGTCTGTGTTGCTTTTCACGGAGGTGTCCCCAGTGTACCCCTACCAGGTACAGGTGCTGGGTGCCCAATGCCTGGAGATCGCACAGCGGGGAGCAGCTGGCACGGGCGTCAGAGGAGGGGGGTGGGGCAGGCGGAAGCGAGGAGAGCGTGCGCCTCCCCCATGCCGAGCCGCCCGGGGAAGCCTCCCAGGACCCGCACGGACCTGACGGAAAGCGGTTCAGGCTCCTTAAAGGCCCGCACTGAACTGGAGCGTGCATCGGAATGGCACGGGAGCTCGTTAGAACCGGCTGCCGGGCCCACCTCCGCGGAGACATGCATCTTAAAAGATTTTATAGAAAACATACAAAATATGGGCATCATGCACGTTTGTTTCGCCCAGCATTTTAAGTTGTTCTGAGCTGGAATGCTTTCTCCAGACATCTAGACTGACATCACCAGAAGGGGGTCCTTTAGTTTCAAAGAGAAAAAAAATCCCCTTATTCATGGGCCGGGAAGCATTTGTTGAGCACATACTGCAGACGGGGCAGTGTGGCTGGGGCTGTGCCCGCCCTGGAGGGCTCCCTAGCTGGTGAAGGCAGAGCGGAGGCGGGACACCCTCGCCAAGGGCTGCGAGTCGTCGGAGCTGCAGCCACCACTTGAATTCGAGGCGATGGACGCAGTGAGCAGTGACCCACGGCTAAGCCTCGCTTGGAGACCAGGTGCGCAGGCCCCGCCGGAGGCCGGAAGCTGGACGTACTCACTGGGGAGGACACCGGTCCTGGCGTGGGGCTCGCCGGCAGATCCCGGGGCCGTCTGCTGCTCCCGGCGAGGTCTCCCGCAGGAGAGTATCGATCCGCCGTGGAAGCTGCTGGGAGGAGGGCGGTGGAGCCGGCCACAGGCGTCTGAGTCGCTTTCCAGCCCAGCCTCAGTCTCTCTTGCCCTCCGAGCACTTAAGGTGATTTACGGGTCCTCGCGAAGCGCAGCGGTGATCGGATGGGCCCGCAGTCCTTGCCAACCATTAGGAAGCCCTGCGGATCCCACTAGGACAGCGAGTGGACAGTTTAAGGGCACTTGACCTCCTGGGAGGTCATTGCCCTCCCTCTCTGGGGACAGTGAGACATCCCCATACGGACCACCAGGTCAACCGTGGCCTCCGGTTGGGCGTGGCAGCACGCGGGGTGGGCAGAGCCCGGGCTGCAGGTGACAGGGCTTCAAGTGCAAACCCAGTGACCTTGAGCGAAGCCAATGTCCCCTTCCCTACGAAGGTGGGTCCCCACCTGGAGGCTGTTGGGAGGGTCACAGGTGGCAGGTAACGGAAGTGCCTGGCTCACGGCGGTCACTCGGTTCGTGGTGGCCGCTGTGTTTAACTGGGTAGTGGGCGGAGGGGGGCGGCAGCTGTAAGCACGCCCGCGGCTACGGAACCGCCACCGGCGTCGGTTATGGTCACCGCGCTGTGTTAGTATTGACACAGATGCAACCTGCAGCCGGACGCGGCGGAAGTGAGCCAGCAGGGCGCGGGCTCCCTCTCGGCGGACGCGGCAGCCGCCCGGTGGCCTGGCGGGGGGTGGGAGAGAGCCGCGTCGACCCCGAGCCCGCGCCGGGGGCCGGGCCCCAGGCCTGGTTAAACCGTTTTCATCCTCCATAAATCCTCGTAAGCTACTTTAAGGCGCATCAGACCCCTCAATTGCCATTTAAGTGTTTTTCCTGCACTAACTGCTTCTTGTTAAATAGTTTGACATTTATGTGTCTAGACTTCGGTTGTTTGATATTGATTTGGTCCAGAAGGATAATGGAGAGGGAAGGCAGCATTTGCTTTGCTGTCGCTGGCAGCGGCCGTATATCTCCGTGATGTGGATAGTGTCATGTTGTCCTGTGTTCAAGGCTGGCGTGCAGCCCACGCAGGGCCGGAAGGGTTCGCACCCTGTGGGCCGGGGGTGTTAAACCCAGGCAGCAGGTGCCACCCCGAATGAGGGTCCCTGGCAGTTCTGTGCTCGCTGGAAGTCACAGGTGCCAGGGTCACGGGCGGAGGGTGGTGGGCTGAGAGGAGCATACCCACACGTCCCTGAAGCGGGCACCACCGACGCGGCCGCCTGCAGTCTCCTGGGCTTGCGGGCCCCTCACGCCTCTGCGTGGAGGGCCCGTGTGTCCCCCGCTTGTGAACCCCTGCTTGTCCTGCAGACCCCCAGCAGAGGCTCTTCCTGGCAGGCTTCCCTCAGCCTCCCAGTGCCGCGTGCTGAGGTCAGGTGACATGGGTACCCAGGGCCCTCGGAAACATCCTTCGGGGTCAGCCAGACCCTCCTTGTCAGCACATGGGTGAGAAAGGGCATGTGACCTGCTAAGGTCACCCAGCGACTCTGAGGTGCAGCTGGGCCTGGGGGGATCCCCCAGCTCGTGGCCCAACCCGTCCCCCACCGTGTTCTCCGTACGTCCTGCCCAGCTTCTGTCAGGAGTGACAGGACTCATGATCCACGCTACCGCTGCGGATGCCACCTGGGGAGCTTGTGGCCAGAGAGTGACTCTCCAATCAATGCCAGGAACCGCTCGGAGCCACCGCGGGTGGCCCGGGTGCGTCCAGGCTCCAGGAAGATGAGGGAAGCCCCGGGCACCTCCGGGCCAGCCTCCCCCTCCCCTCCTGGGCTCTCACCCCGATGTCCACTACACCCCCGTACCTCTTTCAAAAAAATAAAAAATAAAACACAAAAAGGCGGAGAGGAAATATTCCGCCCACGCTCCCCACGCCCAGAATTCACAAACGTTCACATTTTATCGTTTTATTTACCTCGATTGGAACAAAGGAAAGAAAACCTTAGAGCTGACGAGTCTCGCACTTGGCCTCCGGGACATCCGCGTTCCTGAACTACGCGCGGGACACCGTCCCGTGAACGCACGACGCTGAACGCTCGTCTCGGCTGCGCTGTGGCAGGTCATCTGTGGCAGGTCAGCTGTGGCAGGTCATCGCGCGAACACCCCTGCACCTCGGTTATTCGCTCCATACGACGGGCACCGAGGCTATCCCAGGTTTTTGCCAGGATGGGCCCTGCACGCGGCCCCGGGGTGTGCGTCCCCAGCTCTGGGGGGAAATTCCTAGTCAGGAGGCGCCGAGATGCTGCTGAAGGACCCGCCCAGCGCCGCCGATGGCTTGTGTTTCTTGGGTCTTCGTTCTCACCTCTTCTCTTCGTGCCTTGTGTCCGCGTCTTCCCGAGCCGGTGGCCCTTTTTCTCATCGACTCCTAACGGCGACCGTCGCACCCCGTCCCTTACTCTTCGGTCTGACAGATGTGCTGCACCTGTCTTCGTCTGCCTGGTGCTGGATTTGTATCTTCGTTTCGGTGTTTTTCGTCCTACGGGCGGTTTAAATTTCGACGTAATCAAGTCTATCGCTTTTTCCTTTACGAGTCATCCTTGTACCTCGACTCCCGGTTTTCCTACCCCGAGGCCCTGTGCTGGCCTCCTGCATTTTCTTCCAATAGTTTTGTTTTTTATATGAAGATTTTTGATCCACCTAGGAGTTTTAGGTAAGGCAGAGATCTGATTTTTGCCGAAACAAATTTACATTTCTAGGATAAATCTTGCTTTTTCATGCTGGATTTTTAAAATAACCTGCTGGACTGAATTTGCTAATTCTCCCTGTGGGATTTTATTTACGTGCGTATCAATCTGGCCGGCCATTGTCTGTTCTTGTCCAGACTGTCGATGTCAGGATGTACCAGCCCCCAAATGAGGCAGCAGCTTTTATTACCTCTTCTCTGAAAGTCCGAGTGAGGTAGAGATTGTCAGCTACTGGAGGATGTGTTAAAACTCGCCTTTAAAAGGCCTGGGGCTGCTCAGCTTTTTCACAGTTGTAGGTTTTTCCTTTCCCCTAAAATAAAATTTAATGACATATTTTTTTTTTCTGGAAAAAATCTGTTACTTCTAATTTTTCGAACACACTCGTGGGAAGTTGTGCGTACGCGTCCTCCGTACCTTTCATCCCTTGCTGCATGTGGGTGGCCCTCCCTCCTTTCATGCCTCCTACTCCGAGCCCCCTCTTCCTCCCTTAGGTGGCCTCGGGAAAGACTTACTTGTTCAGCATTTCAAAGAACCATAGTTTGGGTGTTGCTACTACTTGGGATTTTTAATTGTTTAATTCCGGCCGTTGAGAGACAAAGCAGTACAGAGGTCAACAGCCTGGGCTCTGCCACCTCCAGCTGTGTGACCTTGGGCAAGTCCCTCCACCTCTCTATGCCTCATTGATAAAGTGAAGGTAATAGTGTCCACCGCATGGGTTGTTGTGCAAACAAACAAACAGACAGACAAAACAAAAACAAAACAAAAAACAAAACGAAAAAAGTAATATGCATAACGAGTTGTAAGCAGCCTTCCAGCATTTAAAACCCAACAGGGCAGACAAAGGACTTTCTTCCACGTCCTTAAACGAGGACTGTGGAGAAGGCCAGGAACAAAGCCAGAGTGTCAGCCACGCGTCGGCACGGCCAGGGCCCCAGCCGGCTCGGAAAGGCGAGGAGAAGAAATAGGATTACGGGGAAGGGGTTCGCATTGTCCCCGCTGCCGTGTGACGTCAGTGTCATCCGGAGAAAGCCCCCAATAATCTTCGGTTGAATTAATCAGAATTAATGAGAGATTAGCAGGGCTTCTGAATACTAGATCAATATATATTCTAAAATTCATTACTTGAAGCCAACAGCCAAGTCAGACAATCTAATTTTTACAACAGAAACAGCCAGTATAGAACATCCAGTGATAAATCAAAAAAAAAAAA
>NW_024349804.1:13242891-13351540 GCF_902729225.1 Pteropus medius | reverse complement strand
AGGTGAAAACAGGTCGTGCACAAAACGTTGTCAAGGCTGTCTCATGGCATCGCTAGCTATACCAGCCGAGAAGCAGTCACCAGCAGATGGAAGATAAACAAATGTGGCCCATACACAAAGTGGAATACTACTCGGCCGTAAACAGGAACGAGGCACCTACACGCCCTACGCCCTGGATGAACCGTAAAAACGTGACGCTCGGTGGGAGAGGCGGGCATGTAAGGCTGCAGATTATGCGGTTCCACTTATATGAAGTGTCCAGAACGGGCAAGTGCACAGACATAGGAAGCCGATCAGGGTTGGCAGGGGCTGCATGGGGCCGGGAGTGACTGCTGTTGGGAACGGCCTTTCTTTGGGGGTGGATTAAAGTGCCCTAAAATTGACTGTGACCATGTTGGATTCTTCTGAGAATACAAAAAGCCATTGAATTGCACATTTTCAATGGGTGAATTTTATGGTATGTGAATCACATCTGCATTTTTTGGAAAATGGCTCATAGGTGCCAAATTAGGCAAACGGACCAGCGCCAGCTCATAAGGGCGAGTCCGCAGCTTGTCCACCAGGCTCCCGCCCGAGCCCCGTGCCTGACACACAGATGTGCCGTAAATACTTGTCGAATGAGTGAGTGACAGAAGGAAGGAATGAGCAGGGCCCCCGTGGTTTAGTGTCTGCCCCTGGTCAGCCGGCCAGCGGGTGACTGGAGAAGCCCGGTGAGCTCTGGCTGTCCTGCCCTCCCAAGCCCACGCCCTCCTCACCCTTGGAGGAAGGGGGACAGAAGGGGAGCTGGGGGAGGTTCTCAGCAGGCTGGGTGGCGGTGCCTGGGGGCGTTAGGCTTTACGTTGGGGGTTGAGGAGAACCCAGGAGACCTGAAGGGTTCCTGCCCAGCCCAGCAGCCATGCGGGGGGACCCACACTTCCCCAGGTGGGATGCGGCGGGCATGGCGCAGTGAGAGCCGAGGCTGGAGCCTCCCCCTCTATGTCCCCCAAACCATCCCCCAGGCCCCAGAACACATGCTCTCAGGGCTTCGGTGGGAGAAATGACTGACATGCGCTCTCTGCTAAGATGCTCACACCTGAAACGCAGTGGGGTGAGAGCCTGAACCCCTTCCTACTGTGATCCTTTGTAAAGAAACCATTCCTGCCTCCCCCTGTCCCCACCAGGGACCCCCTGGGCCCGGTGTCCTGATGGTCTCTCGCTTCCTTGGCGGGGAGGGGGCGTTGAGGAGTGGGCGGGGCTTGCCAGGGATCCCTAGGCGCTGTCCACGTGCTTCCCAATGCAGGGAGAAGCTTTTCCGTAAATATTGTAGAATCTCAGGAGCAGCACGAGGGGGCCCCGCAGTGCAGCAGACCGGGGCCGCCCCTCCCGCGGGGGCCTGGGGCGCACCTCGGACTCCCCCAGCCTCGGCCGCCCCGTCTCGGGCCCATGCCCCGACTGCGGCCCTGTGGGCGAGCAGGCCCCGGGGCTGCCCGTGGCGCGGGTTCGCCCGCCGCCGTCCGCCTGGCCGGCCTCACTGGCTGAAACCCCGCTGTGGCTTTTGGCATGTGTGGGGCGGAGGCGAGGGGACGGGGGTGCGAGCCGTGGACGGGCTTGGCTCTGGATCACCATCCCGTTAGAACCGCGGCATCCTGGGGGCAGCGGGGACCTCCCGGACCAGCCTCCTGGAGCAGACAGGAACTGGGTCTGGTCTGAGTCGCATCAGCAAAGAGGCCCTGGGCCGTGCGGCCTCCGCCTGGCGCGCCTCCAGCTTTCCTGCACGTGGCAGGCGTTGTCCCCCGGCTCCTGACCCCCACCCCGTGGGCTCTCCTACCCTCCCCGCCGAGAGCGCCCGCTGCATTTCCCAGTGCTGTGTCTGTCTACACAGCAGATGTGAGTCCCGGCTGATCATGGAATCATCGGTAAATCCTCGCCAAGCGCCCATAAGTCTCCGCTCCACAAACTTATTACCGGGTCAGCCCGCGCCGGAGCCTCGCGTGGACGGATGCGCTCCTCTGACTGACGGTCACTGCCGCAGGGTTCATTCGGCACTCGTGGACGACCTGCTGTCCCCCGAGAGCAGCCGGGCTGGCCGCCCTCTGACCTGCTCCCCTCTAAACCCTTCCTCGCTCCGGGGAGCAGCCCTCCGCCCCAGCCTGGGGAATTCGGTCAGCGCCCCGGGTCTGTTTATCTTATGTATTAATTCTGGTAATGCGGGCCGACCTGCGATTCTGGGGCAAACTTCTCTGCTGTCACTCTCTGGGGACAGCCTCACCACCAGGTCAGACGGGCCGCGCCCAGCAGCCCGGTGCCCAGCAGCCCCGTGCCTTCCTGCCTGGGTCATTCACCACGGACGGGGGCAGCCGCCTGGGGCCAGGCCCCTCTAAGGGCAAGGCTGTAAGGGCTGGGCATGTAGGTGCCAGAGGACCGCGCACCGTACACGACCGGAACAAACGCGCACGAGCCCCTCCTGCCCCCCACAGACCCCGGCTGAGGCGCGGGACACAGCATCCCCAACACCCGGCGGGCTTGGTGGTCCGCAATGAACCCCTGCAGGAGGCAGTGGTCACCCGCCCTCCCACCCGCCGACCTCTCCCGGGCCCCAGGACGAGGATGCCCTGTCCTCCCTGTGAAGAAGTGACCTTTGGTCGTCTTGCGAGGAGCGTGTGTCGTGTGAGGAGCGTGCTTCCTTCTGGGGCTTGTTTCCAGCGCGCCCCGCGCCCGTGCCCGAGCTCGGCCGGCCTGGTGTGTCGCCCTCACCCTGACTTCACCTCACTTTTCTGTGCGTTCTTCCCCTCGGCCCACACCCCCGTTTATGATGAATCCTGTCCTGCTTCATGGCAGTGCCTCTACGGTCTATCTCATTTTGAGATAAGGGATAGAATATTTTTTAAGATAGCCCATGAATAAATTCTCAGGGGGAACTAGATCTCAAGGATCAGCTGGCATCAAAAGAAAACACGAATGTTCAGAGAGGCCAGCGCGTCCTCACCTGCCCGGGGCCAGCTCCCAGCCCGGCGTGCCAGCTAACGGTCGTCACATTTTCGAGGACCTTTCGTGTGCCGTTTGACTGAGTGGACATGTCAGATTGAAGGATGAAGAATCAGAGGTTCAGAGAACACAAGGACCTTCTCCAGGTGACCCCGGGGGCCGGGCCTGGGGGCCTGGGATGTAAAAGGAAGTCTCTCCTGAGCCTGAGCTCTGTCCGGTGTCACGATGCCTCTGAGAAAGGCTGGGACCAGGCGTGGGTCTCCAGCTTCGCCGGGGGCAGACCCTGTCCCATTGTTTGGCTCGAAGCCAGCTCCAACGTCACGTGTGGGACAACTGAGCCAGCGAAGAAGAAGCCCCTTGCTCGGCATCCCCCAGCAGGTCCTCGTCCCGGTCCCCCACTCAGCAGCAAGCTGACGTTGCCCACATTCACTCTGAGCAGACTCAACCAATCATTTGTCCCGATTTGTGCTAGAACAGATGTTCACCGCAGAGGCTCTGAAAAATCCTGGACGTCGAGAGACACAAAGGAGCCTCACCCGTCTCGCGCCCGTGCAGAGACAAGCGCCAAGCGACACCTCGCCGTGGACTTCGAAGCACCTGCCTGTGCTTCCACGTGGCTCGTCGGCCATCATCCTCCCACGGAGTCGACGAAAAGGCATTTCCCTGCTCGGGGCCCCCCGTGTGCATCTGACGACCTCTGGAGTCTGCATCTGACAAAAGGGACTGGCCTGCCACTCGGGCCGGGGCGGGGGGAGCGCGGACAGACCCCCGAGAGCCTGGCCCTACCGAGGGGGGCTGGGCACGGCAGGGCCGTTGGCTGCTGCTCAGTGTCCTGTTGTCTTCCTTGCCAGACACTGAGTTTGGGGGTTTTTAATCTTTTTTTTTATTTGCTAGGCAACGCCCTGCCCCTGCCCCGTGGAAGAAGCAGTCATGGCGCCCCCTCTTCACACCTCCCCCAAGGTCTAGTCCTTAGGCGGCCACAGCCCAGGGAAGGCTAGCATTTCTGTCCTGTCCCTGTGGCCTCCTGGCACCCTGCCCACTCCCAACATGAGGCACCCCGCAAACCTGTATTAGCAGAGCCTCAACTAAACACCCTCGCCCCACGCGGTGGCAGCCGGCAACCCTCCCGCACCAACCCCAGCGATCTAGTCTCCTAACGAGGCAGCCGCCCCCCAGTGACAGCCCATTTCCACGTACAAATCAATTTGTCTCCACTGAGGGGAGAGAATTGTAAAGCAAACAAATTATGCACGTCCCACTGCGCCCCGGCCCGGCTCGCGGCTCGCGGAGGGCTCAGGCGTCTGGGGGATTTTCTTCCTCCACTTGGCTCACACAACGACCACTCCCAGGGGGAGAAAAATGATTCTCCTTAGCTCCTGGAGTAACCCCAAATCCGGCTTGCCTCTGCGCGTCCGGTCAGCAGCGGCGTTACAGGACAGCCGCTGCTTGGCAGGGGTCCGTCTGAGCTTCCTGTGGCATCTGTAACAGACGACCCCACACGGGGGGCCTTCGCACAACAGAAACCCATCCTCACACGGTGCTGGAGGCCAGGAGGCCGAACCCCAGGTGCGTCAGGGGGCGCTCCCCCCAGTCGCTCCAGCTGCCCGCGGTGCCTGCGCCGCCTGCATGGCCCCAGGCCCTGCCTCTGTGGTCACACGGCCCCTCCCTATGTGCCCATGTCTGGCTCTCCTCTGAGGACACCAGTCCCTGGACCAGGCCCACACGGCTCCGGCTCGACCGCCTCTTAACTTGACCACATCTGCAAAGACCCTGTAAGGCCACAGTCGCAGGTACCCAGGGCTAGGACACCATATTGGACCCATGGCAGGATCCGACATTTGCACAACGTGAGCAGGCCAACGCGTCGGCTGGTCGCAGGCGGAACGCCAGGCGTGGAGGACTGGGAGGTGACACAGTAGAGGACAGACTAAGAAAGTCTCTTTGCCCTGGAGCCATTGCCTCCTGGCCCTTGACCAGAGAAATGGAGACAGAGCTGGCACTGCCCCACAGGTCTCTAGATGGGGTGGAACCAGCTTGAGGGGGGCTGGCTTCTGACGGGGGGCGGGGGGAAGGAGCTCGGATCTGTCCTCGGCCTGCAGGACCCGTCAGGGTTTCAGAGGACCCCTCATCTATTAACCCGAGGCGGCTGGCGGGCTACAGCCCCGACCTCACCCCCAGAGTCTGCCCCGAAGGACCTCGCTTCTGCTACTATGTTCACATGGCCCTCGTTCCGCTGGTCTTCGGGCATCGCTCTGGTTATAGTGTTGCGGCGTCTCCGCTCACAAGACCCGGTCACTCCCGGCCCCTGAAAACGTCAGATTCCAGACGTTCCGCTGTGTGTCTGTTGCTCCTGCTTTGGAATTTACCACACGCATAAAAATTGTGAAACACCGGCCGGTCGTCCTACACGTTTCTGTTACGTTACGATTAGAGACCAGCTCTGTATAGAAATGTCTCCAAGAACAGTTTTCGCATTTTCTTTCCGCATTGAAAACCAGTCTGATTTGCTCAGCCTCGAAGAGTGTGTTTATGTAAAATTAAATGAACGCTGGCAGCCAGCTGCTTCTTTTTTTTTTTTCCTAAATGGGAAATGGGTTAAATACTCTTCAGGGGTCCTGCCCGGGTACAAGCCCGGGGACATCTCCCGAGCCCCGGCTTCTGTGCTCCATGTCCGTCCTTCTCCCAGATTCTCCCCCAGGAAGGAGCGGCCACTGTAGGTGCCAGCCCAGTGGCCCCCGGAGCTGACCCTCAGGCCACGGTCCCGCTCGTGACGATCCAACCTGGCTGGTGCTGGTGCCCCCGCCCTCCCCCGTCAGCCCTCTGCCCTGTGTCCCCAGCTCTGCTGCCAGCCTCTGGAGCCGCAGCTCCCTTGGGACAACGTCATGGTTCTGGCCGAGAGAGAGAGACGCAGACCGGCTGAAACCGGCTCTGACTCCCTTTATTGAATTGGGCACTATTGGATTTGTGGAACTCAACTTTCTGATGACAAAATATTATCTGCGTGGCCAAATAAAGATGGACGGAGCCCAGGGTCCACTCGGAAGGCGGTCCAGGCCGCTAACCCGCCTCGCGGGCTGCTTATCGCGCCCGGCCTGGCATCAGCCGCGGGGTCGGGATATAAAGTGCCCTTTCGGATTTTTCTTAAGCTAACATTAGGAAATTGTACATAAATTTAATCTCAGCTAAAAGGCAAAGATAGTCCACAGCCAAGGGCAAGGCCACCGTCGCATGGCAGTTGCTATGCTTTATGTCCAAGCAGACACAAACTGAGGGGAATGTATGCTTCTCTCGACTAATCAATTACATTTGAGTAATTGATCGTATATTATTATTGATGAAAGCCCGTAATATGTGAGTTAGAAGGGAGTAGGTTCTCAGAAGATTAGATTTGTATACGAAGATGGAAGGGGAAAAATGACCGTCATAAAATCACGGGAGAGTGGTTTACGGCTTAACGTCTGGCAGATCACGGAGACGGGGCCCAGCCGCTGCCCCCGGCTCCTGCGCCGTCCGCCTGGGGAGGGGGCAGCTGGATGTGCAACAGAGAGGACAGTCGTGGGTCCACGGACGCTGCCCGGGATGGCGTGAGTGCCTTTGTCGGGAGAGCGCAGGCCCGGCCCGGGTAGCCTCAGGGGCGAGACTGGGGGACGGTCAGGAGGACACGGGAGCCGGTTAAGGGAGCACCTGCTCCCGGCCCGGACGGCTCCCTCGTAAGGGGACAATCTTCTCACCCCGGGGCACAGGAGCACAGCTCTCGGAGGCGCTGGGGAGGAGATTCTGCTCGGGCAGAAAATCCTCGAGGGTTTAAATTCTCTGTAATAAATTCATAATTCCTTTATAACAAATTCCTTTGTTTGTAATAAAATTAATTCCTTTGTTTTCAGCCTTTCCCCTGAGACAGCGAATGGACCCGAGGCTTCGAGCTTTCCCCAGGTACCGGTTCTCGTCGAGTTTTCCTCCACGGCTCTCGGGCTAGCGTCTAAGTTCGGTTTTCATTTCCTCTCTGCGGCAAGGAGGTGGCACAGTCTGAGCACCTCCCAAAACCCATTCTCTCTATTCCATTTTCAGTGGGCACGGTCCCACCTAGGATCAAAACTACAACTCCCAGCAATCCTTGAGCTGGGCATGACCGGGTGTGCCTGGGTTCCGGCCAATGGGAGGTGAGCAGAGGTGATGGGCCAAGGCGGGGGACCACGTGGCTGAGGGTACGCCTGGGCCAGTGGCGCTTGGGCTGCTGCCTGGCCACCGCCCAGCCAAGGAACTTCCACTGTGCTAGTCACCAATTCACTGTTTCTCTGCCATGCGGCGAATCTGTTCATAAGACAAAGCGTGATTTAAGAGTGTGTTTCTTATTTTCCAAGTGATAAATGTTTTTTTTGGGGGGTGGTTAAAATTTTATGTATTATTTCTACTTTTTCTAGGATATGGCTAGAGAAGATCTCAAGCGTTCACAATAGTCTCAAGGTTTTCTTTGAGACTAAGTGCATTCTCGATTTTTATAAAATTCTTTCCAGGGGCGTTGGAAAGAATGCGTGGTCTCTTCTGAAGTAAAAAAGTGTTTTGGACACATCTATTATACTGAGTTTGCTGATTATGTGATTCCATTTCTCTAAAATCCTGATTTATTGACTTATATCATCTATTAGATCAGTCTGATCCTGAAAATGGCGCGCTGCAGTTTCTGCCGGAATTCTGCTTTTATGATGTTCTCCTATCATTTTTAAATAACTCGGCTTTAGAGCGTCAGTTGCTAAGTTGATGAGCGTAGAATACAGATTTATTATTCTATCTGATTCATAAATTGTGCTTTGAATCCTTCAGAACGTCCCTTTCCCGTTCGGTGACTTCGACCTCAGTCCCGCCTCCTCCACGCTGACCAGAAGCCTTGGGGTTCCCTGCGTGGGCGTTTGCCGGCGTCCCCTCTGCACCCTCCTGGCAAGCAGGATGCTTCTCTAAAACACGTGCTGCCATTTTTCTCGTCACCCAAACTGGTGCTCTCTGTTTTTCGCGGAAGACTCGGCCCGGGCGCAGCGTGACACGCGTAACGCGTCGCGACGTGGTCCGCATGTTCTTCCTTCCGCGTTCTTTTACGCTCACTGCTTTTTTCCTGGCCGTGCGCCCCGTTGCCTTTGCCCTGCTTTTGCTGCCGTTCGGGGGGCTATCCGCCAGCCCCCTGTGACCTCTGCGAGTGACCCTGGGCTCTCCTCCCCCCAGGGCTCATCTTCCCTTTTCCTACCTCCAGATCAGACTTCTGGTTCGGTATCATAATATGAAATGAAGACGCCCACCCCAGCGACGCCCCGTGTATGCGTGCTCCCTCTGGGCACCCCCTCCTCCCACGAGCCCGGCCTCGCTGGCGGGGGGCTGAAACCGGCTTCTTCCTCAGCGCTGGCTCCAGGGTGAGCCCTGGGATGACATTCTCGAGTCCCCTCGTTGCCCGGTCCCCATTGCTCCGACATCTCCTTCCGTGTCACGGTGAGCACGGCAGCTGGGGCCCTGCTCCCAGCCCCCCCTGTCCTAAGTCGGTGACCCTTTGCTCAAACGCGTTTCTGGGGGTATATTCTCTAGATCTTAGCAAATCTGGGAACCTCTTCTTTCTCCGCGACCCCCGAATTCCATCTGAGGAGGCGGTAAGAGAGTGGTGACGCCCACAGACCCACCCTGGAGCTGCGCTCCGGGTCCCAGCCCTGGCCGTGAGACCGTGGATACGTCACCAAGCTCCTCTGTGCCTGTGGCATGGAAACACCTCTAAGACCTCTCTCATCAACGCGAGGTGACCGATTACGCCAGCTCGCACGTGTGAAGTACGCTGGGCAGCGCCCGGAGCCCGCTGCTGTCCCCACCGGCCGCGACAGCCCCTCCGGCACTCACGGTGACGAGTGAAAAGTCCAGTGCCGGTCCCGATGCTTTTCCTTTACAGTCTCGTTTTCTCTACGGAAGTTTGTAAGATGTCGCTTTTTCCTCCAGTTCAGGAATGTGATCAGATCGGACTTGACTGTGTGTCTTTCTACCCCACCCCAGTCCTGCCTGGGACCTCGTGAGCCCTTCGTGAGCCCTCCCAACCTGCAGGCTTGAATAATCATTAGCTCGAGAGCTTTCGGTCCGTTATTTCTTCGTTCCCCTTAGTTTTCGCAGGCGGGGCTGCTCGTCTGTCCCCCGACCGCTGCCTCGTGATCTCCTCGTGGCGGGGCCTTTGCTCTGCCTTTCCAAATGGCTCGTTTACTTGGTTTTACCTGTGAAGTCAGACTGCGAAGACACCGTCCCTCCTATTATTAATTCCGCTAATGCATGGATTTTGGTCTACGCGCCACGGTTTTCCGTTCCAGACAGTTCTCCTGCGTCCTCGAATCTCCGCGCCTTTGCACAGTCCTCTCCAGTGGCGGCCTGTCCCCGCAGGCCTCCGTGCCCCGCCTCGGGCTCCTCCTCGGCTGCAGAACCCGCTTCTGGACCCGGCTGGGATTCTGTGCGGCCCATTGCAGCTGGGTGTCCTCAGCGGCCAGGATTAGCGAAAGCTAATCATTCGACCTTGTGCCTTAATGGGTTGCATCCCAGGAAAGAGAAACCACAAGAAAAAAAAAAGGAGAGGGAGGGAGGAGGAGGGGAGGGAGGAGAGGAGGGGAGGGGGAGGAGGGGCGGGGGGGGAGGAACATCTTGCGTGGTCACCACACTGTGGGCCATGCTGCTGCCCTCGTCCTCTGAGACCGATGGTGTGTGTGTCATCAATAAAGCAAAGGATCAGTTATAAGAAACACGAATCCTATTGGTCCCACTGCTGAGAGCCGGGTTCTCAGAGCAGGAGTCATTCTGAGTTTGGATCAGAACCACCGCTATGAACTCAACTATATCTGCCCTTGAAAAGGAAACCTGCTTCTAGCTCTGTCCACTGACAGGACCTAGAGGCCATAACCCACTGCCCCCCCCAACTCTGGGGAAGGGAGGGCTACCCTGCGTCTCAGGGGCCAAGGGACACCCCTCCTCCTGGAACCAGGGCCCACGCAGGGAGCCCGTGAGCCTCCGGGCATGACCCTCCCGTGGTGCCATGAGGCGTGAGGTTCCTGCCAGCTCTCGGCCCTTGAGGCCGTGACCCCGAGTGGGTCGCCCACTCCTCCCGGCCCGGCGCCTCACCTTTCTCTTCTGCACCCCACCTCCACGCACGCCCTGCAGCGGCGGGACCCGGAGGTTCAGCTCCTGCTCGGTGTGCACCCCCTCCAGGGTGACCCTGGGCGTGCCACCTGCCCGCCGAGCCTCAGTTGCCCCATCTGACCACGCACAGACGGTTGGAGCGGCAGCCCCGCTGGCGGCCACCCATGCGGCTGCAGGTCACAGTGGCCGAGGCCAGGGCGGCCCTCCCTCTTCCCCCACAGTGCCTTGCACACAGAGCCTCTCGCCACGGCAGAAGGTGAATAAAAACACTTTAATAAAACGGAGATGGCTTCACGGGATGTCTTTGCAAGACAAAATCAGGGGCCAGGAGCCCCGGGCCCCAGGCGGGCGGGGCCCCTTGCCCAGAGCACTGGGTTGGGGGGGCGAGGGTGGCGCCTAGTACTTGAGGAGCCAGCGCGGCTTGTGCTGGCTGAGCGACGTGAAGTAGGACCACCACCAGGGCTTGCCCCCGCTGGCCTCCGGCTGCCGCCGCGCCCCCAGGGGCTCCCCGCTGGGGCCAGCTCCTTCTAGCGGGTCCTGGAGGCTGGGGCTGCTTCTCCGCGGCCCCTGGAGGAACTTTTGGGTTCCGGCCGGCAGAGGCTGGAGAATGAAGTCCACACGGCCGGCCCTCTTCATCCGGGCGGGAATGGTGACTTTCTTGATGACCCTGGAGTAGCCGGGTGCTTGTGCGATGACGATGTGGGACCCTGGGGGCAGCAGTCTCCAGTAGTCGCCACCTGGGGCTTTGGACGAGTAGAAAAAATGATTCCCAGAGCTGGGCTCATACTCGGCATTGACCAACGGGTCATGGGAGTCAGAGGGGTGCTAGCCCGGGGCACAGCCACACCCCAAATCTATGCCTGCCTCTGCACGGCGTGGGCTGCCCCCCATCGCCTCCCTTTGTCCAACTCCGGCCACCCCTGAGGGCCCTGCTCAGGCACCACCTGCACCCCCCACCCCCAGCACACACGCTGGCCGCCCCTCCCCCCCTGGAGCCGGCGGCCACATCACCACGTGTCGTCATAGCCGCCAAATCGGCTGTGACGTCCCCAAAGGCACCCGGAGCCCACGCCGGCCGGCCACCTATGCACGGGACATGAGCTCCAGGATGTGAACAGCTGGCTCACGGACTGCAGCCGGTGTCCCGTCATCTTTGAGAAGGTGGCTTCTGCCCAGCACAGTTACTTCCTGACGACTGTGGACACATGTCGACCACCACGGACAGCCAGGACCTGGGCGCACTGTGCCCCGGGCCAGATGCCGCAGAGACGCCGCCAAGGAGACCAGATGCCACCCTCTCCCAGTGCCCCGAGGAGCCTGGGGACACGGTGAGCGCTGGTGGAAGCCGCGGCCACCACGGCCAGCACGGGAAGGAGCTCACCTGTGGTGACGTCGTGGCGGATTCCCTTGACGGAGACACGGGCGTTTCGGACCGGCTTGCCGAATTTGTCCACAACCATGCCTTTGATGCCCCGGTGCACCTGGGACAAGGACGAGGGCACAGACGTGACGCAGGCAGCAGAGCCACCACGCGTCCTGCCGTCCCGAGCAAGCCACCCCCTCTCTGGGCCGCGGCTTCATCTGTGAAATGAGAGCGACCGGTGAGCCCATCGCTGGGGTCCCCCCTCTGGCAGTTGACCCCGTCCCGATTTGCAGGTGACCACGGTCCTGCTCGACGGCCTGGCTGATGACACCTCCCGGGCCATGAGCCCTGAGCAGAAAACCCCTTCGCGGCCACGCCCGACGCCGCTGGGGGCCCCCACCAGATGCACCTGGGGGCCCCACCGTCAAAACCAGCATGGGTAGGGGCTGGGCTGCCTCTGAGCCAAGGTCCTGAAGGCACCCTGGGCCGCCAGAGGACGGGGCAGGCGTTGGGGCCCTGGCGTCCGTGCTGGCCGTGACACCCCGTCTGGGAAGCGGGGTCACAGGCCTGCCCGGCGCTGCCGTGGAATGATGCAGGCACAGACAGCGCCAGGGCTGGGGCGCAGGCCTGCCCCCCTGTGTGAGCATGCCCGCAGCTCCTGACCCCCCGTGTGTGAGCGTGCCACGGCCCCTCCCCCAGTGTGAGCGTGCCCACGCCCCTGCACACGCCCGGCGGTCAGGCTTGGCCGCAGCATGTCCCAGAAGGAAAGCCCCCACCACGACTGCCTGACGCCGCTCGCATTTCTCATGAAAAAGCCAGGCCGCCCCTGCTCTGTGGGGCTGGACTGGGGACCACGGGTCACGTCAGACGAAGCCAGGACGGCTGAGTGGGAGGGGACAGTCGGCGTGGTGAGGCCAGTCACCCGGGAGACTGCCACACGCCCCCACCTCAGCGCTGCCTCGACACCCCGTCCGCTCCCTCACCGTGGCCCATTCCTCTCCTGCTCTGAGACTCGGCTCACTCTCCTCTTCCTCCAGGAAGCCCTCCCTGATGACTGGCCCATCAGAGGCCCCTCTGGGGTCCCACGGTCCTGGGCTTCCACCCTCCCAGCTCCCACTTCACCGTGGTATCGCCGCTGCCCTTTCCCCACGAGCCGAGGGCAGAGGTCAGGCACACAGTAGGGCCTCCCTTCCCACCAGCTTGCATGGGTTTCGCTCAGGCCTTGCTCTGGGGTTCAGGTGTCACCTTCCTGAACGAGGACACGCACTCGAGAGGCGGCGTGCACACGCCCCTCCCGGCTCCTGGAGATGGAGACGCCCACCCAAGGCCTGGTCAGGATCACTGTGAACGTGGCCTCAATGGCCCCGACAGACTCGATCCTTATCGGACGGCCAGGCTGGGCGCTCTGGGGGGTCGCCCCCGGGCTCCCCGCCTTCCACAGCACGGCACCGCTAGTAAATCTTCACATCCGAGACTTCACTAACAATATCCTCGACAGATCCCAGCTCCACTTAAGGCTCCTTAAAACTCATTTTCACCAGACAGCCGTAAAATGCAACGAGCGCCTCTGGCCTGGAGCCACCAGTGAATGATGACTCGCCCCACGCAGCGAGAGGCCAGCGGCTCAGCCATAAGAGAAAAAGCCCCAGCGCTAACATCGTGCGGTTGTTGTCCTGACTTTTCTCCCACTGCTGCAGCCGCTGACCAGAGAGGCTCTGCCCGGTCGCGCCTGGAGGAGGCTCCTGATCTGGGGTTCGGGCAGGCAGATCTGAATTCGAGCTCTGGGCAGTGCTGGGTGGAAATGGACAGGCCCGTCCGTCTCTGACCGTCTGTCTCCTCCTCTGGCTGCGTCACGGAGGGCCAGGAACGGGAGCCTGTGCACGGCCCAGGGAGCCTGCAGCACCCCTGCCAACCCCGGTACCGCACCCTTCTGTCTATAAAATGGGGCGGCCGGCCGACTGCCCAGGACGGTGTCAGGGCTCGCTGCCACGTGTGTGGGGCACCGACTGTGGAGCGCTGTGCACTCACGACCCCGCACCGTCGCCCGCGGGCGAGGCTGTTTCTCCCAGACAGCCTGCTCCGCACCGCGGCTTCGTCCCAATACGCGGTTGGCGTGATTCTTAAAAGAGCCTGAAATCAAAAACAGCAGGGGCTTCTACGAAACCACTGCCATGTCCCCTTTTGACTTCCTGCGTCCCTCTCACGCACGTTCCCCCATCCGGAACCCACGACTCCCCTCAGCCGTGGGCCACGCTGGGAGGCCAAGGGGCAGGGCGGGGAGAGGCAGCAGCGCATCCGGCACCCACTCTCTGCTCAGTCACCACCCCCTGGGAGACGCGGGTCTCTAAGCCAGTGAGGGGTTACTCAGACACGGGCTCTGAGGCCCCCACTCGCCGCCCACCCCACTGTTTCTGGGCGCTCTCAGCCCTATGACGGCCGTGACCCCTCATCCAGCGGCCCCGCCCCTCCCCCACCAGCCATCGCCCCATTCCCACTGCTACAGGGACCGTCACACACCACTCCCTCTGCCCGACCTCTCCTCGTCCCATCGCCCCCCCTACTCCTTCCTCCAAGACACCCCAGGGCCTTCAAGGCTGAGTCAGGTTCTCCCTGGGATGGCCCGGCCCCTGCACTCCCCTTTAAGCGCTGAGACCTGCTGTACCTGGGGCCCCAACATGTGGCTTGTAGGAACCTCAGTACCCCGAGGGCATGGTCTGTGGGAGGAGGAGTGGCCGGAGGGGCTTCGGATAGATGGAGAACGAATGGGTGGCCAACCAGGGAACGCGTGGGCCACAGCTGTGAGTGCACGGCGCTGGCCAGGGCCCCGAGCTGGCAGGGTCGCCTCGCCCAAGTCCGCCCCTCCCCCCAGCCCTGGCCGGGCCAGAGCGAGGCCCAAGCTCACCATCTCCACGAAGGTCAAGAGCGGCTCCTTGTTGTGCTGCCACAGCGTGTAGAGGGCCTCCTCGGGCGGGAACTTGACGCAGCCCAGCTCCACCGTGATCTCGAAGCAGTTGCTGTGCAGGTAGTTGAAGTCCGACATGCCTGCGGCCGGGGGGAGGGGGGCTGAGCGCGTGCCACACCCACGCCCCCCACGTCGCAGCTGCCCGCCTGGCAGACGAGCCCCCCAGGGCATGCAGGTCCCGCAATGGGAGGACGGAGCTGCACGGCAAACCCGGGCGGTTTGGGGTCCCGGAGAGAGGCTTTACCTACCATCCGATGCGGCCCCTCGGCAGGTAAGGACCGAGCCACCTTCCAGCGAGAAGCTGGCAGCACGTGGCCGTCACACGTGTCCCCGGGGTCTGAACTACAGGCCCTCCCCTAGCCCGGACCCCGCTGATGATGATGCCCATCTACCGGACGGTCTCGTCGCCTCTGTCCCCAAGGAGGACACGGCCCAGCAGGCTGGACGGCCGGCCAGCGGGGTGCCAGAGGGAGACCCTGAAGCAGCTGGGCTGACGGCCGCCCCGCCCACTTCTCCCCGTCTGCCTCTGGGGTTTCTGTCCAGCAGAAGCTGCACCCCTGGGCCAGGCCCGCGGCCCTGGTGGGCGGCACTGTCAGGAGCAGCTGGGTGACCCTGTGCCCTTCAAAGTCAGCGCCCCCTGAGCCCCGCACTGACTTCACGCCCATGGTCCACAACGCATTGCAGTCCCGCCCCTCTGCCCCTCTGGCTCTGGCCGCTGGCCCCGTGCTCTCCCTGGGCCATGGTGCTGTGGGGGACCCTGATGATGGGCAGTGGCTGAGACTCGGAGCCCCACCATGGGAGTCGCGGAAGCCTCGAGCCTGGGCTCTGCGATGGAGACAAGTTGCTTTCACCCGTCACCCCCCACCCTGGAGAGGCCCCGAGTGCCGGGTGGGAAGTCCGCTGAGCAGAGGCGAACTGGCTTCAGAGCGGGAGCCGAGGGGGCCGCCCTCCCCCCACCCCTGTCCGCGCAGGATGACAGAGGCCGGGCCTGCGGCGTGAGCCCCAGCTCCGGGCCTGCGGTGTGGACCTGAGCAGCTCCTTCCCTCATCTGAGCCCCCGTTCCTCACCTGCCACAGGACACCAACAGCAAGTGCAAGGGTGGCAGGGGTGGCCCGGAGTGCGAGGCCCAGCCCAGAGGGGGCCCTCACGGCATAGGGTGGTGCCACACGCACCCCTGCCCTGAGCCGTCTCCACCCAGCCGGCGTCAGCAAACGAAACTGCGGGGCGCCCAGGTTCAGGCGAGTTTCAGAGAAACGACGAATGAAGTTTTGGGGTAAGTATATCGCCTGCAGTATCTGGGGCGTCCTCATATAGTGCTATGAAATTCTTCATTATTCCTCTGAAATTCAAACTTAACTGCGGGGCCTGTTCTCCATTAGGCAACCCTACGTCACCCCCAAAAGGCAAAAAGGAACTGGTCACAGGTGGAATCGCGACCCGGATGTGTTCACTAAACACGACAGATGTGGCCATGGAAGTCCCAGGTCCTGACCTCGCCACCTGCACACGCAAACCTCATCGAGACAGTCACTCGGACTAAAGCTGGCGGACGCCCCCAGTCCCCGTCCCTGAGCAGAAGTCTCCCCCCACCCGGGAAGTGTCTGCTGCTCTGCACTGTTCCAGAATCAAGGTCTGGACGAAGCTTCTGGAGGGGGAGACGCGGAGGCCCCCGCCCCACCCCCTCCGGCCCGGGAGCCGCACCTCCCGTGAAGCTGTACCAGTCGGCCCCGTTGATGATGCTGCCCGTCTTCAGGAAGTTGCCCCCACACCTGTTCTCCGACCTGTCCATCATCATGGGGTGGACGTCGGCGTAGGCTCTGGCCAGCAACTTGAACATCTGGAAAGAAAACCCACAGAGGGGTTCCCCCAGGCCGAGACCGGAAGTCGGCGCTCTGCAGGAGGCCTTGCAGATGCTGGGGACAGTGGAGGGGCCACCTGTCTGAGGGGCCTCGTAAGGGACACCTGCCATCTAGGGAGGAGAGGGGACGGTGTCCACACAGAGGGCACAGCACTTGCAAAGGCCCGGGGGGAGACGGCCGAGCTCAGAGTGCGTGTAGTTGGTACGCCGTGGACCTCGGAAGTCCTGCACCCCGGCTAGACTGTGGACTTCCTCTGGGAGGGGGCCACGCAGGGCGTGGCTTATAAAGCACTTCCTGCCACTGCGGGGGGCGTGTGGCCAGGAGTCACCGGTACAGGCCCCACCCCTGCCGGCCTCCCCTGCCCAGCGCTCCCCACCCCAGGCAGAGCCCTCCGGTCCCCCTGTCAGGCAAGCCTCAGCCCTCCGTCCATCCCATGCAGAGGTGGTGGGCGGGGGAGTCAGGAACAGGAGCTGCTCCAGCCAGGGCGAGGTTCTCTCCTGGCTCTGAGGTTTGGGGGAAAGGTGGGCCCAGTTCCTCAGGGGTGAGAGTCCCACGAACACAAACCAAGCGCCTCAAATACAGCCCCTCAGTCACCAAGGTCGGCAGACCAGGGACGCCATGCTGCCAGAGGCCCCTGCCACCCAGGAGCCGTGGTCAGCCCCAGCCACCTGCAGCCAGGAGTCCGGGGGGTGGGGTGGGCAGGGACTTCGGGAGTGGGAACAGGCCCACCCAGGGGTGGGGGGCGACGGAGGCTCAGACACCCTGAAGCGCTGGCCGTCGCTCAGGGGGCTCTGTGGAAGTCTCGGGGGCGGCTTGGGACACCTGGCCACCCCCACATCAGCTCTCCCGCCCCTGGCACTGCTCCTGGGACCCTGGTTTCCACAGAGGCCGCTCCTGGCTGAGGAGCTGAGGGTTATTGATCAGCGACTGGTGGCTGGTGGGGAAGACACTCAGGATCTGACTCCACTGGGACTGGTTGAGGTGAACCCCACCCCGGAAACCCCTTCGCATATCTGCCTCTGAAATTAGAAATGCTCAGCCTAGCGCCCAAGGGCCCCTGCTGCCCAGGGGACACAGGCCTGGCCCAGCCCAGGGGGCCAAGGCCAGGACCCTGGGGGAGACCACCCAGCCACCCCTGGGCGTACTCATTAGCTCTGGGCACACACCCTGGCACCCTGTGGGCCCCAGGCCTGTGCTGGCTGCAGGACTCAATGAGGAAGAGAGGGCCTCCCCAGGGCCCAGGTGACGAGGGGGCCAGAACTCCTACTGCAATCCCACTGCACCCCCACTTCAGGGAGCCAGACCCTACCCCACCCGCAAGGCCCACAGGAGAGGGACTTGGCCCGGAGCCTGGCGGGCACCATGCACGCTGCAGCACTGCCCTCTGCTGGCGTCTCCCGGAACCACCTTCCCTCGGACAGAACACCAGGTGGCTGGGTGAAAGGTCACTCAGTCAGGGCGCTGATGCCAGGTGGGGCCCCGGACAGAGGAGGGAGGGGCTGCTTCCAGCTGGGCCGGAGGACTTCCTGGAGGAGGGGGCTGCGGAGCTGGGCCGGAAGGCTCTTAATGGTTCCGAAACTCTCTGGGCTCAAAACAGGATTGAGGCCAGGCCAGCCCCGAGAGCACCACCTGCACCCTGCCTCCCCCGCATCTGCAGAGCCCCCCACATCCCCCACACCCATCCCTCACCTTCTCATCGGGAGTGGGGGAGAACATCTTCTCCTCGTGGGGGTGCTGGGAGAAGTCGAAGGGGTAGGACACCACCAGGTCACCCCCGTGGAGGCTGGCGGACAGCACGAAGGGGGTGGTCCTCATCCACTTCATGATGGCCTTGGTCTCGGGGGCCACCTGCCCAGGACAGAGGAGGCGGCCTGAGGCCCGGGCACGCCCGCTGACCACCCCGGGCTGATGCCCGACTCATAGGCCTCATCTACCCAGCTTTCGCAAATGCCAGCCCTGGGGACATCGCTTCCTCCAGGCAGCCCCCCAGGCACCCGTCCCTGAGCACCTGCCAGGCTCTCGGCGGTTTCAATACCTGCTCCCTGAGCACCACCAACACCTGGCAAGGAGTTATCCCCATTTCACGGGCAGGAAACTGAGGCTCAGAGGGTAAGGCTTCAACTGCCAGGCTCTGCTGTCCTGGGGGTCCGCACCTGAGGGTCCCTGAATGGCCGAGCCCCCGGGACGGACGCGTGACTGCGGGTGGGCGCGGCGGCGGCGGCTCCTACCTTACCCCACCAATAGTGCTGGGGTATGGCGAGGTGGTCCGTGCGTGCCCCGCGGGACGAGGCCAGGCGGTAGAACTCGGAGGTCAGGTCGGGGAAGTTGCGGTTCAGGTCCAGATTCTGGGCGTTCTGCCTTCCGCTCGTCCACCCGTTGTAGCCGGCACCCTGAAATCACGGGCCAGCCCGCCCGGGGTCCGCCGGCACCCTGAAACCACGGGCCAGCCCGCCCGGGGTCCGCCGGCACCCTGAAACCACGGGCCAGCCCGCCCGGGGTCCGCCGGCACCCTGAAACCACGGGCCAGCCCGCCCGGGGTCAGCACGCCCGCCCCGATGCTCCGGAGGGCGCCACGGGCCGGGCGGAGCCGAGGTGAGCGTGGAGGCGTCTCTGGCTTTACGAGATGGACTTGGGAGCCCGTTTGCCTTTGACCTTCTCTGCCCTCTCACCGGCCCCTCTCGCCTGGCCCCCTCACTGGCCCTCCACCTGCAGGGCCTGGCGCTGGCTGCTCCCCTTGCCTGGAGCGCCCCCTCAACCCTAATACGCTGCTCGCTCCCCACCCACTGCAGGTCAGCGCCCGACCCCAGCTGGCTCACTCTCTGTACCCAGTTTTCACCACCCTTTTTCTTCATAGTGCACGTCGCAGAATCATCAGTGTCTGCCTTGCTCTGTCCAACCAGGACTCGCCAAGGTTGATGCCTGCTGACTCCCGGTCCCCCAGAACGGGGTGCGGGGGAGGTGACGCACAGACCCTTCCCAAACGCTAGCGACCGGGAGCGGCAGAGGCAGCAGCCCTGTCGCTGTGGCCTGGGGCACTCACCTCCGCGGCTGCCACCTCGTAGCCGTCCGGGTTCATGGAGGGCAGCAGGTGGATGCGGGTGGAGTTGAGCAGGCGCTGGATGCGGGGGCTGCCCAGCAGGTACTCGGTGCACAGGTACTGGGCCAGGTAGATGAGCATCTCCCGGCCCGCCACCTCGTTGCCGTGGATGTTGCCGATGAGCTTCACCTCGGGCTCCACTGGGGGGAGACGCGGCGACCTGGGGGTCACCTCGGAGCCCCGGCTCCCCACAGCCTTGAGGGCCCACGGGCGGGGGAGGGGCGGATGTTCTGAGACCTGTTCAAACTGGTCTGGACCCCGTCAGTGAGGTCTCGCCGATGTCGTCACCTCTGCGCTACTCCTGTGCTATGTTTAGCCACAACCAGGAGCATGATGGGCAAGGGATTGATCGATAATAATACATGGTAGTGGCAGCCTGTGCGAACTTGACGGCTACTCTTCACGTTCGTAATGTATGTGAGGGCATCCGCGGCTGCTTAGATTGGAATGCAGTTGGCCCTTGGATAAAAGGGAGGGAGGGAGGATAGATGGATGGGCGGTGGACCATCGGGCTGGTGGGTGGATGGCCAGGTGGGGTGGGCGGGAATTGGATGGCTGGAGAGCTGGCTGGCTGGCTGGCTGAAGAGGCAGTGGATGGGTGAGTGGATGGATAAATGGGTTATGTGAAAAACAGACCGGGAGCCTGGCAGCCTTCCCCGTTGTGTGACCTAGGGCAAGTCACCTCTCCTCTCTGAGTCTCACAGTCCCACATCTGGAAAGTGGTGTCCCCTCCCTGGCTGTGCTTGGTCCAAGGACTTGCCGGCACCACGTTCCCCAAACACTGAGGCCTTTGATTAGGATCCCAGACCCCGGCTTTCTGGCCCCAGGCCCACGGGCCCAGACCCCATCCCGGAAGCTGGCTCCCAGGCCAGGCCTCTCCTGAGCGTGACAGCAGTGGCGGCTTACTCAGCTCGTGCTGGCCAGGGCGGCCCGAGAACTCGATGACCAGCAGCTCCCTGCCGTCGAAGCTGCGCCCGATGCTGTAGGTCTTGGCAATGTGCGCGCAGCGGGCCGCCGTCCGCTTCAGCACGCGCACCATCTGGGCGTAGGAGTGGTGCGTGAAGTGAAGGAAAGTTGGCGGCAGGCCCGAGGGCGGCGCCTCCTCTGCGTCCAGGCCCCCTGGGGGAGACGCAGGTGCCGCGGTCAGGCTCAGGCCTGCCGCCGCCCACCCACCCATGGCTGCTGCCTGCCCACGCCGGCCTCCCCTGTGACCGCCTGGGACCCTGCTGGCTCCGGTGCCCTCGGCCCCCACCCCACCACACTGTGGCAACTGGGGGGCCGAGGCCCACGGGGTCCCCTGCGACGGCTCCCCACCCACTGTGTCTGTTTTAAAGTAAAAATCCCTCTACAGTACTTAGTATCGACTGCTGGTAACGGCACCCAACAGATGTACAAAGTGACGCAGTTCCTAACGTGCTTATGAATTAAAGCGATACGTAGCTACTTTGGAAATTTTATAAAGTACTGAACAGCAGAGCATGAAGTGAAAGACGGGCCTACAGAGCCCTCAACCAAAGCAAAGCCGCCTGCGGGCACCTGTTCCCGGGCAGGTCTCCATCCGCCCGTTACTCAGCGTCCAGGCGGGAACAGGGTCAGCGGCCCCAGTCAGGCAAGAGCAGCTCTGGGAGGCTCTGCTGCCTGCCTTCCCACCGCCCAGGACGCCGAGGGCGGGCTGCCGTCCCCACGTTCCCATGGGATAAGTGAGCATGGGGGGGGGGGGGGTTGGGGGTGGGAAGCTTCACCCACACTTTCAAAAGCTTCTTAGGAGAAACTCCTGGACCCCAGGTCTGAGGACAGATGTTCTCCAGCTTGGCGATCCGACCAGCTGGCCCCTCCTGCCCGATTAGTGGCCCTGGTCACCTGACCCATCCTGCTCCACGGCGTCCTTGCAGGACCCCTACAGAGAGGCAGACCCTGGGAGACGTAACGATTCATCTTCACAAAAGTGTCTCACTTGCCCTGGTTTTGTTTCTATAAAAATGGGTTTTCAGGAGAGGAAAGTATGAGGCGGACCCAACAATTGTGGCCGGGTACCCAATAATCTTTGTAAGTCACGGAGAAAACTTTCCCAGGGGTGCTTGTGTATGACCCCAGGAGAGTGTGAGCTTCTCTTCTCATAAAGTCCTGTGCCCTGCCCTGCCGTTCCTGCCTCCATGCTGAAGGCTGACTCCGTCTGCCCTCTGGGTGCTGCCCAGCGGACCCTGGCTCTGCCTACAGGCGGCCGTTGGAGGCAGAACTCCCCAAGGCCAGCCCCCAAACCTGGCCTGCAAGCCGGCAAAAACGCATGGGGCGGAACCCTGGGCTCACAGGAGGTGCAGCCCAGAATCCACCTCTGTTTTGCTCTCAGGTGATGTCCAGCATGAGCCCTGCACACAGGAAGTGCTCGCTAGCGGTTTGGTGGGTCATTCCATCCTCCACCAGCTGTGCTGGGCAGGCGCTGATGACCCTGCTGCTGCCACTGCCTCCCCAGAGTCCACACTCTGTCTTCTGTGCCATGGGGTGGCGCTCGGCACCAGATCATGCAAACCTCACCACTAGCTTCGCGACGTAGGGACGTGGGAGGCCGGAAGCAGACTTCCTACAGTGTCCCGTGTCCCACGCGGGCCACACATGGCTATTTGCATTTACGCTTAAGTTCATTAAAGTCAGATAAAGTCAAAGCTTAGATCCTTGGTCACACCAGAAACATTCCAAGCACCTGGTGGCCACGTGTCACTAGTGGCGGCTGTCTGGGACGGCGGGAGAGAGCATTCGCCATGGCAGAAAGTTCGTTAGCCGGGTGGCCATGGGTGGCGCTGTGGCCACTCTCCAGCTTTCCTCCCTGCCCGCTGCGGACGGCAGGCGCGGGGTAAAGGCACGGAGAGGCACGTGGCACGGCCCGCCGCTGTGCTGGGCCTTCGCTATCCCGCCCCGCCGCCCACAGCACCACCACCGAGCAGCCCTCCAGGGCTGCCTCCCACACGTCCTGAGATGAGCGGCTCACCGCCACCCAGAGCTGCCCCCTCCACCTCCCCTGGTCTGTCCACACATGCGGAGCCAAAGCCTGTCTCTGGGCAGCCCCCACGCAGCCGCTGTGAGCCCACGGGGCCCAAGGACCTTACGACTCCCCACTTTGACGGGTCTGACTGCCAGCCGGTAGCCCATGTGTGACCTTTCAGGGCTGGCCGTAAGCTTTGCCTGCCCGGCCTCGTGGAGGTCGTGCCCTCCCCACACCAGACTGGGCAGGGCCGGTGCGTGGCAGCTCTCCAGGGTGGGGGCGGGGGCGCAGGGGGGGCGGGGGTCAGGGGCGCGGGGGGCGGGGTCAGGGGCGCGGGGGGCGGGGCTGCACCAGGACCCGCCCCCGGCAGCCTTGCGCTCACGCGCCCCGCAGCCCCACCTGGCTCCCGGGCGGCTGTCCTACAGGGCCACCCGGACACCCGGCGGCTCGCCCGCAGGCCTCCCCTTACCTCGCAGCTTCTCCAGGGGGTCGTGGCAGCCTTCCTCCTCGCCCCCGAAGTAGCGGCCGCAGTCCAGGAAGTAGGGCCAGGCCATGTCGATGGCGTCGAAGGCGGGCTGGCAGGCCTCGCGCAGGCGCTCGCACACGTGCCGGCAGGGCCTGCGCACCCGGCCGCCCTCGCAGCGCGGGGCCAGCACGGCGCAGCCCAGCAGCCGCAGGTCGGGGTTGCACTGGCCCTCCAGGAGGTGGTGCAGGACGCTCAGCAGCACGTACTCGGAGCTGGCCTCCAGCGCCTCGCGCGACCGGTGCTCCAGGGGGCTGGGGAAGGCCGTCTGGTTGTAGGCGGCGTCACTGCAGGTCTGGAGCTGCAGGTCCACGCATGTGGCTGCGGGGAGGCAGGGTCACCAGGTCGCCCCGCCCACGAGGACCCATGGTCACGGCACACACTTGAGAGCCTGCTCCACCCAAGCAGGCCGACCCAGGGCCAGGGCCGGAAGAGAGGGGCCCCCACAGCCCGGCCAGCGAGAACCAGGAAAAGGGCACCTCCCGAGGAAGCCAGAGCCGGCGGGAGGACCAGCCCCGACACTGACCACACCCAGCTGCCCACCCACCGGCCGCTCTGGGTCTCAGCTCCCACGCCCGTGAAATGGGAGCAGGGTCCAGCCCGCCCAGGGTTTTCTGCATCCAGGGCGTCACTGACTTTCGTACTGCGAAAATACATTTTCAAAAAAATCTAGCCCCTCCAGTTAAAATACACCAGACACCCGCAGCTGGCCGGCAAGCATCCCATGGGGTCACCTTCTCAACCTGATTACGAAGGAGGAAACTTGGGCTTGGGGGCGGGGCTTGGCCCAGGCCCGGACTCAGCCGGAGGTTGTGGGCCAGGAGCTGAGAGCCAGGGGAAGTGGAGGAGGACGAGTGACTAAGAGGTGCTCGGACCTCAGGGGGACGGAGGGGGACCCCGAAGGAGCAGGGACAGGAGAGGGGACGCGCCCGCAGAGCGCAGGGCCCGGGCTGCGGGGGGAAGGTCCTCCCTTGCTCGTCTGTGTCATGTCCAGCAGCTTGACGAGCAGTCTGGGTTTGACGATGGGCCGCGTTTCTGCTCACACTGCGGAGCCGAGGCCCCAGCCCTCTAAATGCGCGGATGGCTTGGAGGGTTCACACGCGCCCCCCCGCAGGCTGGCCATGTACGTACCGCTGTCCGAGGCCGACGGCCTGTGGCAGCCACCTGGGAAAAGAAAGCCAGCGCTGTTGGGGTGCCATCCTGCTGTGGTCGTCCCCCAAGCGATGCCACTGCAGGCGGCCGCCCTGTCTGACGGTGTCTCACCGATGCCCGCCGGACGCCCAGCCCCCGCTGGCCACTCACCGGCTTCACCTCATTCTTCACCCCAACCCACTGACATCCATGCGGCAGGTCACCCCCAGGGCACACTGAGTCTCATAGAGGTCACATGGCTCGCCAAAAGCACGAGGGCCCGCGTCGTATGGGCGGACCGCAGCGCCCGGCACACACGCCCCAGCGTCTGCCGCCTGCCGTGCAGCCCACGCGCCCACCGCGGCCCAGTCCCAGCCACCAGCAGGTGAGCGACTAGTTCCCATGTAATTCTCAAACCGCATAAAGCAGCGCTCGGGGCCCGCACAGGCTTGTGGCCACATCACCCTGACTACGGCTTCTGTCTTCACACGACCCTCCTGGCGTGTCTGGGTCCAAATTTCCCTCTCGTTCCAAGGACACCGGCCGTAGGATCCAGCGCCCGCCCCAAGCCAGCACGACCACACTTTAATCTGTCTGTATTTGCAATGACTGTATCCCGATAAGTCACAGCTGCGGTACTGGGCGTAATGACTTCAACATATATTTGGGGGACACAATTCAACCCATTACAATAGGCAAGTCCCGGTGTCTGCCTCCAGGGGGCGTAGCGGCTGGGGTGTGGACGAGAGAACTCGGCTGTCTGGCCAGGGCCCAGTGTGACGCCCCAGGCACCTGTGGCTATCGGGCACGTGAAGTGCTGTGAGCCCAGACCGACATGTGCTGTAGTTGTAAATTACCAGATTTTAGACTTAGTACCAAAAAAAAAAAGAATAAAATATTTCATTAATCATTTTTATATTAAGAGAAAAATCCTCAAACAATATTTTGGATACATTGGGTTAAATGAATTTTGTTATTAAAGGTAACCACTCATTTCTTATAACCTCTTTAGTGTGGCTCCTGGAAAATGTAAAATTACACATGTGGCCGCCAGCATCCTGCTGGAAGGCTCTGGTCCGAAGGCCGCTTCCAGCAGTCCGCACGCGACCGTTACACCTCTTGACCACAAGGTGTCAGCATTTCTTCAACGGCCAGAGGGAGGCTGACCTTAGGCTGGCCGGCTTCAAGACCAGCACAGGTGGCCTCGAACCGATGAGAAACCTGAATGGTCACGTCATCTACCCAAGGCCACACAGCAGAGCAGAGGAGTCAGAATTTGAACCCAGACCTAGGAGCATGAAATTCACCTCAGACCCTAGCTCCCCATTAAAACCTGGAGACCTCCACCAGGCATGGGATAAGGCCGAGGGGAGAGACGGGTCCAGCCTGGGCTATCGTCTTTAGATTTAGCAGCCTGGACTCAAACTGCCCGTCTGTCTGGGGGCTGGAAAAGGCACTTGGCTTCCATGGACCACACAGGTGAGGACAGAGGATGGGTCTGGGGGAAGGATTTATTCTAGAGGCGGTGAGGGCGGTGAGGACGGGTGGCCTGCCTGCTGCGTCTGGAGGACAGGGCTGCAGTGCTCCCTGGGAAGATGGGCCAGAGAAAGCAGAGAGAGCTTCCTGGAGGAGGAGGCCTACGGTTCTAGACATTTCCTAGGGTCTCAGATGTCCAAGGGAGAGTCCATCCAAGACACTGCAAATTCCATCCACGCCCTGTATGCACGCACCTGCTCGCACACACGCACAGCTGTGTACACACACACACTCACAACTGCGTGCACATGCGTACAGTGCACTTACGTGCACACGCACACACTCGCACTTGTGTGCACACACACACTTGCGCATGCACACACATGTGCACATGCACCTGCACCTTCACACACACACCTGCATACACACACACCTGCACGCGCACACATGCACACACTCGCGCCTGTGTGCACATGTGCACCTGAACATGCACACACATATGCACGCATGCATACGTTCCTGTGCATGCACATGCACACACACTTGAGTGCACACACGCACCTGCGTGCACATACACACCTGCATGCATGCACACGTGCACCTGCGTGCCCAGCCTGGACCTTTCTGCAGAAAGGAGGGGAGGGAGAAAGGCGGAGGTGGCGCCGGTGATGAATGTCCAGGCTGGGGGAGAAAAGGGAAGGCCGCACTCCCGAGGGTCCATCCGCCTGGCCTGGGGCCGGGTCTGGTATCCAGCAACCCAACACGAGAGATTCTGAATCTGACACCCTGGGACCCTGTGCCCAAGCGGACCCCGCCCCCCAGAGGCACAGATGTTCATTGCTGATAAGGACCCTGAAGACAGCGGACAGGTGCAACCCCACCTTAAAATATGAAAGGAAACAGGCCCACTCCAGGGTGGGGTGACCAGAAACCCAGCAAAGCCACACACCGCACACTCAAGTGGCTCACACCGGCAGGCGCACACCCTGGGGGTTTCCTGGGTCCCGCCCCTCTCCCTCCCCAGAGCTTTCCAGGAGCCACCACCCCCAGCAGTCCCCGCCGGGGCTGCGCCCCCTCGCTGGCCCTTGGCGCCCACTTCCGGAGACGTTGCAGCCACATCATAGCGAGTTGGGAGGGAGGGCTCAAGAGTCTGCTGCGGCCCAGAGGCCACCCCCTTCCTGGAAGGACCGGGGACCTCAGACGGCCTCTCCCCCACGCAAAGCCTTGGCACCTGCCCCCTCAGACCCCAACTGCACGGTGCCCCGCCTGCTGTCCCTTACAGGGGACAGAACCCTACGCCGGGGCTCCGCGTCCCTCCGCGTCCCTCCGCTGCCCGTGCGCTGTGCCCTGGGGTCCCAGTCTCCATGCGCTCGGAGAGCCCCGTGCCCCCTCCTGGGCAGACCGCCAGTCCAAGGTCTCAGGGCGCCCACCGGGGTACCTCTCCCCGGCCATGGGGAATGCGAAGTGAAGTTCCCGGTTTCCCGGCGCTGCGCGCCCCGCCTTACCCGCAGAGCCCCAGGCCGGCTCGCACCCGGGCCAGGCGGCGGCGGCGGCGGCGGCGGCCAGCGCTGCGAGCAGCGGCAGCAGCATGGTGGGCGGCGGGCTGCGGGCGCCGTGATGTGGCACTCGGGCCCGGGGCCGGGGCGCAGCGCGCTCGGGCTCCCGCCCCCCACGAGTGGAGTCGGGTTACAGCCCGGCGCCAGGCCCGCAGGGGGTGGGGGCGGACGGACCGGCGCAGCCCTTCCGCGGACCGCCCCGCCCCCGGGCTGGGTGCGCCCCCTCCGTTTCCACTCTCCCACCTGAGCGGCTGGGAGCTGACCTCCAATCCCTGGGCTGCTCCGAGACCCGTCCGGACAGGAGGGCGCAGCTCCAGCTCCCACCCCAGCTGGCTGAGAGCCAAGTCCGGCCCTGGGCCGCCCTCCCGGGGCGGAGTGAGGAGCGCCCGCCTCGCTTCCCCTCTGCAGCCCGAGGGTCTGTGGGGACGTTAGGGCCCCCGGAAGGGCAGGCGGCTCCTCCGTGGCCTTGAACGACATGCACCCTGGAGCCTGGCCTCCATCTGCATCCTGGGGAGAAGCCCCTCCTGGTTTGCTCCCAGCGGGGCCCAGCCGTTTCCAGTGAAATGTGGCATTCCAAGAGACAACAGCCAGTCCGGGTGGTGACGCAAGTCTCCCCTTCCCCCTGCTTCCTCCTCCCAGATGAAATGGGGGGACAACACGGAGGGGTCGGAGAGCCCCAGGCAGACACCCCTGCCTCCAGTGACCTGTCCACAGCGAGGGAGGGAGAGGGCCCCTTCCCACATGCTCCTGCCCCTGGGCCCATGCCTGCACCACCCAGAGCCATCTGGGCAGGAAGCCAGAGGGGCCTGGGAAGAGGGAGGCCCAGGACCCTTGGGCCCAAGGTGAGGGAAGGGTGGACCCCAGCTCACTGTCTGCCCCGGGCCCCCCTCTCCTCCCAGGGCCGACTGCTCCGCGGTCCATCCAAAGGCTTCGAACCCTCCCTCCACGGAGCTGGGCAGGTGCTGACTCTGCCGTGCAGATGTGCACACGTCTGCTGGCTGGTCACTTTTCACAGCCCTACAGCTGCGGTCCAGCCCCTCAGTGTGCTTGTGCCCCGAGTCCTGGGGACAAGGCTGGCCAGACGCGGGGGTCCAGAGCCCGGCAGGGCTGCATCGACTCGACAACCTTTAGTAGCCAGGTGCCTTCATGGGCTTCCTTCACAACAGTGCCAGGCGGCAGGGAGGCGGGAGCCTGGAGCCAGATGCCACTCAGCCCTGCGTCTCTGGAGGGCTGCTTAACCCAGAGGCCGGGTGACACCAACAGCCCTGCTACGGAGTAAATGCAGAAGGGCTTCGGCCCCTTCCTGGCTCCACCGCATCGACTCCTGTTGCTCATTTCAGCACCTCTGGGGTCTGGGGCCTGCGTGCCCCACACTGCCCCACACTGTGTGCGCCTGGGCCGCAGCCTCGCCGTCCCAGAAGCCCCCGGGGCCCCCGGCCGCTCCCGGGGCACTGCCCTTTGACGGCCCCACTGTCTCTGGCCCGTGACGTCAGCCACGGCGTTGTCCTGCTCGGGTTCCAGGCATCTGTGGGGCCGCTGCCCCTTCGGAGTCTGGAGCCAAAACATAACGGAGAACTAGGTGTTATCTTTGTTGGGCTAAAACCTTATTCTAGTTTGAGGTTATCGTGTCTTGGTCACGGTCGATAGACCTGAAGTTTTATTCTTTTTTTCTCTTTTAATAATTTTTTTATTCTTCAATTACCGTTGGCATACAATACTATATTAGTTTCAGGGGTACCCCATCGTGATTAGACATTTGTATAACTTGCAAAGTGGTCCCCCCGGTAAACCTAGCCCTCGTCTGCCACCGTACACAGCTATGGCGATGATTGACTATATTCGCTACGCTGTAGTTTACATCCCCATGACGATTTTGTAACGACCAATTTGTACTTCCTAATCCTCTCCCCTTTTTTACTCCCCCAACTGAAGCTTTGTTCTTGAGTGAGCTTGATGCTGACCAGAACCTACTAAGTCCTACGGGCTTGGTGGTTAACGGCGTGGACACACGGCGGGCGCCCAGGCAGGCGAGCGCGGGCGGCGGTGCCACAGGCGCATCGAGTGCTGCTGGGCTGAGCCAGGCGCGTGCTAAAGAAATGACGTTTCTGTCCGGTCACAGTTCCTCTCCTTTGACCGTTCCTCGATCTCGAAGGAACGAGCGATGACCTGTCTGGCTACTTCCCGCTGGAAAAGGGCGACCTGTGGGATGAGAGGGACGAAGCCTTTTGACCTGGAGCTGGGCGGCAGTGAGGACGTCAGGGGCCATTCGATTTTGGAGAACTAATTTCCGCCTTTGTGCCGGAAATGTCAGAGACGTACGCTCTGCCTCGAGCCATTGCGTGAAGTTGCAGTAAACTCAGCCGGTGCCTGGGTGTCCGGTTGGGCAGAAATCCCAGTGTTTTGGGGGAAAAGAATAGAGACTGGCCATTCTCACCTTGTCATGCTCCTTGGTCATCTAGATCTGGCAAGTTATGGGGTCTTCCTGGGGGGGACTTACAGATTTTCCTGGGTAAGGATGGAAACCTAGTGCACCATGACCTACCTACCCACGGGGAGACACGGCCACAGGTTAGACCCACAAATCCACGAGCCCTCTTTGATGCCAGGTATGCTCCGGGAGAGAGAGATGTATTTTCTCTCCCAGCCCATTCGGGGTCCCAGATCTTATGTATGTAACCACAAGCCTCTGGGGACACCCATCTGACTCGTCGAAAACCAAGGCCACATTGATTGGTCCGTTCTCTGCAAAAGGGGCCGTGAGGTCTGAGAGCCCGCGTCCTGTGTGGAGCCGCCCCAGCCCATCCGGATGCGGTAACCAGAGGTATTAGCCCGTTTCTGAATGAGATCAGAACCATGTTTCTTTGTGTCTTTCCATAGTCAAATGGGGGGTCCCTGGACGGGAGGGTGGGGAAAGGGGTCCCAGCTTAGCTGCGGTGACTCGACTGGGCCAACACTCCGAATCTGAGAAGGTCGAAGCATGATCGCTCAGGGCTTCGCTCTGCACTGGACAGAGGCTGCTGCCCACAGAGCCGATGGTCCCACGGGTCACGCACCCCAGCACAGGGCGTGGCCGGGAGGGGAAGGTGGGGTTTGGAAGAAGAGACGGTTAGAAATTAGAAGGCAGGCATGCGTTATGGGCCCTAGTTCTAAGTGGGTGCTTTGTCCTGATGACGCTTGGCTGGCCCTTGTCTTCCAGAGTCGCTGGCATCCCGAGACAGGCTCACAGGAGGACTCCGGGGGCTGGGAGGCAGCTCCCACAGGAGGAAAGTCCGCGGCAGGCTGGATTCGAGGATGACTCCAAGGCTTGACTCCTGCCAGTCTGACGGCGGAAGAATGGGGGCTCGGTAAACCCCCGCAGCGCCCTCCGCATCTGGGGCCAAGCTGATCGTCGGGCTGTTTATTTTTCCAGATGTTTAAGAGCAGCCAATCTCCAGGATGAAAAGGGTGTAGGGGAACATTGTGGAGTAGTTCATGCTGTTGGAGGCAAACTTAAGGGCAAATCTTAAGGTCGTACATACCTTATAGTGTCTAATTCCTCGGCCTTTAAGACGTAGGGGGTCCCTTCCTCACAGTGCTTCACAAGGACTCGACTGGGTCCTCTCCGAGGGCGGCTCTGGTCCCCAGCAACGGGCGCTGCCTTACGTCAGTTTAAGTTAGGCTCTTGGCAGATCTTGGCAATTGTTTTCTTTAAAGTACGGTTCATTTTTTCTGAGTTTTGTTTGTTTTTTATTTTTTGGTGTTTTCTTATTTTTTTGTTTTTTATCTGGTAGACTGGGGCCTCCGGGAGGCGTGAAGTTTCCGTTGTATTCTTCAGAGCTCGTCTTGCTTCTTCCTTGGTCCTTGAAGCGGTGGCCAGCGTTCGGACGTGTAGTTTTATTTCTCCATTCAGGAAATCCGGTCCCGATGGTTGAAAACCTTGGAAGCAGTTTCTGTTCCTCGTGATGCTGGCGTCCCACAGGCGTCCTCGGCCTTTCCGAGTTTCTTCTGAATATCCGAAGCACTCTGGGTTCAACTGGTTTAGTTTTTCTTGGCTACTTAAGAAGGCTGTTAGCAGCCTCGCTTCCAGTGCAGGGCCTCTAGGTCTGTCCCCTTTAAAAGCTTCATTAAGCGGTTTTGCGATTAGTCCAAAGCTGGGGATCCATATCCTACAAAACCTCAGCTTCCCCAGGGATCCGACCTCGGGCGGTGCATGGCCGGGTTCTGAGAGTTCTCCTTGCGGAGGCGGTTGGCTTCCTCCCCGGCTTTTTCTGAGACGGTTCGCCGCTCCTACGCGGAGAGGTGGGATTCGGCATCGGTTGCCTGTCCTTCGCAGCTGGGTTGCAGGAGGGAAACGTAGAGGCAACCTGGAGGGGTCAGCCCTATGCCGACGGAGTGCCGCAGCCCCAGGTTAGGAGGTCGGAGGTGGAGAGGGGCGTGTCCGCCCACCCATTCCTGCTGGCTGGCCGCTGGCATCCAGTCGTCCTGGTGGCTTCTGTCCTAATGGGCGTGGCGCCGCTGGGACTGGAGCAGTCTCCTGACCCAACTGGGTGCCCCTTCGGGTGTGAGCCGGTCCCCACGTCAGCGGTGTCGGGCAGAGGGCGGCGTCCGCTCTGCAGGTTCGTGGTTCCCGCAGACATGGAGCAGCAGCGGCTCCATGTCTCCCTCTCCTTGGGGCGGGGCGTCTGACTGAATAGATTCCACCGGTTTCCCTGTGCTTTGCACCAACATTTTACATTTGAAGGTGACTTTACCCTGGTTAGAAATATCACAGGCACCTCGAACCGGGTGGCGCAGGTGCACGCAGAGGACGAAAGGGCTGGGAACCAGTGATTTTTCTTTTATTTATTCGGTCAACGTGCGGATTAAGGCCCCGGGTGTGCCAGGACAGAGCGCTCACCTCCAGGAGCAGGCAGCCGGGGGAGGGGGGGAGGTGTGCAGGTGGACACAGAGCCGGGGTGCTGCCCCCACCTCACTCTCTCGATGCCGCACCCTCTGTGGAGACACCTGCCCGCTCCTGCCAACCTGCAGCTCCTGCCATCAGAGCCAGGGGCCCATCGAGGCGGGCCCCACCCGGACCCAGGCACAAAGCCTGGTACTCAGGAGGCTGTCGCTCCACAGATGGCCGTCGCTTCATCAGCACTCACGACGAGCATCAGAGGCTCTGCTTCCTCCGAACTGTCCGTGACGGGCTTGGGGAAGCGAGTCATAGGGAAGAGGGTGTGAGCTGCCTGGGTCTCGGAGTCGGCCGGTGGGAACCAGGCTGCCAGTGCAGGCACCGTGGCTTTGTGCTGTTCCTCCTGCACACGAGCGTGCACTCATACAGACATGCACACACACACACTCAGGCCCTTGCACACATATATGACAATAAAAGTAAGACCCATCAATCAACATAATATTGTGGCAGAAAGCCATGCTCCCCCGCTATCCATTTCTAATTTCGAAAAGAAATGCTCGGGATGGGTTCACGTGCAGGAGCTCTGGAAACTCCAGCATCCGCCCCTACACTCACCCACACACACTCACACACATATTTACACATCCACAGCTGTGCTCGCATGCATGGACGCGTGTGCACGTGTGTGCGCACACACAGACACACGAGTGCGCACGTAACACCTATACACACAGAGACACGATACACGGCTGGTCCTGGAGGAGAACCCCGAGGCCCCCTGTCTGCGACGGGCTGTGGTTTTCTAAAACCTGGAGGCCTTTGCCAGGTTGCATGTGAGAAAGTGCGGTG
The DNA here is from genome assembly GCF_902729225.1 of Pteropus medius. NCBI lineage: Eukaryota > Metazoa > Chordata > Mammalia > Chiroptera > Pteropodidae > Pteropus > Pteropus medius. The sequence continues at coordinate 13,318,764 of NW_024349804.1, read as the reverse complement.
CCCATTCCATGTCCATGTCCCCGAGTCAGATGGTAAGGTGCCCAAGAGCCACATGGCTCACGTCCTGAGCACTGGCTCTGAAGGGCTCTCGGAGGCTTGATGGAGAGAGTCCACCTGCCTCCCGTGGAAGCTCCAGAGCCCCCACCCCCAGCCTGTGGGGACATGGGCCCCGCCCAGTGACACCTGACACACCACAGCAGCTGAGGAGACGGGCTGACCTGGCAGGCCACCCTCGAGCTCAGGGGAACCTCGTGCAAGCAAACCCAGGAGCCTGGCACCGTCCCCAGGCCTGCTCCCTCCACTTGGGTGGGTGGCCCGGGCCACCGGTGACCCAGCTCAACAAGGCACAGGGCCATCAGCTCCTCCCAGGAGCCACTTCTATCAGGATACCCTTTTGCTGCGACCCAAGATGGCAGAGTGGGGACCGTCTGGGGAGCCTGACCACGCACGACAGGGACCTGGCCATGGAATGGGGATCCCGGAAACAGACCCGCATTGCCCACATCACCGACACCAGCTGGAGATTCAGGGGGCGAATGCACACCAAGGAGTGTGAGAACAGAACTGAGCAGACCCTTCCCACCTTGAGACCCCAGGTCAGGCAAGGGCTCCCAGTCAGCAAGGCAGAAATGGGAGGAGGTCCAGACCCACACCCACCTGCCCCAGGAGGGGTGCGGCTGACAGCTCCCACAGCAGGGTGGTGGTACAGACCTCAGCTCAGGACAAATCTCCCTGTGTGTGGTGGGCACATATTCTACAAGGCAAACGCAGACACTGAGAAGCGTCCGGCCCTCGGGTGCGCAGAAACACGGAGGGTACAAACGAGCTACTGAAAACCAGTGAGCAGCGCAGGGGAAACCCCACAAGCCTGGGAGGTGGTGGGCGGCCCCAGGGGCTGGGGGTGGGGGCGGGGACGTGCTGGCCGGTTACCTGGGGTGCAGGTCAAGGAGTAGGAGCACCTGCATGGCGGCAGTGTCCATGAGCAGGCAGCGGCCACGCGCCCCCGCAGCACCTTGAGTGAGGTGAGGCTGAGCAGTGACCGGCGGCCCCGAGCCGCGGCGTGGAGCCCGGCGCTGCGTTTCCCGTGCCAGGCGCAGCGCAGGACGCGAAGGCGCCGCTGCAGCCGAGCCGCGAGCTGGCCAGTGAGCTGGCGGCGAATGCGAGGGCCGACGACTGTCCCCACACGCAGGCCGTGTGGCTCAACGGGGACACCGGCAGCCGCTACTCCGCGCTCAGCGCCGCCACCGTCAGCGCCGCGCTGGACGCCAGGAAGGTGTCCGGGAAGCCACCCCGCGTGGCACGCTCTGGGCCGCGACGGCCGCTGTCCGCGCAGCACACCGAGCAGCGCCACCAGAAGCAGGGGGCGCAGCGACAGGTTCATCAGGAAGACGCCGAAGGCGCGAGCAGCAGAGCAGCGCCAGCGCGTTGGACCGCAGCGACAGGCCAGCTCCAGCGCCAGCAGCCCCGCCAGCGTCGCCTCTGCCGCGTCCCCCGCGCTAGCGGCTGGCCAGGCGCCCCGAGGGCCAGAGGCGGCGGGGCCCACGCGCGCGGCTCGGCTCCGGCGCGGGCGGGGAAGGCACCCGCGGTGTCCCGGGGCTGCGGAGCCGGCGGGCGGAGTCCGGAGCGGCACGCGGAGCGGCGGCAAGGACGCGGTTGCGGGGGCCCTGGCCGAGCGCGCGGCCCTGCGCTGCGCGGCGGAGCCGGGCGCGGCCCCCGCCCGCGGCGCTGTCCGGGGTGCTGACGGCGCTGGCCGCTCCGCGCGCGCGCAGCTCGGCCCCGGCGGAAGCGCCGCGCGAGGGCGCGGGGCGCGGGGTGCGGCACGCACGTGTCCTTGCAGACGCCTCGTCTTTTCTGTCCTCCTCGAGGAGTAGCGGAAGGGGGCTCCGTGCCCCGCTGCTCCGGACCGGGTCGGTCCTCGGAACCGTCGCATCTTCTCCGCTGGAGCGTCCAGCGGTGACTCGAGTGCAACTGAGACCGTAGCGAGCGGGGCTTGTCCCCCGCGCGTGCAACGCCCCCTCGCCGCGCGCCTCGCCCTCCTCTGCGCTGGTAACAAACCGGAGTGACCCCGGGAATTAGTGAGGGGTTGAAGGGGAGCTGTGCGCGGGACAGGCAGAGGGAGCGCCCGGGAGGGCCGGGGACTGTATCCTCCTTCCTCAAACCAAAAAGCGGTGGCAGGAAGTGGGCGCCGGGCTGGGACAGGAGTGAGGGCGGGAGGGAGCTGAGGAAGGACAGACAGAGGAGAGGAGGAAGTGGGGGGGACCCAAAGTGGGGAGGAGAGAAGATCAGAGAGGGAGGGAGGAAGAAAGGCGGGGGACTGGGAGGTCAGTGCGCTGACACCTTCGGGGCTGGAGCTCCGCCCTTCCCCGCGGCTCTTCGAGTCCCTGGAAGCGGGGTGTCTGTCTCTCTCCCCTCCTTCTCTGACCCCTCTGGGCTTCTGAACCCAGCCTCCTGTGGGAATCTTCCAGTCCCTTCAGTGGCCAGTTGGCCGGACAAGGAGGAGGGGAAGGCACTTGGAAGACGCAGTTCCTGGAAGCTCCTTCCGGTTTTCTCTGAAGTGGCAGCTCAGACAGAGTCTCACCCGCCTTTGCCCTCCCCCTCCCCCCTCATGGGAAGCTTGTGGGGAGGGGGCTTACTCTCAGGGGGGTCTCCCTGGTGCCAATGCTGTGAGGACTGGACAGAAGGCAGGGGTCTGAAGGATAAAATAGGGCGGACAACCTGCATCAACCCTGTCACCCCAGCCACGCGGCCTGGGGCAAGTCACTTAACTTCCTGGGCCTCCTATCTGTATAACAGAGCTATTGGTAGCTGGTAATAGCACCTGCGTTGTGTAGCTGCTATTAGGCTCGAACTAACAAATATGCACAAAGGGCTTAGAACTATGGCGGGCACACCACAGCGAGCACTCGAAGAAACGTCAGCCTCTATGATGATTCCCACTTTACAGCTGGGGAGAGGAGGACTCAGGTAAGCCAAGTGCCTTTTCCAGGGCCTCATCACTAGAAACCAGGGGGCTCCTCCCCTCTGGCTCCAACCCCAATGCTTTCGTCAGCCTCACACTGCCTCGCCCAGAGAATCCATCAGACCAGCTCCAAGCCCGGCCTCCATCCACCAGATGCAGTGGCTCCCTCTCTTCCTGACTCTCTGCCAATCTGCTTTCGAATACAAAAGACATTTCATGGCATCGGAACTTGCCTGAAACCAGAGCGGCAATATCCAAGCCTTGATGACTTTCCCGGGTAGAGCAGGCAGCTGCGCAGCCCCTAAAGTCAGTCAAGGATACGGGGAAACAGCTAGGACCATAGAGGTGACCGCACAGTTGCAGGGCTAAGAGCAGTGGGCTCCTCCAGTGTCTCCGAGACTCTTGCATGACCATCTGAGGCTCTGAGTTTCACTGGAGGTATCAGGTGGCTTCCCAGGGAGACTTCGGTGCAGCCACTTAACAGCAGCTCCCGTCCCCTCTAAAGTCTCCAAAGAGAGACGGATGCCATGAGCTTGCCCTGTGGACACGAGACAGTGCTCTGAGACACGAGGAAAGGACATTTGGCCAGTTCGTGTTTAGTAAAGACAAGCCATCCCTTCACCCGCAGGGGTGAGGGACTGGACACCCCGCAGGGGTGAGGGACTGGGCACCCCGCAGGGCTGAGGGACTGGGCACACTCCACACAGACTGTCGGGTTGAACAGGCTTTGAGTTTTGCCCTCGGATGAGCGGAGAAGGTGTGGACAAAATAAGATCTGAAAACACAACCACCCTGACCGCCTATAAAAAATAATCACGTTGCTTTTTAAGACAAGCGAACTGTATCGGTTACGTCGGGCTGAAGCACGGCCCGTTTTTACCCAGCTCATTTCCAGGGAGGGCAAAATGAAGAAAGATGGGGAGAAAGGAGTGTCGCCTGAGCTTATCAAATTTTACTTAATTTTAAGCACGTTGCATCATGAAGTCTGTTTAGTTTAATCTTATTTATGCCCCGCCACAGCCCTCGGAGATGGGCACGCGCCCTCCGGGTTTTCAGATGGGGACACAGGGCAGAGCAGTTAGCTTTGATTAAGCAGCAGAAACCGCACCCTTAGAGCCAGGCCTTCTGTCAGGGCTGAAGGGGACGTCCCCGGGCGGTGCTTGGAGCAGCCTGGCTCTCCTGACTGACAGGTGGGCGGGGCTTAGGAGCAAAGTGAAGAGGACATCTCAGGACAAGGCAACAACACAGATGACATGCCCAGAGTCTGGGCGTCAAAGACATGGCCAGTGCGTGCGTGCGTGCGTGTGTGTGCGTGCGTGTGTGCGTGTGTGCGTGCGTGTGAGAGGTACAAAAAGTGCTGTGTGTCAGTGATCACAGCAGCAAAAGGAGCCAGCAGATTATGGAGATGTTCGGGGGAGGGGGTGGCTTTAAGGAATTGTTTCGATAATGTGGAACCATTAAATATCAGCGAGCAGGCGAGGGACCTTTGAGAGAGACACTGGCCTCTGTCATTGAGATGTGTGTCTCAGCAGAAGGAGCAAGATGGCTCGGTGAGGGGCACGTCTTTACTTTTCAGAGTACACTCACTCGTCGCTTAACGACGGGGATACATTCTGAGATGTGCATCATTAGCAGACGTTGTGTGTGAACATCATGGAGTGACTTGCACACACCTAGGTGGTCTAGCCTACTGCACACCTGGGCCCTGTGGTCTAGCCTACTGCACACCTGGGCCGTGTGGACTAGCCTGTTGCTCCTGGACTACAAGCCTGCACGGCTGTCACTGTCCTGAACACTGTAGACGGTTGTAACACGATGGTAAGTATTTATCTAAACATAGAAAAGCTACAGTAAAAATACGGTATAAAAGATAACAATGGCCCGCCTGCAGAGGCCACCTGCCAGGGCGGAGCCTGGGGGACTGGGAGCTGCTCTGGGTGCGTCAGCGAGTGGGCAGTGAGGGGACGTGAAGGCCAGGGACAGGACTGGCACCACTGCAGACTTCATACACACTGTCCGTGTAGGCTGCACTAGACTTATAAAAAGTGTCTGTCTCTCTGTAATAATAAATTGGCCTTCGCTTATTGCCGCTTTTTACTTTATAAACTTTGGCGTTTTCTGCCTTGCTCTGCAGAGGGCTCTGGCAGCCCAGGAGGCCGCTGGGGTCTCTTCAGGGCGGCCTGCGCTCCTGCTGCTGAGAACTCTGAGCAGGTGAGGCCAGCTCTGCACGGGCCCAGCCGGGAGGGGCGGGGGACGGGGAAGCAGAGGGGTCTCCGGGGGTCCTGCAGGCAGCAGCTGAAGCTCCTGATGCAGCCCCAAAGCCCTTCATTCTCCTGAAGCTCAGGAGCTCGGCGACCTACTGTGCTCGGATCCCCCCTCCCAGCTCCTCCCTCGCCCCTCCTGCAGCAGCCGCTGGGGAAGAACGGACCCTGGGGTGCAAAGACTTCCCATAGGGCTGACCGCCCGACTTGAGGTCAACTGGTGCCGTTTCGTCTCCAAACCCTGGAGAAGGCACGGGGTGGGGACGAGTCTTCTGGCTGTGGAGCCACTTCAGCCGGGCTCTCTCGAATGCTCCTCTGGAATGCTCAAGAAAGACCCCCCTTCCCATGGCCCCCAAATGAGCTTTTAATCAATCAGTATTTGAGCATCCACTCTGTGCTGGGGGTGGCCTTGGTGAGTAAAGCCAGATTCAGTATCTGCTCTCAGGGGGTTTACGGTTCTGCTTGGGGTGGTGTGGGCTCCAGCAAACACGTGCCCACCCACGTGGAAAACCACGACCGTGACGGGGGCACCCGTGAGGCCCCACGAGCGCATGCCGCTGGGGAGAGGGCCTGGCAGGAGTGCTGAGCCCCGGGCCTGGATCCCTCAGGACGGAGCAGACGTGGAACCTGGGTCTGTTCGACTGGAACCCACAGACTCTGTTTCCTGAATTAATGAGTAAGCGAATGAATGAATATCCTTCCTGGTCTTGGTCCTCGTAGGAAGTCAACTGGCTGCGACCCTATGGGTTTATTCCTGGTTTCCCTCATAGGTCAAGGCTCAAGGACAGTGTGAGCCATTGATGACCGCATCCAAGTCATTCTCAAACGGGAAGGACGGGGGGAGGAGGGGGGCCGGGGAGCGGGGAGGAGCGGCTCCAGTTTCTCAGACCCTGTGCCTCGGCAGGAAGCATCTTCCAGTTTTCACCCGACTGTAACCCGGATGTCGAGGACCTGACTGCGGGCAGACCACCCCCTAGGTCCCGGACTGGCCACTGGGTGGTGCACGCACAGGACACTGCTCCGAAGGCTTCGAAAATGGAACCGATGTCAAAACCGCACCCCACAGGAGGCTGGACCCAGCTGGATGGATCGGCTGCTAAAACGAAAATGTTAACACTCTGCGTAGGACTTAAACAAGACCCAGAGCCTCAGACATAACATTCCAAGCGTCCAGAATACAATCTGGAATTACTTGGCGCATCCATGGGGCGGGGCGGGGAGCAGACCTCGGGGACCGGCCCTGGCCCACGGCACTCTCCCACTTTCCCGCCAGCCCCAGGGGATGCGGGGGCGCTGGCAGGGAGCAGTCCCATCCCGAGGGAGGCAGGGCCTCTCCAAGGCCATTCGGGGGGCCTGGAGCGCCCGCCCCGGCTCCCCCGCAAGCGGCAGGCGCTCTCCTTACCTCAGAGTCCTTAGCTCCAAAGCCGGAAACAGAACAGGAAGATGCAGAGCAGGAGGCGCCAAGGTTCCAGCCCCGGGGGAGCGGGGGAGACCCCGATACTTCGCCGTGGTTTCCCCACTTTGCCTCGTGCACCCCGATCGCCCCGTTCGCGCTCGCCAGGTGGCGGGGGCCGAGGGGCGTGGCCGGGTCGCGGGAGGAGGGCTCTGGCGCCAGGTAGGCCGCCCGCCCACCTGCCGCAGTGGCTTCTCTCCGGGGGCGGGGGGTGGGGGCGAGCGACCTGCGAGGGACCAGGCAACTCGGGTGCGCGGGGTCTGAGAGCCCAGGGGACACAGTTTACTCTCCCTGCAGCGGACTCAGCACCCCGGGGGGCAGCCACGCACACCAGCGCGCCACCGGCTCTGCAGGGGCGGGCCGAGGGGGAGGTTGAGGCCGCTCCCCTCTCTGCCGGGCGCCCCTGTGACACCCGCAGGCCCCCCTCCCCCGCCCCCCCAGCCAGCGCCTGAAACCAGAGCCTGGGCAGGCTGACCTCTGGAGGCCTTGCTGGCCTCACGGTGGGAACACAAACTTTCCTTCCTTGCTAGGAATGTTTGAGATTCCACTGAACTCTTCCAGAAATATTTCCCGAGCAGCACATTCCTGAGTGTTCCTGGCATGCATCTTCCAACCGTCCTGCTTTCTCTGCGGCCCTTTGCCGGTCCGAGGCCCGGTTGCTTCCCAGCTCACAGTGAGGCCTGCGGGGGCCTCGATGGCAGGCCGTGAGTCTCCTACCTGCATCCACCCAGGGGCCTCCACCCAGATGGATTCAGAAGCTCATGTCACCTGGGAAATAGGGAAACACCTCCCCCAGGAAGCCCTCCCGGTCGACCTCGCTCCGGGGCAGTTTAGTCCTGTCAGCACGCGTCAAGCCGTCTGTGGGGAAGGGCCGTCCGCCCCAGGCTGCAACGCGATCCCACTGTGCGTGACCGTGTGCAGCTCGCGTCACACAGGATTCACCCCGTGGACCGTGACGAGGTGATGACCAACGATGTGCTGGGCGATGCTGCCAAGTCAAACTGCGATAGAAGCCAGCACTGTCCCCGGCTCCGCCCCCACCCCACCTCCGCACGCACCAGGGACCGGGGACCAGGGACCAGGGAACTGTGACCTGCGACCAGCATCTCGACCTGCCACCAGCTTCTCGAGGACAGCCCCCAGGGCATGAACCGCACCACATCACCCTGACAGGGGCCGGTGGGTTCGGTGCTGGTGGGTCCGGGATCCCCGGGGGCCCTCGAGTGCCGTGGCAGGTCCCAGGCGGCCCAGTCCCCGGGCGTCCCAGGAGAAGGCCCCCTGGCAGGGAAACCGTGTTGAAGAAACAAATGCCCAGTGAATGGGAGGGTCAGGCCACCGCCTGGCACGAGCAACCGCGCCCCCTGCGGGCGAGTTCTTTGGGTGCTCTCCATCGGCTGGGGGGAGTCCCCTTTCTATGCCTAGCATGCTGAGAGTTTTTATCAAAAATAGATTTTGAGATTTGTCAAAGCTTTTTTTCCCTCCGTTGAGACGATCGTGTGCTTTTTCGTTCTTAGCTTGTTACCGTGGCAAATTACACGAATTGCTTTTTAATATTAAACCAAACTTGCATTCTGGGATAGATCAGCCTTGGACATAATAGATCATCCTGTTTATATATTCTTGGGTTCGATTCGCTAAAATTTTGTTTAAAAGTTTTGCATTTACATTTGTAAAGGAGACCTGTTCACAGTTTCCTCGTAATGTCTCTGGTTCTAGGGTAATGCCGGCCTCACAGAACGAGCTGGGAAATATTTCTTTCTCTTCTGTTTTCCAGAAAAGTTTGGCCACAACTGGTGTTATTTCTTCCTTCGATTTTTGGTAGACTTTTCCAGCGAAATCTCCTGGGCCTAGATTTTCTTTATGGGGAGGTTTTCAACTAAGAATTTAATTTCTCTAGCAGATAAAGGCTATTCAGGTTCACTCCTCTTGAGTGAGCTTTGGTGTTTTGTGTCTTCCAAGGAATTTATTCATTATAGCTCAGTTGTTGAATTTATTGGCATGAAGCTGTCCACGCTGTTCTCTATTTTCCTTTTAATGTCTGTGGAACCCATGGTGATGTCACCTCTGTCACTCCCGACATTGGTGATATCGTCGGCTTTGCCCAAACAGGATATCCTGCAAAGTAGTAAAACCTTTCCCGTGGAGAGGCTGAACCAGCTTGTCCAGGAGCACCTGCACATTCTCCCCGGAACCTGTCAACGCATCCTCCTTCCGCCCCCGCCCCTTGCGACCAGTTGGGTCCCTAGGATCTAGGATGCCCGCTCACAACAGAGAACAGAATAGAGTGGCTTAAACGGATCTGGGGGGTTACGCCCTCAGGTGAAAGATGCCACCAGGTGGGCCGTCAGGAGTGAGGTCGGCAGGGCCCTTGTCTCTTTCTGCTTCGACAGACTCAGTGTATGGTGTCTGTCTTCACGGTCGCAATCAGGCTGCTGGAACTCCAACCAGCGCACGTGCATTCCAGCCAAGGGGGAAGAGCGGGGGTCCAAGGGGCTGACCTCCTGCTGTCTGTCCCACTTTGAGGAACATTCCTGAAGCCCCACTGGGGTATTTCCACTCACGCCTCACTGACCCAGGCTCTAACCTCATCTGCCCTTCTCTCCAGCCTGTCCCCCGAGGCCTCGCCACGGCCACCCCTTCCCCAGCACAGCCACGTCGGGCTGGTGCGCCCCGTCTCCTTCCCACCAGAGGAAGCCTGAGCTCCTTCCCTACAAGGCTCAGAGGAGGGGCCTCAGCCCGTCCCCCTACAGATGGGGCAACTGAGGCCCTGAGGAAAGGGGCTGACCCCAGGTCACTCAAAGTTGGTGACTCAGCAAGGCGACCACACCAGCCACCGCTCCTAGCCTGGGCTGTAGCCGGCACGTTTCAGCTGGCCTGGAGGACCCGGGAGCAGCCAGGGAGCGGCTGGATGAGTCACCTCCCGGCAAGCCTGCTGACACCCTGCACCCTCCAGCAACGTGGCCGCGTCCCGCTCATGGCAGACATTCCCTCGCTCGCTGCTGCGGGTTCTCTCGGCCCCTGACGCGGGCCAGAGGTGGTGCCGAGCGTGGAGGGGAGGGCGCGGCGAGGCCTCCTTCGCCTCCCTAGACTCAAAGCTCTTCCTCCCAGGGCCTCAGCACCCAGAGTCGTCACTCGCGGTCCCGCTCCCACAGCCAGGGCACCACTGACCCCGGGAGGGCAGCCGGCCGCCCGTCTCCTCAGCTGGGGCAGCACTGCGACAGAAAACGGGACTTGGGGCACATGACGTGAGAGCGTGGGCACAAAGCCACCCTGTCCTCATCACCAGGGGTGGAAAGACCCAGAAAATAGAGATGAATTTAGAGCAGCCCCCGCCCCCTGCCGCCCTCTGCCCCACTTGACCGGTGCGCAGGCTCAGGTCCCCACAGGCTCGTCCAGGCCGGTGCCGCCACAGGGTGCAGGGCCTGGCAACCAGGCGAGCAGACCATCTGCAGCGAAGGCTCCTCTGCGCCCTCCGTCGGCTCCCAGCCACCCTGCAAGGAGAGGGTCTCTCTCGTTTTGCAGAGGAGAGCTTAAGGTAAGTGGCCTGTAGGCACCCGGCTGGGAGCACTTTGGGGCTGTCCCACCCAGAGCCTTCACTCCCCAGGGGACCCTGCAGGCTTCTTGCGCCCACTGCGGCCCCAATGCCAGCTGGATCCAGGCAGGCAGCGCTGGCGGCTTTTGCGAGGACCAGTGTAGAAAAGGCACTTTCAAGGCAGAGATTCCTGAACCAACCCAGTTCTTGGAAGTCACACTTCTCCTCTCTGCCCGAGTTGACGGAAACGGCTCCCCAGGCACCCGCCTGCCTCGCGTCCTGCCAGGAGTCTGTGCCTCGTGGAAACTGGAGATCGGGCGCCTCCCAGCCGTGAGCCTGCTGCTGACGTGGCCTCAATCCTGGGTCTCCACGGGGACAACGTGGGGGCCTTCCCAAGAGCCCGTGCAGGGGAGAGGCCAGCTATGCCGAACTGCCAGTTACCAGCCTCCGGCAGACACCTCACCGGGGGCTCCCTGGGTGAGGGGGCTGGAGGGGGAGCAGAGAGGACCCCATTGGCAGGTGTCCAGGCCCCCTGCTGTCATTCCTCCCGAGGTAAACGGACCCTGCAGGGCCTCCACCCCAGGATTCCCTAGCAGCCCTGCCGTACCCGTCCCTCCCTGCAAAGCCAGGAGGTGCTGCCCTGGACGCCCACCCTGACGGGTAGGACAGAATCCGACCGAGGCTACTCCGGAGTGCGCGGCAAGGTCAGGCGTGCCCGACCCCAGAGCCCGTGCTCTCTCGGAATGACCGTCGCTCCCCGGCCACAGCCTCTTGGGCTGAAGACAGACTCCTTGAAAGGGGGCGACCCTAGCAGGAGACTCGGAGCGTGCGAGCCGGAAGAACTCTAGTCACCTGGCCTGTGAGCGGCCCTCAGATGTGGATCAGAGGCCCGGAGAGGGTGGGGCCTCTTGGCCTCACACGGCAAGTTGGCGACAAGGCCAGAATGCGCCTAAACCCAGGAGACCCCACGCGTCCCTTCCAAGTGGCCCGATTTCCTCCTCTTCCCGCTGTTCTCACTGCCTGGCGCTGGCGCAGGGCGGAGCCCCTCACAGGGGCCTGGTCTGGACATCCTGCCGTCACTGCCAGACACAAATGACTTTTTAAATAAATTGCTGGATGACTCATCGTGCCAGGAACCCTCGACCCCTGCCATGTCTGCTGGACGCTTGTCCCGCTGTCTCCTTTTTCAAACTGGTATATCATTCATTGGCTAACAGGCCGTCGGGCACAGATGCGGTGGCTGCTCCAGTGCGGGGCCGCCCGAGTCGGCCGGAGCCACACCGAAGGCTGCCTGGTCGTCACGGCCCATTGCAGAGCACGCAGACCTTCTGCATGCAGCTCCTTCCCCGCACCGACCCCGCCCCCAGGCGGCAATGACGGGGTGACCGCACCGGAGAAAGAGTCTCCCTCCGTGTTTAAGATCAGCGAGGAGATGCAGGGCTGCTCAGGACACACCGCTCGTTGTGCAGGTTACTCTGTCCCAGGGTCACGTTGTTGCCAATGTCACTAGGGACCCCCTCCCAGGATAACAGTGCCTGGCGCAGGGGGATGTCCCTGGTTCAGTAACCTCTTGTTGGAAGGAGGGAGGGAGGGAATAGTTGGATGATGGGTGGGTGGAGAGACAGGTAACTGGGAGGATTAATGCTGTTCTCCACAGGTCCAGTCCCTCCCTCCCTCCCTCCCTCCCTTCCTTCCCTGGGGATTCAGAGGTAAACAAGGAAGACCGCTTCATGATTTGTAGTTGTTCTCACCTATTCTAAATTCGAATTCTTCGTCAGCTGCGTGTCCTGCTGACACGTCCAGGTCTTTGACTGTGGCTCACTGTCCTAACGGTGGTTTTGATGGGCTGACACCTGTGACTGTTGCTGTCACCCTTCACAACCAGCCCGTGCGAGTCCCTGTGGAGGACTCTGTTCACCCCAAAGCCACTAAGATGTCGTCTTAAGCTTCTTTCTGAAAGACTCGGTGTTCTACCCTCCACGTTCGGGTCCGTGATCCAGGCAGACCGAGTCGGGGTGAGGGGTGCGTACAGCGTGGGGAGCCTCCTCCCCAGACACCAGCTGCCCCAGCACCTCGACTGGCACGTCCTCGTCGGTGCCGACGTGGGGGCCTTGGCACCGCTCCTCCCCTGGGGCCTCGGTCCCTCTCACTGCCAGCGCCTCCCCATCCCGCTCGGCTGCTTCGCAACAGGAAGTCGTCGCTGGGAGGGACAGGTCCGCTCAGGTCTGCTTCTCCAAGGTCACCCTGACTGCTCTCTGTTCCTTGCGCTTCCGCGTGCATTTTCAAATCTGCCTGTTTCCCCCAGAAAAGAACCTTTTGGGGTTTTATGGGCAGCCACTTCCTTCCGGAACTTCACAAAGGTCTCATCCCCGTTTCTCCTGGCTGCTCGGGGAGGTGGCCTTCAGGCAGTGCTGCACACAGGCTGTGGAGCCGACGCATGCCTGGGGCGGGGGAACCCCAAATGTGCAGGTCGTCCTCGGTTACTGGGCAGTGACTTGGAGGCGGTGGCAGCATCCCCAAGGAGGAGCCCAGGGCCTTCTCGCTGCTGGGGAGCTGCCCCCCGGCCCCACCAGTGTGGGCTGGTGGCAGGTTCCTGGCGCTAGTGCCAGCCTGGGCATGGCGGTTGGGCTCTGGGGTGGGGGTCTGGGGACAGGAGGCCGCTGACGGGGCGAGCCTCGGTGGGCGCAGGGGCTCATTGAGCTCCGTCCGGCATGTGGGAGGTGACATAGCTCGCCGTTGCCTCCCTCCCAGCTCCGAATTCTCTTTAAAACGAAAGACGAGGCTTTGAGAGCGAGTTTTTAAATCCTTCCATGGAGGCGTTGGGGGGTGCCGTGCTGCCTGCCGAGACAGACCTTCTGAGTACTTACGGTCCCCAGGAAGGCAGGGGTGGCACTGTCGTGTAGCTGAGCCTACCTGGTGTGCGGTGCACACTGCAGAGCACCCCAGGAGCAGGCTGCAGTGACGCCAGCTGAGTCCGCCTTGTGGCCCAGGCCTCCCCTGCCGTCCTGGGCACCTCCAATGGCCCACGTGACCAGAATACCTGTCTCTGGCTCTGCGCCTAGGGGACCCGGGCCACCTGCCTCACCCGGGCTGGGTAGAAATAGCCAGCGCCTGTTCAGTGTTTGCGGCTTGTCACTTGTCCCGAGCAGCCAAGCGGTCAGCAGCTGCAGCCCTCAGCTGTCCCACCTGTTGGGAGATGCCTGGGGACATCCGAAGGCGGCAGTCTCCCCACTTTCCCTGCCTTCTCAAGCTCCTTCCTGGGGGTCGGGGGCCCTGAGAACCGTTGAGAAGCCAGCTCCTAACATCTGGGGTTAGATTTACAATTTCATGGTATTTTTTGGTTACTCGAGTTCAGTTGCGATTACAAAATCTCAGATTTATCTGTGTCCTATTTTCCAGTTTCCATGGAAACCCCAACAGTTCCCAGTCATCTGCTCAAGAGGAGTGGCTGGCGGGCCCCCTCCAGCCCCGCCAGCCGCCAGGCCTTTGGGGAAGTGCGACATGGGCCAGAGGCTGGGCTGGCCAGCGACTCAGCTGGGAGGGGAAGGGGGCCCTAAGGCAGCTGGTCAGCCCAAGGACTCAGAACCCTCACTTGGAGAGGGGCTATTTCCCCCATTTACAGGCCACCAAACTGAGGCTCGGGAGAAGGCACTTGCTCTGAGCCCCACGGCCCAGCGGGATTGAGCTGTGGGCATGCGGTCCAAGGCGCCTGGCTAGCAGCATGTCACGTCAGAGCCGCGGTCCATGTGGCCAGATCCTCATGGCCGTGGTCAGGATCAGCCGCATCTCTGGCCGCGAGGGGATGGAGAGAGGCTCCCTACCCACCCAGTCTCCCTGGGGCTCCCACGCGTCCACCTGCAGACGGAGGGCATTCGAGTCCCTTAGAGGCCTCATTTCCGTGGGGTCACCTGGGAGGGGCCCTGGGCTCCTGTGGCTGCACTGACCCAGCAGTAACCCACGAGCCAGTGGCTCCCTGCCCAGCTGCTTGCTAATAAGGGTACGAGGGCCTGGAGGCCACATTGCCGCCTCTCAGCCCAGATGCTCACCCAGGGGGTGCCAGCCCGCAGGCCAGACTCAGCTGGCAGGTGCCAGAGCTGGAGGTGGAGGGGCAGCTCCGTGGCCCAGGGACAGGGCGTTTCTGGGTGCAGGGCTCAGCCTCCTGGGGGACCGTTAACTGGGGACAGTGTGTGAAAGTGAGTGAGTGAATGTGTGTGTGTGTGTGGAGTGCAGCAAAGGAGCCCGCACAGACGGTGGACACTCGGGCTCATTCTTGGGGCCCTGTAGCTGGACTCCAGTGGAACTGGAGGACAGCCCCGCCCCGTTCTGGGTGGAGTGGGCGGGGCGTCGCAGGCCCCAGGGTAAAGGCACGCAAGGAACAGAACCCAACTCTAGCGTCAGCCAAAAAGTGCAGACGGGGAGGACAGGGGGCTGGGGGTGGAGCGGTGCCACAGAGCCCACAGGCAGGTGTGCCGGGAGCTCAGGAACCGTGCAGAACCAGGCCCCCTCTCGGGTGTGGCCCACTCTCCCTGGGTAGCATCACAGGAAGGACTCGGCTACACGATCCCGGCTCCCTGACCCGCCCAGCACGGGCAGAGACCCGCTACGTGGCCTGGCCTGGGTCAGGTGCTCAGTGCACGGAGCTGCTCGGGAGGCCAGCAGGGGTGCTCTGGAGAGCAGGCGTCCCACAGGGCGGGGACGGCGCTGGGGGAGCTGCGCCTGGTGCAGGGTTTGCCTGCTCCACCGCAGGCTCCGGCCGGGCCTGGGAAGCTGGCGTGGTCACAGGCTGACACCCTGACCGGTTGCCAGGTGGGCTGAGTGGATGGCTCCCATGGCCGGTCTAACGAAAAAGCCAGCCAGGCCATCTCTGGAGGCTCCACTGGTGATCCCCCAGCCCCTGCTGCAGCAAGGCCCTCGGAGGGCCTGGGCGGGGGCCGGGCCGCCTGGCTCGGCATTCTCACTTGGAACAAGAGGGAGCCGAGTGGTGGTTTCATCTCTGCCAAGACCCGGCTGCGGACCCCCTGCCTGGCTGGCGCCAGGGCTGAAGACCCACACAGGAAGTGCACACGTAGTTCTGGGCCCGAGGGGACCCCGGCTGAGGTCGGGACGGCTCGGGACATGCAGCATCCCAGAGCCCAGACCCAGAGGTCAAGCCGGGTTAAGTCGGCGCTGAGTGTGGACTGGTGCCCTGGATGGCATCGCTCCACGCACCCCCGGGGCAGGGTCCTAGCGTCCCCTGCTTTAGTCACACACGTCCAGGCCTGATGCTTGAACGGCTGGTGGGGAGGATTCCCGCCAGCGTCCTTCCCTGGGCACCGAGGCTTCAGGAGAAATTCTGTTTCACCCCCTGCTGCTGGACGTACTTCTGCACTGTGGGTCTCCTGAGCAACCTCTGAGCGGGGACGACCGTCATGACACCCCTGTGGCCCCGAGTCCCCGGGAGGCCCCTGGGCATCGCTCTGGCCTCAGCTCCTCGTAAAGTACCAGCAAGGGCAGGGAGGACCCTCTCTCCCTCCGTGTCCCGTGCACACTTGAGCCAGACGGCCCGGTTCCAGCTCTGGTGCGGCCATTCCCGGTGTGGCCTCGGCAAGTGTCTCAGCCTCTGCGTCTCTGGTTTCCCATCAGTTTAAAGTGAGGTTGAAAACACCTCCTCTGGGGGTTCAGGATGAAAGGTGACAGAGCCTAGCACCCAAGGGCAGGTGAACTTCCTGCCACTCCCCCTCCAGGCTCCATCCGACCCCGTGACCTCAGCGCATCCGCCACCCAGTTGCCTCTCTAGGGTCACAAAGGAAGCCTCGGGGGTCTCCGTCTATCGTCCAACAGGCAAGGAGGCCAAAGCTGCACAGGCACCCACATCCCCCGGCCTGGAAACCAGCCCACGATCCACACCCTACAGGAGAGGCGGCACAGGTCACTTCCGGCCAGCGTTCTCTGCTCCTGGCCCTACCTGGCCTTTCCGCCCGGGACCCCCTCTTGTTCAGGTTCCCACAGGGGTGAGCTTCGTTTTGGGCTAGGTCCCTCGGGTCAGACCTCAGGCCTGGTCCCGCACCATCGACAGGTTGGCCAGGGAGCTGTGGGCAAGGGACTCAGACAGCTGGGCCACCTGGGTCCTGGAGAACGGGACCTGCCAAGCAGAGGAAGCGGCAGCGTTTTCCATCAGAGGAAACACCATACGAAAAGGGTCGGCGGTGCGGAGGGCACAGCTCTCAAATAGCGTCCACAGACGCCACCCGCAGAGCAAGCTAAAGCACGGCCCCCGTCCAACCCTGGGGTTCTGACGGGTAGACTGGGGTAGGCCCCAAGCTTCTGCATTTCTCACAACAACCAGGCGAGGTGAACACTGCTTCTCAGATCCCTCTGAACAGCAAAAGTCTGGGGCACTCTGCCCAATGTGTTAGCCACCAGCCGTATATGACAGAAAATTAAAAATTCAGTTCCTCAGTGGCAGGAGCCACATTTCAAGTGGCTAGTGACCAGTGGCTAGCATACAGGACAGTGCGGATCTGCAGCGCTCCATCATGGCCACCGAGGACTTCGGGGGAGTGTGAGGTGGAGGGCCTCCCTGGGTCCCTCCCTCAGTGAGAGCTGCCCGTGGCCTCGTGTTTTGGAGGGCTACGGGGGTGGGGCAGCCAACCGAGTCGAGCAGGCCGAGACCAGCCAGCAGAAAGCACAGCCGAGCAGAGTGCGCAGCCACCGGACACAGGGGTGACGGAGTTGGGAATTCGGGTCCAGCCAAGGTGGGGGGGTGTTGGGGAGAGGCTTGGCTCCCCATGAAACCCCAGAAGGGCCCACCTGTCCCAGGAACGCAGGTGCATGGAACAAGGGCAGAACAGAAACCGGGCCGCCTCAAAGCCTCACGCCAAGCCTCTGCCCGATCCAAGCGACACGCTGGCAACTAAACGTGCACTAAACCCCAAACCCGATGCTCTTCGTGTGGGACAGTGGGACCGTCTACACGTCACCCAGTCTCCAGTAAGCAATAACCTGGTCGTGACTCACTCGAGAGAAAAACAGTCCGTAAGCGCAAGCTCACAGGTGACCCAGGTGCCACGAGTGGCGGGATGGGACTTTAAGCCTGGTAAGTAACAGCCGGAAGGACGGAGGATTTCAGGAGAAATTACTTGTTAGAAAAATATCCAACGGAAACCCTAAAAATAAAAATGACAATCTCTGAAACTTAAAAAACGTGTGTCACTGATAGGATTAACAGCAGGTGAGACGCCACGGGACGACGGACGGACGTGGAGACGAGCGGCAGCCGTCCGAACCGAGGCTCAGAGCAAGAGCGGAGCAGCAGCCTCGGGGCCTGCGGGGCGGCGTCACGGGACGTGACGTGTGCGTAACGGGGCGTTAGGAGGAAAGCGAGGGAACGGGGGAGGAGGAAGCACTGACGGGACGCGGGCCGGCTTCCCCCAACCGGATCCGAAACAGTGACCCAGGGAATTAGAGTCCGACAAACCCCAGGCGAGGTTTAAAAAGAAAAACAAAAATCACACTTTACACACAAGACTGCGGAACACTAAAGATGAGAAGCAGCACGCGCAGCACGGCAAAGGCCAGAACAACGGAGCGCAGCGCCAGAGCCGAAAGAAGAGGCGCCTGGCCGAGTCCCGAGCCGCCGGCGAGGAGCTCGCGGGACCCGTCTGGACAACGCGGATGGCCGGGCTCAGAGCCGTGCCCGGCGAGCTGTCGGGGAGGGCCGCGCGGCCAGGCCGCCCCGTTCAGCAATCGCCCGGCTGTGCACGCCCACAGGCACGACGTGCTGCTGCGTGTGACGCCCGAAGTCGCAGTGACCACCGGACGGGGGGCGCGGTGTTGGGGCCAGGAAGAAAGGGCGCCTGGAACCAGAGGTGCTGCACCGAGCCGCGGCCCCAGAGGAAGGGGCGTGTCTTCTCGTCGCTCGCGAGGGAGCCGAGGACACCCGCGCCACAGCACGGTGGCCGGGACACCTGCCGCAGGACCACGAGGCGCACGGCCGCCTGCGCTGCGCCTCCTGTGTGACGCTGCAGAAGTGACCTTAGACACACGCGATTCTGTTCCTGGAAATGACGACCAGTTCCAGCAGGGGGAAGGGCAGGAAAGAGGGGGACTGAGCCCCTGGGGCCGCTGGGTCTCCCGCACAGGGAGCTGCGGCAGGGATGACTGCACTGCCTGCCCCCGGACTAGGACGCGTCAAGAACCGTCACACTGACAAAAAGACGGACATACTTAAGAGTCTGCACATTCAAAACCAACCCAGGACTCAGGGGAGGGCGAGGCACGAGTGACTTGAGCTTCTCCTGTGTGACGCAGCCACGTCCCCACGAGCTTCTCCTGTGACGCGGCCACGTCCCCACGGAAAGCTGGAGGGAGGCAGCAGGAAAGGGGCCCGCACACAGCAGCACGGAGCGCGGGGTCCAGTGCCAGGGCGGAGAAGGCTCACAGACGCTGCTGCTGCTTCCTGGTGGGCGGCGGCGGCCGCAGCTCCCCGGGCCCGTGGGCGAACGGGCAGCAGTCTGCGGGCAGCACGCAGCCGTCGGGGTGGTGCACGAAGAACCAGCAGAGGCGGGTTTTGAAGGCCTCGGAGGACGCTCTGCGCTTGGCTTCCGGCTGCTTTTCCTGCAGTGGCTTCTCTTGCCTCCAGTCGCGAATGCGCACTCTCCCGTTCAGAACTGCGGTTTGGAGCAGAGAGAGGTCAGCCGGCTCGTCGCCCTGCAAGTCCTTCAGAGCACTGGCACCGGGACCTATGGGGTGCACTGACACGGGCTGGGTCCCCACCAGCCCTGGCCGCCGGTGCCCAGTGGGACGAGGTGCCGAGATCTCAAGCAGTGGATGGCAGCCCCCGCCCCGCGGAGGCTCGCAGGCCCCACCTACAGGTGAGTGGTGACGGAGGCACAGGAGGCACAGGCCGTGAGACAGGACCCCAAGCAGGGCAGGGCCAGCAGGGGTGCGGGAGGGCTGGGGGAGGGGCCGGAGTTCTCAGGAGCGTGCTGGACACTGGGAGACAGTGAAGTGCCCTGAGCCTGAAGTCTAGGTCCTGGTGATGGCAAGACCCAGGGTGTGACCATGGGGTGGAGTGGCTGGTGGGAAGCCAGGCTGACGACCCGGGGCAGCCGGTGTGAGGGCCACGACACGGTCCAGACTCAGGCAGGTCGGACACTGTCTGCATGGTGACGCCGGTCCTTGAGGACCAGGCCTCCACGTCACAGAGAGAAAATGAGCGAGCTGGGCGCAGGTCCCCTCCAAAGACGAGGATGCAGGCAGCGGGAATGCCCACAGCCTGAGCCCCCCAAACAGCAGGAGGGACCAGCAGCCCCGCCGGCAGGGGGGGGGTCAGAGCAGGAGACAGTGGGTGCTGGGAGAGGCCTGTGAGGCCAGGGTGATGTCAGAGCTAGGTGCTGGAGGACCCCAGAGAGCTAGGGACGGGCTGTGGCCCGGGCAGCTGATCAGGGCCCCTCGGAGCTGCCCCCTAAGCTGGTCGTCCCTACTCAGCCGAGGCTCCCCTGGAGCTTGCACTTGGCTGTCTCCTCCCGAGAGCCAACGACACGTGACATGGAGCCAACACGACCAAGCCGACTGGGTTTTGCCCAGAGGCTGGGCAGACGCAGCGGCGGCCCACTGAGCAGAGCTGGCCGGGCGGCTCCTAACTTGACGGTGAACAGAAGCGCCACCCCGCCCAGCCCGTCCCTGCACACCGACGCGGACCAGGACTCCCCGGGGAACGGACAGGAGCCGCACCAGCCAAACGGGAGGTTCATCCTCTCGGGGCCAAGAGGCACCTCTGGCCGGCGTGCTGTCTCCCCACTGTCTCCCAAGGGTGTCGTGGCTTTCTCTGCCTGAAAGCGTGAGCCACGGAGACGTCGCTGTGTCCCCGGGTGTCCCCATAGCAGTACCTCTGGGTGCAGCACAGAACAACACACTCTCAAGTGTGTAGGAAGGTGCCTCGAAGGCTCCCAGATTCCCGGGGTGGGCCCCAAAAGGCCAGGAGCCCGTGATGGCCAGGACGGGCCATGAGACGTCTGGGGGAGGTCGCAGAGGCCCAAGCCGGGCAGGAACCCCACCCTCCAGACATCAGGACAGGCTGGCGTGTGGCGGGACTCCCCTGACCGGTGAGAGGACACCGAGCCACGCTTCTGGAGCAATTTCTACAGGGTCAGGAAAAGGGGCCCTTCGGAATTTCTAAGGCCTGGGGAGTGGGCGCTAATGGCAGGGGCAGCCCTGAAGATGACAGCAGCCAGGAGCCCTGTGGCTAGCCAGGACATCGACATGCTGCCTCATGCCCCAGGACACGGTGCAGCTGTCACCCACTCCCAACATCCCGTATCCGGTCCCAGGCAGGCCTGCGTCCAACATCCTCCAGCCAGCTCCCAAGTCAGACAGCTTCCCACGCACAAACGTGTTCCTGACTCTAAAACACACGCGGCGAAAGCCGCCCACAGGAAGCTCGCAGCCTAGCTGGGGTGCTGATGTGACAGGTGCAGGAGGCTGTGTGGCATGCAGAAGCACATGCGGGACCTGAGGGCCCAGAGGAGGCAGGACTGGGTGGGGGCAGCCGAGAAGGTGGTTTCGGGGCGACGGCACTTGGCTGCCATCAGAGAAGCCAGGGCCCTGGGGAGGGGAGCAAGCAGGTGGCCCTAGGGGCGGGGACAGCCCCACGGAAACACGTGGCGGCCACATGGGCCAGACTGGGGCCTGAAGGCTGATGGGAGGTGCCGAGGCTGGGTGGGAGGAGGTGGGCGTGGGGCGGCGCGCGGAGCGTGCTCTCACCGGCTTCAGAAAGCGTTTACAGGTTCAGTGCGCTCACCTTCGAACACCTGCCGGTTGTTCCTGAGCAGCGTCTGGAGGCCGCCGCACTCCCGCTTCAGCCTCCGCAGCGTCTCCCCGCCCAGCTCGCCCGCTACTTCGGCCAAGGAAAGGCTCTCTGCTGAAACGGGGTCCCCCGAGCAACAAAACGCCTATTACAAACCCGTTCGATAGGCACAAGGAAAATTCTAGTTCTAGAAATCCCAACCCCTGAGCATGTGAGCAGGAGGAACCACAAACATTTAATTCCGGCTACGCGCCACAGCAGCTGAAGCTACACAGGCAGAGCTGTCGCCACCTGAGATGCCCAAACCTTCCCACCTGCCAGGCCCTCCCCGCCGCAGGCGAGCCGAGGGGAACCGTGCCCCAGACACCAAAGGTTGGCAGAGCTGCGTGGCCCAGCCTGGGAGGCCTGTGCAGGTGGGTACCCTTAGACAGGTGGCTTTAACTCAACCTGTCAGAGCCCAGATGGGCTCCAAGGTCCACCTTTCAGCTGCCTTAAACCAGTTCTGAAACGAGAAATCTAAGGAAAAATTAAACACTGGCCCAGAAAGTCTTCCCCGCCCTCCCAGGTTCCAGCTCCCACGAGCTCCATGACTCCGCCTCTCACACGCTGCCTGGTGACCATGAGGGTCCGCACCGCTAGCTCTTACTCGCCCTGATGTGTGTCCTGACCCCCCAGCCAGGGCAGGGGCCAGCTCCTCCTGAGCCCCTTGGACCAGCCCCAGACCGACGAGGCCAACCTGGAAGGACAGCGCCCTGGCTCCCAGGAGTCTCTGGGGGTGGGATGGGGTGCAGGCTTGAGAAACGGTGATCAGAGCCACCACCGTCCACCTCTGAGTCGGGGGAAAGAGCCAGTGGCGTCCGAGGCACAGAATGACCCCCATGCTGGATCGTTCCCAAAGGGCCTGGCAGAGGGAAGGGCTGCCCTGGGGTGGAAGGTCAAGCTCTTTGTGTTCAGATCCACCCAAAGGCCTCTGGGACTCTGGACCCGCCCGCGTGCTGCGGGCTCCGTGCTGAGGTCCTGCTAGGAGCCCCCACCCAGCCTGCCTTCCTCGCACCCCGGCCCGCCTCAGCCGAGAACACCACGGACACCCACGGCACCTCAGGGCTGTCTGCAGTCGCAGATGGTCAGCCCCCAAAGCCGGGGCCACACCTGCCAGAACTTCCCTGGGTCCCTGGGGGTTCTTCTGGTCACACACTAACAGGGTCGGGTGGCTCCCGAAGGGGGACTTGCTCGAAGGCGCCGCCATGTCACAAGGACCCGAGAGGGAGGGGACGAAATGACGACAGTAGAAACTTGAGCACAACAGTGACGGGCGAGGAAGGCTGGGGAAGGGTCACTGTGACCTGTTCCCAGATGCCCTGCCGCAGGGCAGCCGGGCGCGGTCCCTGACAGGCTGAGGGACGGTCCTCCATCCCCTCCACAGACCCAGAAACTCAAGAGGCCAGGCTCTGGCTCGGCCCAAACACGGACAGCTCCACAGCGCTCCCTGGCGGCCGGCCGCCGCCCTGCCAGGAAGTGGAGCAGGATGGACACCAGGTCCTCACCGAGCAGCCCTGGGGGGCCTCTATCTAACCCGGGTGCAGGATCCGTAAAAGCCTCAAGGCTCAGACTCCGCCTCTCCCACTCCTGGCCCGGCACATCGCCCCTCCTCTGAAAGCGAGCAGACACAATGACCCCCTTTTCTCACGACTGCTTTGGCATTTCGGGGACTTCACAGAATTCCAGGAGACGGTGCATCTTTCTGGCAGCCCGTACCCTGTTTTCTGTTTGGATAATTTCTGCAGACTGAAACGAGTAGGTGCAGGTCTGAGACCTGAACGTCAAGGTTAAGGGCCCAAGCCCAAGGTTAGCACGCTGCCCTTGGCCAACTCGGAGGCAGCCGGAGGCCTGCACGTCAACAGGACTTCTAAGGAAACGAGGAGCCTGAAAGTCACCCGTCTGTTATCACCCTCTTTAAAATACGTGTAAAACCACCCAGGCCCCGCAGGCCCGGGGGGCGGTGCAGACGTTACCTCCTCGGTTCCAGGTCCCCACGGTCCCGCTGCGAGAGCCGCCTGTGTCGAGGCGCTTCCCGCCCAGCAGCCGCTGTGCCACCTGTACAACCACTCCGTCCACGAACTCCCGCGGGAGGGCGGCGCAGTTCCTCCCGCGCTCGGCTTTCTCTCTAGGGCGGAATCCAGACAGCCACCGCCCGTCAGCCCCGGCGTCCGGGGCTCCCTGGCTGTCGTGGCAGCCGCTGGCGTGAGCGCTGGGCTGATCCGTGCCGCCGCGTGGAGGAGGGGCGGGCCCCTCGCCCGGACAGCTCGGGCGGCTGGCAGCGCGGCCCTGCCGGCTGTTAATGTACCGGGTCCTCTGCGCGTCCACGGAGGCCTCTCCGGCGGGGGGGTACGTCCTGGACTTGCCGAGGAGGCAAACCTGCACGGAGAGAGCAGGGTCAGGCTCCCCCAGGGCTTCTGGCGCACACGCTACATAAAAGCGTCAGCCGCCTATCGTGAGAGCCCTCACTCTAAAAACCAACCCCAGTACCGATGACTCCACGCTGAATGGCGGCAAAAACCCACAGAACCGCTCACCGCCCAGATTTCAGGGCAGAACGAACGCATACAAATCGAGATCCACTTAGTGAGCGTGCGCGCTGCCCTGTTCCAGCCACTTCGCGGCCCTCCTCCGCCCCCTCCTCCGCCCCACGGAGGCCCCGAGGCTCGCCTAGGAGCTCTCGACGGGGTGCAACAGAATGAGACGTCTCTCAGCCTCGCCCGAGCCGGCGTGAGGACCCGGCGGCGCTCGGCACAGCGTGGACGTTCATCCGTGCCGTCCCCTCCCTGCTCTATGCGTCCTGAATCCAGAGAAGGCCGCTCTCGGGGAGCTCCGGGGAGCCAGGCCCTGGCCAGGGCTGCTGCCGTGAGCACAGTGCCTCCACACGTTCCCCGGGGCACGAACTGCAAAGCCAGGTTACAGGCGACCAAAGCGAATCTGGTTACATGAGCCACGCCTTGCAACGCTCCAGCTCTGCCACCCATAATGAGTGACCACAAGCAGGTGACTTCTGAGTGGGGAACGAGCATGCCTCGCATGAAGCCAGTCCGCCATGTGTGGACACCCACTCTGACATCTGGCCCCCAAACCGTCACGTTCTGAGAAAGCGGGGGCCCAGGGAGATTAGGGATCGCCCGCAGCTTCCACAGAGAGCAGTAGAACAAGCAAGGCCAACGCCACACTGAGGGGTCTCTGCGCCCACCCTCACGACCCAAACGGAGTACACTGTGACCTGCCAAAAGGGCGGGCGTATAAGTGACAGCACGAAGGCTCCGAGGATGAGCCCTTAAAGGGCCTCTGCAGCGACCGGGTGGCGCTGGCACCAACAGCAGTGAAGGGCCTGATGCCAGCGTGCGGCCCAGCCACATGGCAGGCAGAGAGGGAGCAAGGGTGACTTCCGCCCGGACCACTGACGTGTCACATAAATCTGAATGAAGCTTTTCATAAAAAACCTATAATCGTTGTGAACTTCTGAAACAGCCCTTAATTTCGGCCATTTGCGCATCTAAGGAGACAGAACTAGGCGCAGTCAGCCTCAGAGAAACTGGGTTCAGAAACTCCCACAAGTCAGGCTGACACCACCTCTGGGGAGGTCCCCGGGGCCACGCTGTCTCTAGAAAGCAAGTGAGGACTTGAAGGTTCCTGCAAAGCCGCCCGGAGAAGGAAGCAACGAACGTCTCCAGGGGAGGGGGCCGTACAGAGACGCCCTCTGAACCCCAACGGCAGAGGTCGAAACCAGCACAGGCGCCGTCTGCAACGCACGCACTGTCACGCGCTGGTGTCGTCCGTGACTGCGACGTGGCCCTCTGCCTCCCACCCAGGCGCCCGCCCGCCCCCCGAGAGCGCTGGGACGGGACGCACCCGCCTGGTGGAAGGGATGCGGAGGCAGTCCTCCTCCACGCGGAACCCGCAGGCCCGGCCCACTTCGCTGATGAAGTCCAGGTACCCCCGGTACTGAGTCTTCCCGCTCTGCCTCCGGCAGTGTTTTCCCACGAAGTCGAAGAAGCAGCAGGGCAGGACGAAGAAACGGCAGCTGTAGGAAGACCTTCAAAAAGAACCGACAAGCACGGAAACCAGAAGTCTCAAATGGATTTGTTAAAGCAAGTTCAGCAGAAAACCACGTGGCCGTGCTGTATCTGGGTAAAATATAAGCGTCCGCTGCCGACTCGTAGTTTAAACGACAGAACGAATCACAGCCTCCGGCCGTCTCTACAAACAACATAGCGCAGCACAGCTTTTCGACAAAATATGATTCTAATTACTTTTGTAAAAAACATTTTTACGTTGCAGTTATTCTTGTCAGCTATAATCTAAAACTTTCTGAAGTGAACCGAGACTTCAGCTATGAAGCAGGAATTTCAGAGGTAGCTGAGTAAGGCAGAGAAGGTTTTGTCCTTGACCTACGGAATGCCTCAGGAGCCTGAGCCGTCCACAAGATCCCTGGGTAAGGGAGACCGGGGCACAAAGCGTTCCGGGCAGTGCACGACCCGCGCTTCGATGAAGTCCCCGCCCGTCCAGAAGCAGAAGCTGCCGCAAAGCACCTTCCTGTTATCTAAAAAAACCTGTACGACATGCTTTTCAAACCCGGATACACTATCGAAACAATCAGTTTTGATTGGCCTTGTCCAACAGAAATATAACATGAACCACGTATGTAATTTTATATTTTCTAGTGCCCATATTTAAAATAGTAAGACAGGTGGAATTTATTTTAAATATAACCCAATGTATTATCATTTCGACGATTTGAACTAGTTGTATTTCCAGTGCTCAGTCGCCACCTATGGCTAGTGGCCCCCGTTCTGGACAGCAAGCTGCAGGCAACGAAATGTTCCCAGCTATTCACTCTGCCAACCTGTATACTCACTCACCTGGCTGCAATGACAGGTATCCATGGTGTTAGTTCATCGGAATGGTTACCGATTAGCCAATCAATGTCCGGGAAGAGGGTCCTATCGTTGGGTGTGATAGCAACTTCCTAAAAAAAAAAAACAAAAATAAGACTAAGTGTTTACTAGATAAATGCAGAGCCGCTGCGGCAGCCAGCCACGGAGACGGAGGCCAGAGGTTCCAGCAGGCTCTCGGCCCCTCTGGGCTTCCTGTGTACATGCTGACGCCAGGACTAGGGGTGAGGAGGTGAGTGTGTCTGCCCCCAGGACAGGAAACGCCAGCAACTCTAGAGTCTTCACTAGATAAACAACACTTTTCTGAGGGTTAATCTCCTTTTGAAAATTAAAATTAAAAATGCGCTTTGGTGCAAAAACAAACAGACGCTGGAAGAGAGGTGACATGTGAACCGCTTAGTCCTCAGCAGAATGTGGGGAGAAGCAACGGCCCTGAGTGGGCAGAGGCGAGCAGTGGGGGCCGAAGCCGACTCTGTCTGACAGAACGCGCTCCTGCGACCTCGGAGCCCTTCTGTCTCCATCTGTGAAGGGTCGAGCGCAGCGGGAGGTGACAGAGGAGAGCGTGGCTCTTTGCTATTGTGCCATTAACTTTGCCCACCAGACGGGCGCGCTGACCGCTGTGATGATTTCTGAAGCTAAGCGTCAAATGCTCTACACTTCCTGCTAAATAACAGGTCTTCGTTAATTACTGAAATCAGTAGTCTCAACGGTCAACCTACCCGTCAAACCTGGGAAGAGAGAAAAGAGACTATGTAACTCCTCAAAATCCTCCAATTTTAAAGTGGAAGAATGGCCCCCCCAGGGAGTAAGACGCCGGGTCACTCCGTGATCAGAACAGGAAAGCATGACGACAATGCTCACTTGCCCAGGCCATTCCTTATGACAAAACTTCAGGACGAGTCGTGCAGACACGATGTCCATAAAAACAGAATGTAAATTCTACAATCTTTCTGCTTCTTCAACAAGCATGTGCGCTTCGATTCACACATACGTTAAAACGCTGAAAGTATTGCTCAACTGGCACGTACGTCATTTAAAAGCAGGAAAACAAGTCTTCGATATTTCTTCTTTATTCCTGCCCTTTCTAGATTTAAATTTGCCTATCTGTTTCTCTACGTGGCCTACACTAACAAAAAACATTGCTTGCCCTCTGCGGCATGGTAGCACTTAGTTACCTTGCCGACAGCCGGCCAGGGCCTCCTCGCTTAATGAGAAGTCCCAGCAGACAGTGTGGGCGGGGCAAACTGCCACAGTCCTGTTTCCCAGACAGCTCCACAAACACAACCAAGACTGTGATCCTCACCATGCTGTTACTAAAAATAACGGCTTCCTGCTTATATAACCAAACGAAGCTTCTGAAAGAGACCGGAGCTGCGGCCCCGCTGGGCCAGCGAGGTCCCCGCCGCGCCCGTTCACACAGGGACCCATCACTAGGCCACACACACGCACCGAGCTCGTGTCTGAGCACATGCTCTGGAGCAGAGGTGGCACAGAGAGATGGCCAGCATCCCCCTCAGTGACATTAGGGTGAGCAGGGTTCTCCCAGCACGAAGACGGAAGTTCGGGGTGACGAGAAAACAAGCCCGCGAGGCTGGAACCCAGGACGCCTCTTAGGGCGGCCCTGGCCGAGTGTCGGGGAACGTCCCCCCACGCCACAGAGAAGTCTGAGGCAGGTTGCTGGGCCTCACGTACAGGACCGGAGCCTTCTACCCCTTCTCCAAGGGTCCTCGTGCCAGCCGGCCTTTCCCTGGGGGCACAGCTGAACAGAGGGCCCACCTGGCTGCCACTGGAATCTCCCACCCAAAGACATCATTTTGCTTTGTCACTGGTGGACGTGAGGCTTTGAATTCAAACGTGTTGCTCCTTTAGCTTGGCCCGGACGCCTCACGCCCAAAGCAGAGCCAACTGCCCCGACCGAGCGCGCACGCCCTGCACGCACCTGCAGCCGCCCGCACGGCGTCTGGGTCACCTGCACTACGCAGACGTGGAGCTTCTACGTGTTTCAGTTTACTGTAATGAACACACAAGCAAACGCAAACCCCTGCAGCACAAAACAGCGTAAATGTGCAGTGAAAAATAAGCAAACAGCTGAAGGGCAGTGCACGAACTCCCCTCCGTGTTCTTAACGTTTGCAACGTCCTCGACGGTGAGAGAGAGCGAGGCAGGGAAAAGACGAAAACGGTCTTGAGCATTTAATTTCTCATTTACGGAGGAAATGACAGGCCTGAGAGCTGTTTCCAAATAGCAGTGGGGCTGACGTCGGGGCTGAGATGGGGGATGATGGCCGAAGCCGGCTGAGGGGGTTCTGGGGTCCCTGTGTGCTTCTCCCCACGTTCATAGCCAGGCACCGCGGGACGACGGAGACATGCTCTCAATGCTCACTAGGCGACTGTCGTCCTGCAAACATCGCACAGTGACCTCCATGCACCCGGAGGGTCTAGCCCACTGCACTCCCAGGCTGCATGGGGCAGCCTGTCACCCCTGGACTACAAGCCTGGACAGCGGTCACTGCACAAAACATGACACTGACTCAAGCACGAGAGAATGTGGTACAATTGAGACGCGGTAACCACGAGATGTCGAGGCCACTGCAGACATGAGTGCGCTCTGCAGCGGTGACGAAGAGTGACACCTAGTGAACGCACGCACCAGGAGCACGGCGGCCACCGCCACCAAGCTCTGTGCACCGGACAGGGCAGTACCCAGTCCTTTTATGTGACTGGCGCTGCAGCAGGCTTGTCTACACCAGCGTCACCACAAACGTGCAAGTCACGTGCTGTGCTACGTTACAATAGCTGCAATGTCACTAGGCCACAGGCATGTTTCGGCTCCACTGTAATCATACAGGACCACAGACATACAGGAGGTACGGGGGGTCCCTCTCTGACTAAAACGTCATCGTGTGTCACATGACTGAGCCCGAACATTCTTCACCCACAGTGAAAAGTAAATATTGTCATTTCTTGTCAGCATTCCGCCCCCTGGTGGATGAGAACCGTGTCCCTGTCTCGCCCATGCACCTGAACTCCAGGACGAGGGTCTTGAGACAAAGCGGGTAGCTGAGCAGCAGGGCTAGGTGGCGGGACGGACAGCTGTGCCCGCGGCACCCCAGAGCTCAGTGCGCGGACCCCACCACTGAGCGCTCCCTGGCTGGCGTGGAGGCCTCGACCAGAGACCAGCACCCTTAAACAGCAGACGGCAGCCCCACTGCAGGAGCGCTGCCGACGAGGTGCCCGGTCACCGCCTCCCCTCCAGGGGGACATCCCTCTGTGACGGGCACCGAGACAGGCGGGAGTGACTCGGCCCACTTTAGCCGCGGTCGTGGGCTGAGACGAGGCTACTCACTAGACGGCCCAGGGCAGGTGCGCTGCCCTCCACGCCGTCTGCACACTCGTGGCCTGGCTTCCTTCCAGCCTCCCTCCCCCGACTCCTCACCAACCTGCCCCGCACCCCCCACACAGCGCCGGGCGCCCACAGAAGATGCAAACCATGAGGCAGGGCCGAGGGAGGGGATGGCGCTTCCGGCTCCAGAGGGCAGCCCCGTCTTCCGCTCAACCAGCAGGTTTTGAGAAGTCTAAAGTCCGTTCTTTTTCCGAATTTCAGATTACTTAAGTTGCCCTGAGTTGTCATGGTCAGCATCTGTGACCGGCCTATCCACAGAAACCACTCATTCGCATCAGGGTCCTGAGGGACAACCATGCCGAGATCAGGTGCATGAACAAAGCCAGTACCTCTAAGCGAGTCTGCGGCCCATACATGTCCCAGATTTTTCTTCGTCGGACATCGATCCCTCTGCCTGGATGCTGAAATAATTTCAGAAAGCAAAAGTTAAGTTCAGGACCTCGTATTAAATTAGCAAGAACAAATTAAACTCCGCAGGTCCCACGGCCAGTGTGGATCAGGAGACCCCTGGCACCCGCAGGCGGCACGGCGCAGCTTCTTGGCTGTTTAACATGGGCACAGGCAAGACTCGCACTGGGATCACCGCCATCGCGAGTCCCCACGAAGGGGAGACGGGCCAGGGCCGGAGCTCAGGAAACGCCCGCAAAGGGAGCCGGCTCCCTCGGCTGCCAGTCAGGTCCCGATCACGGGCGGCTCCTCCAGCTCGCCATCCCAGACGAGCCTCGTCTCTACGGTCACTCCCGCAGGACGCGGTGACCACCCCGCTAGCTCTCACAGGGCGGCCGTGTCTACTTCACAAAGGCTGCTGTCTTTTCCTGTTTCACAAGCCGCCACAACCAGTCACTATTCCGACAGCCAGGCTGTCTGAACCCAGACCGAACCAGCAAGAAAGGATCCCAGTGGGCCTTGTGCTAGCCCTGAAGACACTCGAGAAAGGGCCAGGAACCATGCTTTACCCCCTCGCTGCTCAGGATGTGCACCAGCAGACCGTTTCCACACCCCAAGTCCACGAAGGACTGCTTGGCTGTCACTCCCCGCTCGGCTCGCTCTTCTTCCCATAAAACCTAGAAACACAAGAAAACAGTCGGTTCGTAGCGGGACTCTAACTCGCCCGGTCAGAAAGGGCGGAGGCCGAGGCCCCAGCTCCCCCCAGGTGATGCCCGGCGAGCAGAGGGCAGCCGGACGCGGCCCGCAGCTCTTGCCCGATGCTGTGCGGGGCTACAAAGCTTTCTTCTTCCCTCGAGACGCCATGTTAAGTGGTCACCTCTGAGCAAGAGCTTTAGAGGTTGTTAGTTTCTTCGTACTTTATATTCTTTGAGTTTGGTACACACTGATAAAACAAAACTACGCTATTTCTAAACACGAGACGGAGAGAACCACAGTTGAAAGGAAACTGGAAATGCCCGAACACCTCGCAGATGAGAAGATCGGGGCTGCCGAGCCAAAGGCCACGTCCCAACGAGGCGGCCAGCAAGCCAGCTCTGGAAAGACCTACAGCCCGAAGGCCGGAACGCCAGGACCGGAAGGCGTGTGCCTGTCAGGTGGGCTCCCACCGGCGCTCCCGGTTACCAGCCAGCATCGCCACCCTGGCTAGCAATTAGGAGAGTACTGTTCAGCCTGAATTCCAGCCTCAAGTTTCACAATTCACACCGGTTCGACTCTCATGCAATGGCACCACGCAAAGCTAACAGAAACCGTTACTTGTGTGGCCAACCCTGGCGAACTGAAGTACAAACTCCCCAAGTCACGGATCTGATAAATGTTGACCACAGGTGGCAGCACCTGGCCCACTGCACTAAGCGCAGATTACATACGTTCTTACCAGCAGGTAGGAGGCAATAGCTACATCTTCATACACAAACTTCTCAGGATCGGTCACTTCAGGCCACACCTGAAAAACATTCGCGAGCACGTGTAAATTGTTCACCCGTTTCCCCACAACTTTACAATAAAGCATCGCCGTAAGGCATAAGTGAAACTGGACTAATTATGCAATAAAATAAAAAAAAATAAATAAGCTCGTTTCAAAGGCAGAAATGCATGAAACTTTTAGCCTGTGTGATTTAGGACTCATCAAGAGTGATGCAGACCAAGGCAGGATTTTGCAATAAAGACAGTGTCTGTAGGATACTTAGGGGAGATAACTGGACACCACAGAACATTCAGCTACACCATCCTGCTCACTTATCTAGACGGACAGTGAACAAAGAAATGAGGGGGGAGGGAGCAAAGGGACAGGGGTCAGGAGGCCAGTGCTCCAGTGCTGTGGTCTGTCGGTGACTGACTGGCTGTCACGCTTCGGGAGTCACCGCTCAGCTGTCCTGTCCCTGCCTCCCTGTGTGTTAAGCAGGGATGAAGCTTTAACTACCGGACCAGATGCCCGCCGGGTGCCCCGAAAGCAGCAGGATGCCGGCTGCAGAGTGAGGTCTCGCTGCCTCAACCAGCAATGCGCACGAGGCAGAGAACACCCAGCGGCCGCCGTCGCACGCTCGAGTCTCGATGTGATAATGCTGACTTATCAGCGGCCGCTGTCAAATGCTCAGATGTCTGTTTCCAGGGATTAGACAATTCGGATGAACCATCTCACTAAGGACAAGTTTAAAAGCTGGAAGAATACAAAAGTCCCTTCTCGAAGGACTGAAGAGCTGACAAGATAATGCAGGACAACTAGGCCAGAATCTGGGGGAGAAGGGGGCCCAGGCCGGCCAGCCCGGGACCCATGCACGTTGCAGCAGGGACGAACGGCTGCCGTTTCAAGCCTGTGACTTCCAGGGTGCTCTGTTACACAGCAAGAGGTGACTGATGAACTACGCGGACATGGCGAGTCCCGGTTACTTCCGGGAGGCGGCGGGGAGCTGTGACCCAGGCAGAGAGCAAAGGTTCCGCTACGCTAACCGTGCTCCGCCTAAGCCGGGTGTGTCATCGCCTCTTCACGTCTTAAACACAAAGAACGTGGTATAAAGTTTATCTCCTTTTTGCAAGTATGTTTCTTTGTGCTGTAGTTTTTATAGATTTTCATACCAAAAAATTACAGTAATTTAGTAATTAATGTTCAATTATTTTAGAGTAAATATTTCGCTTCTGCTCTCTTGAAAATAAAACATTATGTGTGAAAAAAATGAGTTTTCCATAACACGCCTGCCAGCACTTCTGTGGTATGCACCCCATGCGTGTCATAGCACGGCTGCAACAAGTGACCTGAAATGGGTTCACTGGCTTAAAATTAAGTGAGTACACTCTGACTTAACGTCCGCACCTGCAGGACGCTAGAAGAACAATTGTACCTGGTGCAGTCGGGTCACATGACCGCATTTAAGTGTGGAGGAACCCCAGCTGTCTTCCCCAGAATTACCTTGACCATGTCCTTGTATTTGTCTTTCAGCTCCTGGTAAACCTTGCTATACTTCACAATGGAAACGAGGGACAGGGTGCGTTTAAACTCGCTCTTCCTGCTCTCCACAGCCCACCTGGCCAGCTTGGCCAGCAGCTCTTCTCCAAGCCAGGTGAGTTGGGGATAAACAATTCCATCTGAATGCCATCTTTCTGGACAGAAAATTAAAACAGATATGAACCTTTAAAAATAAGAGAAACATGAATAAGCAGAGCTGGTTCCAATTCTTATTTTGAAATTACACATTTCTCTACCAAAAGAAGAGAACTTAAGATGGCTACAATTACAAAATATTTTACCCCAAACACAAAACAATTTGGAACTAGTTACAGAATTTTCATCTAATAGAGAAAAACACATTTAAAAGACAGAAAAAAATTCCTCTTCTCTTTGCAAACGTTGTTAAAAATGCATTACACATCCTGTGAAGCCCATCAGGACAGACGGTAAATAACAAAGTTCCTCTGACCTGCTGCCTTGCCCACTAATTAGCGAGGTTCTAAAGCGTCTATGGATTTTCCTAACATTTCTGTCCTATCTTTTCACATGTGCAACACAAATGTGAGTTTAGGTCCCCCAGTTATTTACTGGACAGAAAGGTGAGTGCTCAGTCACAAAGCTAAGGACACACACACAGGCCCTGTGCAGTCTGCGGGTTCGTTTTGCCTGTATGTCTTCTGCCACCAGCATGTGGGAAGGCCACGGCTCTGCCTGTGCCACTCGCAGTTCTGCCCTGCTCCCAGCAGTGCTGGGTCCCCGGCAGGTGCTCCTGACCACAGGCCCAGATCACGACAGTACGCTCTCCCAGGCTGCAGTCCGGGCGGTGCCATGAGGGAGAGCATCACATCTGCTGAGTACAAAAAGGGGAGGCGTTCAATGGGGGCCCGAGAACGAGCAGCGGCACAGGCAGCTGCACCAGGGGCAGAGCTGGAGACAGGCACGGGGGACGCGGGCAAGGTCGGGCAACTGTCAGGGCTTTTGTCCCCTCGTGCATCCGAACAACAAAACTCAGAAGATTAAGGCCCTGATTCTTCGTGGAGAGACGCACCTGGGCCGTCACCATGAAGGAAGGGCCTAGGAGGACGCCAAGCGTGCCCCTTCCCCACCCGGTCACCTCGGAAGGCCTCAGTGGGCCTCTCGCTTTGCCCAGGTGTCCCCCAGAGATCCCCACGCCTACTCCCTCATCCACTCAGGCCTCTTCAGTTGTCACGGCCTCAGAGGCCCTCCCCACGCACCCCACATACGCTGGCATGGCGCTGCCTTTGCTAACGAGGGGTATGAAAATAGACCCATTTTACCTCTTTGCTTTCTTTTTATGGTACTTAGCCCTACCTGGTCTCAGAGCATATGTTTACCTGCCTCCCCATGAGACCTGCTCCCCACTGCACCCCAGGGCGCTGCACACGGTGGCATGTAACAAACGCCCCTGAGACAAGGGCTGGTAAGGAGTGCGTACCCCAGTTAATGTGTGCTTCACTGAGGAGGCGACAAGTCTGGCCCCCAAAGTGTGACCAGTGCTCAAAGTAATGTGACGACTTGCCCAGGGGCAACGACCGGAAATGCCGATGGAAAGCTGGGGAGCCGCCGGCCCGCGCCAGCGGTCAGTAACTCGCCAAAGAGCAGGGAGCGCGATTCCAGTGTGTCGCTGTCCTGGGTGCCGGCTGCGGCCCGGCTGGGAGCTTCTCCTCACACCCAAGCATGGCCGCCACGCTTGCCCACAGCTCGGAACGTGCTGCCCCCGAGGGGCCACTGCAGGCCACCACGGCTTGCCCCACAGGGCCTGCTCTGACGCCCCGTCTCCTGACAGAAGCATGCTGAGACAAGGGCCTTGGGACCAGGTCCCTTGGGCAACCTCTTGGCAATTTCAAGAGGCTTCACCTGCGTCGCCCCTGTCTTCCCATGAGACTTCTGAGCCTGCAACAGCCCCTGGAAGCCCAGCCCAGCACCCACTTCAGAGGCTCGTTATCAAACCCTTTTCACAGGAGTGAAGACCGAGGGCCACGGAGGCTGCGCACTCAGGGTCACAGTCACGCCGCCAGTGGGGGGGCCCAGGTCTGCCCGACCCCAAGCAAAGTTCTTCCTGCTGTGCCCTCTGCCTTCCATGCCCGTTCTGGTGAAACAGGTGCATTCTCCAAGGCTGTTCCGGAAATACAGACCGGAAGTGGCTCTCGGGAAAACAGCAGCGGAAGAGTAACCAGTGAATTCACCCTTCCTCTGGCCCTTTCGTTTAAAAAATAACAAATGGAAGTAAACCAGATTTCACATCTTCTGTACAGGCTCAAACACCACACGGCACTAAGGGAGGCTATTAAACGGCTACTATCATAATAAGCATTGCCAAACAGCCACCATGTCCAAAACCACAGCCTCAGCAGGAAATAAAAAAGCTTCCACTTACTCCCCATTACCAAGTTGTAAGACACAACAAAATAATAAAGGGATTTCAGTTTATTTGAATTCAACCATCAAGGCTACACGGAACGTAGAGACTAAAGCCTCCAGCCAGGATGTGACAAGTAACGTAGGCCAGGCACCAGCAGGAACAATGTCATGGACACGCCAACTAGGAGGCAGAGTCCCACAACCCTAACTGGTGGAGAGGAGCCCTGTTAGCGTTTCAGTGACCTGGAACTTCGCAGCTGAACAAATCAACTGACACCGTAAACGGAGGAGTCAGGCTCCTAGTTCTTACCACTGTTCTTCGCTGTGACGGAGCTGAATCTGATACACGTTGCTCAGCTGAACGCTTACATTCCCTTTGTCATCTTCCTCCAAAGGTAAAAAAGTTACAGTTCCATTATGGACATCTAGGGAGAAAAAGTAAGGACAATAAATCAGAGCTGCTTAAGCCAGAGGCGGTACTGAAAGCAGTAACGGCTCAGGTGCTGCACCCCCAACCCCCCAAGGCTCCCTGCCCCATTTACAACAGTGCACAGGGGGTGGGACAGGCTGGCCCGTCCTCCTCATGGCCGCGCTGGAGCCTGCCCGAGCCTACATGAGCCCACACCTGCCCACACCTGCTGGGCACGCGGCAGGCACGCTCAGCAGAGGCGCTCCTCATGGACAGCAGCCCCGCCTCACTAAGAGAAGTTTGCCCACCTGTCCTCCGCGGCGAAGCCCGCCTGAGGACGCAGGCGCTTCCCCCTGCAGGCCTCGTGGGCACTGATTCACCATCCCTCTCAGTCTACCGGAGGCAAAAAGTAAAAGCCGATCAGAACACGGTGGACAGAAAGACGCCCTACATTCACATGGGTGCGGCAGGGTCGGAGAGACCTGGAAGAGGGGCACCCGGGGGCCTCACAGGGGCGCGCAGTATGGGGGTCAGGCACCCCTCAGCAATTCAGCATCACTGCCTGTGTAGACAGGACAGCCCCCGACGGTGTCCAGGCCCCATTACCCCAACCTGTGACCGCATCGTGTTCCACAGCAAAAAGGGGCTGAGCAGAAGTGAAGGTTCTGGAACTCAGAAGCGGGAGAGCGCTAGGAACTGGGCAGGTGGGCTCCACCCTGTCGCAGGGGCCCGGGCAGCGAAGGACCCGCCCCGACTGCAGGTGGAAGAGGAGTCAGCTCCCAGGCACGAGAAAGGTCTGGGCTGGCCCCGGGCCGAGGAAGAGGGCGGCCTCCACGGGCTCCTCTGGGAGGGGACCTTTCCACCATCTCTTTACCTGCTCAACTCCTGTCTAGCATTCAATACCCGGAGTGTCTTCGCCTCGAGCCTTACGGATACAGTCCCAAGCGACGACCCCATCCACCACAGTGACACACATTGCTACACTTCCCTCAAGAAACAACGAAAAGCCTACACCCTCCCTAGGGTGTTGCGGAAGACTTGGCATAGTCGGTACTTTAGGGCCTTTTCACCGACAGAGGCCCGACGCATGCGTCTTGGCCTAACTGCGACCTCTGAGAGAGCCCCTTCTCGACCCGAGTCAGACCGTCCTCCTCTGAGCCGTTCTCCACTAGGCCTCCACTTGGCCCCCAAACACGGGAACAAACGCTAACAGGGTTCCCAATGCCTCAAGGCCACACCCCTGGGATGACCCAAGCCCTCTTAAAGTGCCTGCCTGACAGAGCTCAAGCCTGCCAAAAGAACTGACTGCTCCAGGCCACACCTGAAGATGGGAGCCATCTCCGTCTCTGGGGGGGAGGCGCCTGACCTCCATAAGCACTCTTATTTAGCCCAGGCGGTGTCACATGGCCCACCCCCCCTTCCTGCTTTTGTACCTTTCACTCCCTGACTGCTGAGCCCCTCCCCCATTTCCTCAATCTCCCTTTGATGCGTGTGGACTCTGCGCAAATGGAAGGAGTTCAACTCACTTTGGACTCCTCTCCCATTTAATACAAATCTGCATGACTAAAGTCCATCCTTGACACTTTAGCAGCTGGCTTCGGTCACCTTTGACACCTCCCACCATCAGAAATACTCTTACCTTGCACGACTATTTCTCTCCTCAGAGCAGAAAGCGGGTTCCTTTTCGGGATGACGGCTCTGAGAACCACATCGAGCTGGTGCTGAGCCTCTGGCTGCGATCCCGCCCCAGAGCCTGTAAGGAAGGCCAGCATATCCTGACTGCCGCCGCCGAGGCTTCGGGAGAAGTCGTCCCAGAGAGAATCCAGATCCCAGGCTGGCAAGTCGCCCTCCCCGACTCCTGCCTCGCCGGGCCGTCCGGGGGCCCCTGCGAGCAGAGGCGCTGCGGCTGCTTCCCTCTCGTCCTCCCCTTGATGGCGCCGGCCCTGGGACTCCTCGAGGCCTGCGCTCGACCTGGGGCCCGGGCCGGCCTCGGGGGGACGCTGACCGAGTAGCCGTCCCTCCTCGGGCCCGTGTCCCTCCGTGGCCCGCTCCTCCCGCTCCGGGCCTGTACTCTGCCTGGGGCCGCGGGCCCCGGTCCGGGGCAGGGCGGCGCTCCGCCGGGCCTCTAGGCGGGCACCACACAGCCGCTTGTTGGCCACCTGCGGCCTCTCCAGCCACACGGCCACCGCCGCCCAGAAGCCGTCCGGGAGCAGCGCACCCGGGTCACGAACGGCGACTCGGCCCGCCTCCGCCATAGTGGGCTAGCGTCAAGAGCCAGGCGGCGGCGCGCCGCGATGACGCACCGGCGGCGCGGCGTGCTGACGTCATAGCGCCGCGCGCTTGGGCCGGAAGTGAGAGAGGCCAGGACGGACCGACCGACTGCGCGCCCGCGTTCGCGCGCTTTGGTTCCCCCGCAGGAGTCCGCTGCGGAATTGCCGGCTACGGCGTTTAACCCTTGCCTTACTCCCCGAGGACCCGTTGCGGGCGCGTGGGTGCCTCGCGATGACACCCGAGCTGAGCCTGGGAGAATTCTGGAGAAATCAAATATGCCGACGTCCGACATCTGATTGTCTCCAGCACTGCTGACTAGTCACGGGCGCCCACGTTTGTGAATATTCTGCTTTACGCCTCTTAGGGAAGCTCCCTCTCCGTCATTTTCGTTCTGAGGGTTCTGGCGGCGCGGCTCCTGCGTCCCGGCACAGCCCTGGGGTGTTTTTTTAGGACAGGTAAAGCCAGATGTCCCCTGCGTGTCCCCAGGAGGAACGGGGAAGGATAAGCACTGCCAGTCTGGGCCAACATCACCAGCACAGTGATGTTCCAGAAACGTCGAGGTGCCTCGTTGTTTTCGTACGTTATTCCCTAGAGTCTCTGTCAGAATCACAGACAAGTGAAAACTCTTCTCAGGTTCTATGCTGCTGGGCCCTTTTGTGGCCCTGGAGCCTCCCAGTGTCCTAGACTTAGTCCTGCTGCTCTGCTGCATGTCATAGTGAGCATAGCAGAGATTGGTCCATCACTGAGCAGAAACCTGGATGCCTAGGACTCTGGAGTGAGAAGTCATAAATCCAGAAGCCAGCGTTTTGGAGGAGGTGAATTTTTCAGTTGGATATGGGCTGGTAGGGCTGGTATTACGAGATATGTCAGTTCCTCGCTGGAAACATATCTATTGAACTAAGAATAGTTGGGCTGCCTCTTGGCCGCCTCCAGGGTCCCACACAGCCTGGTTCCGCCTCCTTTTTTCCCCTCATTTCCTTTTCCTCTCACCCACTAAGCTCCCAACACAGCAGCTATTCTTGGAACTGGCCAAGCTCATTCCCTCATTCCCACGCTGGGCATTCCCTCTGCCTGGAATGCTCATTCCCTATCTTTCAATTAAGAAATCAGATTAAATGTCCTCAGACTGGGCTTCCTTGGCCTCCAGCCAAATGGCCCCCAGATACTTCGTATCTTATTACTGGGTTTGTTTATTTAGAGTTATCTAAACTTTGTGTGTTGTTTCCTCTAGCACACAATCATCCGTACCCCGTGCGGCTTATCACCAAAGCCCTACCTTAGTTTTTGGCGCATAAGAGACACCCCATGATTAATTGGAATGGAATGGTCTCTGAAGAGAGTGTGGCAGGAAAACTGTGTAGATGGCAGGGTTGTCCGGGACCGTCTCTCTGAGGGGATTCAGGGACCCAAACAGACTGCTGGGTGAAAGAAAGCTGGCAAGATTCAGGCTTAGGGCAAGGTTGCAACCTGTGGCCCGAGGTTGGGAGTGGTCTTAATATTGCTATTCTGTAGAAATTTCTGTGGGGATGGAAATGTTCTGTCTGGATAGTGCAATACGTGTTGACCTTGAACAAAGTCAGCCAGATGTTTCTCCAGCAAAACGGGTTTATTCAGGAACAACGAAGCATGGTAATTCAAGATATGTGGCCTAGCGGGCAAACCACAAGATCAGGTCTCCCGGAGCGGTGGGATGTTCTTTCACAGAGGAAAGGTGGGGTTCAGAAGGCTGTCGTTAACCAAGGAAATGGAGTTGCAAGTGTCCTATCTTTTCATTGGCTGAGTCGTAATAGTCTTTCATTGGCTGAGTGGGAAGAAGACCCTCCTTCCAGCTAAAGTAGAACATCTTACTGGTGGGCATGGAAAGTGGTCTTTTTCCTGTTCCAGGTAATTGACTATGAACCGTGGAGTGTGAGAGCTCCCCCTATAGACCCTCCCCACTCCAATTTAAATGAAGTTTCTGTTTATTCTTCACTAATACAGTAGCCACATGTGGCTACTGAGCATTTGAAATGTAGCTAATGCACCTAGGGAACTGAATGCTAAATTTATTTCATTTCAACTAATATACACTTAAAATAGCCACATGAGGCTAGAGGTTACTGTATGGGACAGCGCAGCTCTATAGAGACTTACTATAGGCTGGGTCCTTGTCATCTAAGCGCTGGGACCTGGGTGGAGGTGGGAACGCAGCGGTGGAAGCTTTGGCAGGCAGGCCACATGTACTCTGAGTGTGCTCAGTGCCAGCCCGTCGTGCTGATGGGACATGGGCTCCAGCCCACCCTGGCAGCATCCCTGCCCTTCCCATCGCCTTCCAGGTCCTCAGCCAGAAACGCCCCTAATGCCAGGACTCCTTCAGTATTCAAGCCCTTTGGACCGAATGCGCTGGGTTTGTAGTTTTAAAAAATTCTTTGACTCATGCCAGTAACATTTGCCATGAAGGTCCAAGCTTCAGCTCTTTGTATGTGCACCTCGTACAAAACTAGTACACAGCACAACACTTCCCCGACACTAATCTCAGCTGCCTATTGTCATTTTAGTAGGGGGAAGGAGGTTGGCACTGGGTGCTGGTGACCATGGCAGAACTGTGACAGCACCATACCTGGCACCTGATCATCATGGCCCATCCCAGCCCAGGGACCTGGTGACTCCTTTCCAGCCTTTCTGCGAGAGAAAGGGGGTAAGGAGAGACAAACGGCCAGGGTTTGGGTGGAAACCTTAGTGTTAGCAGTGTGTTCAAAAAAGCGCAGTTACCAGTGATGGCCAATGGAGTGAATGACTAAAAATGAGCAGGAAACGGGCGTGCCACATTTGGAAATGGGTGGAATTGGACAGATGTGAAAATGGACAAGAGTGGGTAGCTAGGGACTGATGGCAGAGGTCCACTAGAGGACGGCCAGGTCATTGTCAGCTGAGTCACTGCAAGAGTTCTCATCCTCCCCTGCCGTCGACACCGGCTCCACTGCAGCTCCTAGGAGCTGGCTCACAAAACGTGTGCAAAGACAAACTTCCTTTCTTTTTCCAAAGTTGCTCCCCTCTGCCTGACTCGGTGGCACCTCCATCCACCCAGGTCCCAGCAAAACAGCCTGGAGGAGTGCTTGACCCCTTCCTCGCTCCCTCGCTCCCCACGTGCAATAACTTCCAATGCCCACCCGATTCTACCTAGCACACTCCCTGTCTCATACAGGTCAAGTGGCATCCTGAGGCCAGGGAGGGGACCGAGTGTTGGGTGTTGAAGGATTGGCAAGCAAAGACCAGAAAGTGGGGCCCGAAGCAAAGCCAGGGCCAGAGCTGGGAACGACAGCCTTAAATCCAATCAGCAGTTCAGGAAACCGAGGACAGGGAGCGAAGTAACGAGGCCAAAGCTTGTTCGGAGCCGCTGGCCCTGCGAAGCCGGGAGAGCGGAGGGGGACACACTCGAGCAAAGCAGGGAGGAGAGAGGAAGAGGAAGAGGAGAGCCCAGTGCCATTGCGAGGCGAGCCCGTCTGCTTCGTGTGCGGTCTCCACATCCTGTGTGATGAAGCCCCGTCTGGTAAAGAACCAACACTTCCGAGTCCAGCGCCCAGTGCGCGCCAGGCTTGCCTGAGGCCTTCCCGCCTCTCACCTGCATCAGGTCACAGGCTGTTTCTTCATCCTCACCGGGCGGCCTGCCGAGGTCTGCTGGGAAATGCCTTTGCAGTGGACTCGACTGATTGCCAAGCAGAAAGAATGTTTTTCTAATGTCAATAAAACATGTGAACCAGACATACTGTCTAGTGGTTATAATTTTGGAAGAAACTGTGACCTAAAGGTGTGAATTCTGTAAAGAATGGATTATTTTATTACTCTGAAAAGTATCTCCAGACATCTGAAAACCAGCAGCATGTATTTTTATCAGCCTGATATTATTCGCTCTGCATTGCCGGGTGCCTGTGGACTCGGGGAGCCCTTGCAGTAACGCCACAGCCCCCTGGCTGGAAGCACCGCCTAGGGGTAGGACAGTGTGGCACACGCGGACCCTACCTAGTCCGTCCATCCGTCTCTTTCTCCTTTTGCAACAGGAAGGCCCCGCTGATGCCCCAAATTATGTCTGTTTGGAATGAGTTGCGACCGTGAAGGAAAGTGTCTGGGAATGAAGGAGAAGGGACTTCAGTGTGGGAGCGTCTGCAGCCAGACGTCCTACCAGCATGTCGAACTTAAGGCAGCTCTGAAATGGAACGTATCTTTTGCTTCCCCATGACGTCACTGCCTGTCCTCCAGGTCCCTTCAAGTGGAAAACTTTGGACTCCTCTTTCTTTAACGTGGGAAATTGCCAAGTCCAGCCGATTCTATCTCGGTGGAGTCACGCGATGTGCGCGTCTTAGTTCGGGGTCCCCCAAACAGAGCCTCCGACGGGGCTTTGGGCGCGGGAGCTTCAGTGCGGAGTGACCCCCGGCGCAGGCGTGAGGCAGTGGGGCGTAGGGGGGCTGCTACGGACTGCCGGGGCTCGGTCCCCGAGCGCCACCGACCCCATGGGCGCGCTCAGTGACTCGAGGACGCCCGGCGCGAGGCCGCGATTCCGCAGCTCTGGAGCGGGCCCCGGAAGCGGCGTGTTAAACCAACA
Organism: Pteropus medius; assembly: GCF_902729225.1. Classification (NCBI taxonomy): domain Eukaryota; kingdom Metazoa; phylum Chordata; class Mammalia; order Chiroptera; family Pteropodidae; genus Pteropus; species Pteropus medius. Next base: position 13,276,399 of record NW_024349804.1, on the reverse strand, counting down.
TCCGGGGGGGCTTCTGCAGCGGGGTCCCCCGGAGGAGCGCCAGGGAGCGTCCGGGGGCGGAGGGAGTCGCCCCGGCGCGATGACGTCAGGGGCGGGGACGGCCGGGCTCTCCTGGGCCGCGCGCGCCCCGCTCGCCCCCGGACGTCCGTCGCGTCCCGCAGACGCTGGCCGAGCACCTGCGGTGTGCGCGCAGCGGGCCGAGGCTCCCGCGGACGCGAGCGGCCGGCGAGGTGAAGCCCGCTGTCCGGGGCCGGGGGCGGAATGCCCGGGCGGGGGCGAGGGGACGACACGCCAAGGGCCCGGCGGCACCCTGCGGGCACCCCGCGGGCACCCGGGTGCTGTGCGCGCTCTGCGGCCGCGGAACTGCCGCGCGCACGGCAGGCCAGGGCCGGCGGCCGGGAGGTGGAGCTGCGGGACACTGGGGTTGAGGACGCTGTCGCCGGAGGTCACGCACGGGATAGCTGGCACCCAGCGAGAAAGCTCAGAGCCGCATTTCAGTCACTTCTGCTCAGAGAGGAAAGTTGGCGGAGGGCGACTGTCGCCGCGGCAATGACAGGGGAGCCGCAGTTCCATGGCGGTCCCAGCGCCTCCTGTCAGTGGCGGCGGTGTAGACACCGGGCACAGTAGGTCCTCACTTAGGGTCGCGCATAGGTTCTGCGACTTCAAGCCCAAGGACCGGACGTGGAGGGAGAGTTTCCCCGTGAGCCTATCGGTGTTCCTGAGAGTTAAGTTTCGACGCATCTCGTCCACCTGGTAGTGGAACAGCGTCGACGGGAGGGTGTTAATTGAGCGCCTGCCATACTAGACACTAGACGAGGCTCCCGCGTTGTCACCACTCCCAAGGCACAGAGGGCGAACGGACTTGCCAGCTGAGCAGGCTTCTTCACCCCGATGTTGGGCTCTGTCGCGGGGAGGTCTGGCTTCAGAATCCTTCCTGGCACGAGCTACACCGTCCTGCAGTGACGTTGGTGACCTCGGGTGGCATGGGGCGGTGGGGGACTTGCTGCTTAGGATCATGAGATTTGGGGTCAGATGTGCCAGATAACAGCCGTATGACCTTGGGCAACTGAGTTCACTCCAACAGGCCCCGGTTTTGTCATCTGGAGATGAGGTCGGTGAACACTCGGGGTCGCAGGCACACCCACCTGCGCTCAGAGACAGACTCGGTAGGAGCAGAGAGAAATGAGAGGGTGCAGCAGGCACTGGAGAGGTGCAGAGGGGGGGGCTTGCAACTAATCGCTCGTGGGGCATGAGGGGGGAGGGGACCTCCAGGATGACACCCAGGTGTGTGGCTCCAGGTGGAACTGGCCTACAGGAGGACAGGCTGGGTCGGGGGCGAGGCGAGTTCAGTGTTGAGTGTCCAAGGTCCGAGGCCTTCCGGAGCAGGAGGGCAGGGGCACGCAGCAGACTGGCAGGCGAGCACGTGGGTCTGCACGTGTGGGCTTGGGCGCCCTCCCTGCCTGGAGGCCACAACCTGTCGACTTGGCACTTCACTGGCCCAGGGCCCTTTGCTCTCGTCAGCCCCCTCATCTCTGCTCAGGGGTGAAAACCAGTTCTCCGTCGCCTTCTGCTTGGGGGAAATGGGCGCTAGCTCTAAACGCCACCCTCTTTTGCTGACCCTTTGGAGTTATTCTTACTTGGAACGCGCGGCACCTACACAGTGGTTGGCGGACAGTGTGAGCAGAGAGACTGAGATGCGTCGACTCGGGTTGTGTGTTCGGTGCAGGTCGACATCAGCGATGGCTCCCCCTTTGGAAGGAGGCACGGATGCACTGTTCCCAGATGTCCCCCGGGGACCCCTGCATGCCTTCCGTGCCCGCGCGTCCTTCAGCTGGAAGGAGCTGGCACTGTTTTGGGATGGCGAGGACGTGCTGCGTCTGAAGGTGAGGCCAGGCCAGGCCGTGCGGTGTCGGCCGGGCTGACCCACAGCGGGGTCTGCTAGGCGTCCCCGTTCATGGGCAAAGATGGAGCTTCGTGCCCTTGGCACCCCACGGCCTCCCTGGGCCTCGTCACGGCCTCTCTAAGGGGTGGCTGGTTCTGGGCCCAATGCAGGCCTGTCTGCTCTCTGCATCCTAGGATGGCGAAGCTTCTGGGAATTGCCCGGGAATCCGGGAATGAGCACAGACTGTCAAAGCTTCCGAAGCCCCAGGCCCCTCTGCTTTCAACCCAGGACTGTCGCCTCCTTCCTGGGTTTCTGGGTTAGACTGTGCGTTCGGTGTAGCCAGCGGCCTTGAGAAAACTGGTCTGAGTAAGAGCGTACTGGGGTTCCGTGCTGGGCCCCCAAATCGGCCGTTCCCTGTCTCCTGCATTTCCAGAAAACCATCTTCTCGGCTTTGGAGAACGACCCCCTCTTTGCCCCGCCCCGGGAAGGCAACCTCCCCATGGAGAAGTACCGGGAACTGAACTTCCTGCGCCTCAAGCGGGTCCTCGAGCATGACTTCCTGCGTGTGGACGAGCTGCTCGAGAGCCCCCTCAAGGCCCTGGCACTGATAAACTGTCTGGGCATGTATGACTGGTCCCTGGCTATCAAGCTCTTCCTGCACACAGTGGTAAGCGGGTGGCACGGGACAGAGGAGAAACGCCAGCGTCCACGCTCCCCCTGACGCCTCCAGGCCGCTCTGGGCCAGGGCCGGCGGGGTGAAGGACGCCAAATCCAGAGCTCGGTTTGGTGGCGGTCAGTGTTTGATTGCTTTTGAAGTTGTCTGGGGAGTCATATGCATTTGGGGAAATGTTCGTTTAAGGAGATTTCTAAAAATCGTGTGGGAAACAAAAGCAGATCTTGTGGTTTTTAGTGAGAAGGCCAGTTTTGTTCACCCGTATGTGCACATTGGCACACGCGAGTCCTTGATCAATGTAGTGCTTATGGAACTCAGAAAGAGAGAGAGAGAGAAACAGCGAGAGACAGAGACACAGGGATGGGAGAAAAGGAGAAGCGGCCGGAGCAGAGGCCGGAGTTCCCTCTCGTCTCTAACACGCGGGTGGAGGCGAACTTGGAGGAGGTGGCCTCAGCTGAACCTGTGGCCCGTCCCTTTGTCGTCTGATGGAAAGATGGGCTCACTTCGCCCCGATGCGCCCTCCCTCCCTCCTCTCCTGTCCCCCCTGCTCTTCGAAGACCCTCAGGATGTCTTTCGGGCATTTCAAGTCCGAGCTGATTCTGTCGAACGTACATAAGCCGCTTGGGACAGGGACACAGCTGCCCCACTCCCGCAAGCTCAAGGCAGCCGTGTCCCTGGGCTTGGACGCTCGTGTCATTAGCTTCTCAGGGCTGCACCCTTCCCTTCCCGTCTCCGAAATGGTGCGGTGGTGCCCAGCGGGGGGTGGATATTGAAGAGCACGTCACCTGTGGCACCCTAGTGTAGCGACACTCATTCACCCCACCTGCTTATGTGGTGACATTGTATTTTCAGGTTTTCGCATTCGCGATTTACAGCTCCGGTTCCGAAAGGCACTTCAAATACATTCAGAAGGTTTTCAATCTGGAGGTAAGTTTAGGGCCATGGTGACTCGCGAGCCCACTGTCTCTTGGCTGTTGTCCTGAGGGGCTTGTAGAAGGGGCAGCCTGCAGACGGGTCCCCAAGGGGTGATGCTTACCTACTTCATGGTGTCCTTAGGCTTCTCGCTGAGAAGCAAGTGCTGATCCTGACAGACCTGTGTCTGCCAAATTCCTGGCACTGCAGGAATTTAGCTGAGGCCTTCGTTCCCGTCCTCTGCCTGGGAGCAGTCTGACCACCATGCTGACTTGGTGAGGCCACTGGCAGCCCAGCCTGTCCGACCTGCTGCCCTTGCAGGCCGAGCGGCATGGCGTTCAGCACGGCGGGGTGACGCGGTGCTGTCATTGTTGGCCAGACAGGAGGAGGCTGGGGCTCTAAGCCGTGCCTGCAGGCTGCCAGCCCACAGGGCAGGGCCGGCGGGTCCCTCCAGGACGGAGGAAGAGCCTTCCCACCTGACGTCGTTTCGTGCTTCCCTGTTAGATTTTTGGATGTTTTGCTCTGACCGAGATCAGTCACGGGAGCAACACCAAGGCCATCCGGACGACCGCTCACTATGACCCCAGCACCGAGGTAGGCGCCCCCTCCCCGTGGCCCTCTGGGCTCCGAGCACGTGACGCATGGTGTTGTCACGAGCGAAACGTGACACAGGCGCTGGGAAGCGGGCGTCCCGGAGACGTAGGCCTCGAGAGGCAAACCTGTCACCCCCGGAAATTGCGTTCATTCGGGGTCGATGGGGAACAGGGCCACAGCAGAATGGGGCTGGCGGAAGTCCACCTGACGGGGGTGGTCAGGGAGGTGACACAGCGGGGGGCGTGGCCAGCTTCCAGGAGGCCTTGTGTGTATTTTATTGTGCGACGTTTCGGTCATCGTCCTCCACCGGAAGGTTCCGCTTTAAGTCATGGGAGCCAGGAACACGCTCTGCTTCCAGCAGGGCTGCGGGGTGCGGGGGGCAGGAGGGGCTCCCAGTAGGTGGGTCATTAGGTCAGTTCCTGCTCTCGCCTCAAGGGTTTTGAACAAAGAACGTGGAACGCGTCAAAAACGGAAGGAACGTCTTCCGATCGTAGCTTCCTTCTCCCCGTGCAGGAATTCATCATAAATTCCCCGGATTTCGAGGCTGCCAAGTTTTGGGTTGGGAACCTGGGCAAGACGGCTACGCACGCCGTGCTGTTCGCTCAGCTGCACATGCCGGGGGGCCAGTGCCACGGCCTGCACGCCTTCGTCGTCCAGGTAGGGGGGCCAGTGCCACGGCCTGCACGCCCTCGTCGTCCAGGTAGGGGGGCCAGTGCCACGGCCTGCACGCCCTCGTCGTCCAGGTAGGCGCCGTGGCGGGGAGGAGGCAGGTTTCACCCCGGGGGACGTTCGGCGGTGTCGAGGCATCTTCATTGCCAAGGGCGTGGGGGTGGGTAAAAGTTTTGTGGCATCTAGTGAGTGGAGACGAGGTACGGCCAGACCCCTACAGTGACAGGACAGCCCCAACCGCCCCCAAGAAAGAATCGCCCAGCCCCAAATGTCAGGGGTGCCGCGTTGGGAAGCCCTGGGCCCCAGTCGTGTGGTGCAGGGTCTATCTGTTCCAGCAGCCACACTAGATGACCTCAGACGCTCGGCACAAATCCTGACTGCTGGCCCGTCCCCCCAGGACTCCGACCTAGCTGGTCTGGGGTGGCATCCTGGGGTTCTGATGTGAAGCCCGTTCCTGGGTCGCAAACAGGAAGCCTACTGCCCAAAGGGATGGCGCTTGGGACCGACGGCCAGGCAGGGCCTCCCACCTCCCCAGAGAGACTCATTCCCCGACTGCCCAGGGCCACTGTGGCGTCTTCAAACCTGGAGCTTCCAGAAGCTTTTTCAGACCTTTCTGTCTCAACTGACTGGATCCTGAATGACACCCCCAGCTCACCCCACTCTGGGGCTTTCGTTTTCTAAGACTTTCTGGTGGGGGCTCTCGTGAGGGAGGGCAGTCATCGTGTTTGTTTCTTTCAACTGCGGTAAAATTCACGTAACGTGCAGTTAACCATCTTAAAGCATTTAGCGCGTGCACAGTGCTGTGCAGTCACCTCCTCTCGTTTTGAACGTGTCATCTCTAGAAGCACACCCCCTCCCCTTGGAGCGGTCACCTCCATCTCCCCTCCCCCAGCCCCTGGCAGCCACAGTCCACTTCCTGTCTGTGGATTTGCCAGTTCACCGAGTCGTAGCATGTGCCAGCATCCTCTCCCCGCCACCCCCTTTTAGGCTGAACGATCCATTTTCTGGATGGGCCACAATTTGTGTACCCATTTGTCGACTGATGGACATTTGGGTTATTTTCGCCGTCTGGCGGTTGCGAGTGAGGTCGCTATGCACGTGCGTGTGTCCGGTGCCCATCTCGGTTCCTTGGGGTGTTCGGTGACTCTGAGCTCAGCGTCCTGAGGCGCTTCCAGACTTCGCCGCGGTCTCCACCCCCCTGCGATCTCATCGGAAGGTTCCGGTTTCCTCAAATCCTCACCAACGCCGCTGCCTTTCTCTTCTTAAACACCCCAAGGGGGACGAGGTGGTATCTTGTGGTTTTGGTTTGTATTTTCTTAGTGACCAGGAATATTGAACAACTTCTCGTGTGTCAGTTGGCCGTTCGTACGTCGTCTTTGGAGAAATGTCTGTTCGAATCCTTTGCCCTGTGGGAAAAAACAAAGACCTCCCCCCACCCCCCGCCACACACACACGCGGGAGAAGGCGAAGGCTGTTTGCTCAGCACCAGCTGTAGTGGGGGGTTGGCCACCATCACTTGCTTTTGCCGGAGACCCCAAGGCAGGCAGAGGGGTGGGGGAGCTTCCTCGTGGAGAAAAGGGGACTCGGATGCCGTGACGGGGGCCGGGGGCCGCGGGAGGCTGGGCGGCTACTGGAAGGGGGTGTCCGGGTGACTGGTCGGGGGAGCAGGTGAGGCTTTCTCAGTTGGTCCTGAGCGGGAAGTGGGGACGGAAGTTCGAGAAGCTGTCAGTTATGGATCCAGTCCTGGCCGACTGTCCCAGAAGTTGTCGTTCAGCTTCCTGGGTTGTCCCTGGGGCAGCAGGCTGACCTCTTGCATGTCCGACTCACGCAGCTTCCTGGGCGGGGCCGCGGGCTGCGGGGGGAGCTCTCCTCACGGGAGGGCCGCCTTGTCCCTTCGCATGTTCAGTGTCTCAGACCATTTCTATTTGGCTCATGTGCGTTTTTAGTGTTGAGCTCTCCGGGTATTCTGAACACTAAACCCTTACCAGGTAGATGGTTCGCGAATGTTTCCTCCCACTCCGTAGTTGTCTGTTCATTTTCTGATAGCATCCTTTGACGCACAAAGGTTTTATTTCAATGAAGTCCGATCGATCCATTTGTCTTTGTGGCTCCGTCATTATTTTTCAATGCACACGTGAACTGCTGCAGACCAGGTACATTTCTCATCACCGTTCATCACTTCCGTGAGGACAGCTTGGTACCAGAAAGGAACTTCTGACAGAAATCGGACTGGAATTCAGCTTCTTTCAATGTTTCTGGTTCTCAGACTATAGAGCTACAGTGTCTAAATCTCTTTAAAAGTTGTGGTTTAAATTCTCAGAGTGTCTTGTCATCCCGCCCCCCAGCAGACGGTTTCTGTGTCCCCAGCGTGTGTCAGGCAGGGGCTCAGGACAGTGCAGTTCCCTGTCCTTGTGGAGTTGACTGTCTGCTAAGAAGAGATTGAGGCTCGTGGTCCCAAAGCTATTCAGTGAGCATCGCGACGTGCCCCAGAGCATTAGCTGGTCCAGTGAAAGGGTATTTTTTCCTTTTTGATGTGTTGTGTCACATCAGGTCGGCAGTCTCCTCATGTCGTGGGAAACATTATATGTAAATGGGCACAACTAAATATTTTTCAGATAGCTACGACATTAATTCTGCCTGTGACTTTAATCTGAGTCCTTTCTGAGAGGTTAAAATGATATTTGCAGTGACTAAGTTATCATTTATTTCTAGATGAACTGAAAACTTGCCTTAGCGCAGTACCTTTCTGTTTGATCACTTGAAAAGCACCAACATTTTAACTATCTCTTCTCTCCATGTCTACTTTTTTCCCTAACTATATTTTTTATTTCAAATATCTGAATCTTTACTGAGCCTTAAAGACTTCAGAAAAGAGGAAGGATGGTTTACAGTTGGGCTCCATCATTATAAAGTTCAGTCTACGGCCACGCCACCCTGAATGTGCCCGACTTCGTCTAATCTTGGAAGCTAAGCAGGGCCGAGCCTGGTTAGTACTTGGATGGGAGACCACCTAGGAAGACCAGATGTTGTAGGTGTTAAAAAAATACATATAAAGTTCAATTCAGTTTGATGATTCTTCCAGTGAAATAACAGAAACTAGCAAATTATACAAACAACTAAATTCCAAACAGTGCAAATTCAGTATTTCTTTGAGGCAGAATTTCTCAGCTATGACAGGTGGGCTGGATACTTCTCCTGCTGTGGACTGTCCTGTGGGTGTGTAGCGGCACCCTTGGCCTCTGCCTGTAGGACCCCCCCCAGTTATGACAATCAGAATGTCTCAGACATTGACAGATGTTCCCTGGAGTGGAGGGCACGGTGGCAGAATCACGCCTGGATGTGAATCGCTACTTTAAAGGTTTTCTAGAATGAAATCCCACATCCTGAGCACAGAGTCAGGAGCTATCCGCTAGCTGTCTCTGTACTCTTTCTGGCAAGTCTATTGGAAACTCAGTTGGGGGAGCAGAGATTTACAAAGATAATCTTAAGCTGTTTCTCCCACAGCAGTGCGTGCACAGCCATTTCGTCGCTGTATTAAAGTCAGGAAGCCCTCTGCCTGAAGCACACGCACGTGGTCACCGACATCCTCCAGACGCGTGTGCTAACCAGCTCCTGGGCTGGTTTTCCTGTAGCTGCTGTAAAACAAAATACTACAGACTAAGGCCTTAAAACACCAGGCGTTATTCCCTCCTAGTCTGGCGGCCAGGAGCCCATGCCCAGGTGGAGACAGGGCCCCTCCTGCCTCGTGCAGCCTCAGGATCCTGCCAGAGTCCCTGGGCTACGGCTGCATCCGCCAGTCTCTGCCTCCGTCTCCACGTGGCCTCTCCTCGCTCCACGTCCAGGCCTGTCTCTTCTAGGACACTTGTCATTACATTAGGGGCCTCTTAGGGAATCCAGGATGATCTCGTGTCGAGACCCTTCTCTAGCCGCATTCACAAAGAGCCCGTCTCCAGTGAGGCCACGTTTTTGGAGGACACATTTATTCCCTGCAGCGACGTGGAGGAAGCCCGTGGCTCGGTCCCCGGGGGTTTGAACAAAGTCATTTTGAGTTGCTGTTTGTTGCTTTCTGTTTGTGCAGATTCGGGACCCGAAGACCCTTCTTCCCGTGCCAGGGGTGATGGTGGGCGACATGGGGAAGAAGCTCGGGCAGAACGGCTTGGACAATGGGTAAGCGCACAGCTGAGCCTCCAGGTCACGGCGCACTCCTGGTGGGATCGGTCCTCGGGCCCGCTGGTCAGGGCTCGGATTCCTGTTCACACCTGCGATCTCGCAGGGCCCCTCGGCGCTGTCCCGTGCCCTCCTGCCTCCTGCAAGTCAGGTAAACCGCGTCAGGGATGCGGGCCTCAGCCCCACACTTGAGAGCCCGGTCGCGAAGGAGGTGTGAACAGCCCGAGTGCCGAGCGGGTGAATTTGTCCCCAGGCAGGCGGCCGCTCCCAGCTCGGGCATCAGGCCTGTGGCAGCCTGGGGCTCCAACAGCACCGGGCTGTGACGGGGCCTGCCTCCCCCAGGCGAGGTCCCCATCAGCAGCCTCCTGGAACTAGGTGTCCAGCACGTGTCCACACCGACTCTGGGGAGGAGGGGCAGCGTGGTGTGGACTCCGGGGTTGGGGCTGAGAGGCCCGCAGTGGTCTTACCGAGACGGCGCCCCGGGGTGGGCCACGCCAGTGTGGCATGGGCTCTAGCATTGCCATCGCCTCCAGCATCGCCGTGGGGCAGGCTGGTGACCTCCTTGTGGAGGCGTTCCGGAGCGGCACTGCTGCCAGGGAGATGCTCGGACGTGTCCAGGGGCCCCGGGCTCACAGGCTGGTGCTGGGTGTCCGGCAGGACCTGCTCCCTGCCCCCCGCCCCAGGCCAGGGGAGTGCGTGGCCAGCAGAGGGTGCGTGGGCTTAAGGGCACGGAGGTCCTGCGTGCTGTCTTCTGTCTACTTCGAATGTCTTACAATTAAGTGATTTTTTTTCTGAGATCATTTACCTGGAAAATATAGGTTAGATTTAGTCATTGCACAAGAATTTCTGAGTGTGTGGGATGACTGTCTAGTAATCAGAGGCAAATACAAATTGCGTGGGTTGATTTTAGCCAAATAACTCTAAAGGAAAATAATAAAGACCCTCTCAAGTGAGATTTTGGCCTCTGAACTTAGGAGTGGGCTGTGGACGTTCTCTCGTGTTTGCTCTGAGGTGAGGTGGGGCCCACAGGCCTTGGAGATCCATCCGGCACGTGGCCAGGAGGGGTCCCGCCAGGCACTCGGTGGACTTGTTCCCAGGCGGGCTGGGGTGGTGGTGGGCGGCCTCAAGGGGAAGGAGGTTCCTGGACCCTGGGAGAAAGCCCGGGGCGGAAGGACACGTACAGCACCTGGGAGCAGGGCCCGCCACCTGTACCTGTCCCATGTCACACACACCGCGTGTCACACACACTGCGTGTCACACCCTTTCGTGTCACACCCTCCCCATGTCACACACCACCATGTCACACACACACACACACCCCTGTGCCCTCTGGGGACACGGGGAATTCTGGCTGGCAGGCTGGCCCCGCAGTCCGGCCACCTGCTGACCGTTTCTAGAACGGCTGCTGAGCTATACTGGAGCTCAGAAGAGAAAGTGAAACCGTTTCTCCAGAGTAATTAACTTTTCAGTGACGGTCGACGTGCAGTTCTGTGTTAGGCTCCGGTGTGCGACACGGTGACTGGGCACTTGTGCACCTTACGGAGCGACCCCCGATAAGCAGTGCCCGTCCGACAGCGTCCTCAGGTGCCGCAGGAGAGTGTGTGAGACTTCGCTTTCAGTGAACTCAGGCGAATCCTTTTGCAGGCGTAAATATGCTCAGACTTGTCCCATCTCCGAGCAGCAAGTAACGATTTTCCACCCCTAAAAAGGGCACTTTGAGGGCGGATTCACGCGTGCAGAAGCATCTCTGTGCTTTCAAGTAAGCAGCTGGAGCACGCGGGGATGTCAGCACCGAGTCTGGCTGTTCTTAGAAACTGGGGTGTCTGGACTCACACGCTGGTGGGCCTTCCCAGGCCCCGCGGCCAGTCAGAGCCACCCCACCCAGGCCCTGACTGGCGTCCACCCCTGGACAGTGCCACGATGCTGGGCCGGGGCCTGCTGAGGAGCTGGCGTGCGGCCGATTCTCCTTCACGCTCGGCAGGGTGACCTGCAGAGGTTGGCCGCCCGCCTGGACCCCGGCCTGGCAGCCCAGGGAGAGTCCCCTGCCGCAGATCTGGGCCCGCCCTGTGCCCGGCCAGCCCGGCCTCTGCTGGAAGGTGCCGCTCATCTTCCCCCAAGGCCGTCCCGGACTGGGGTTTTGTGGCGCCGACGCCAGCGCCAGCGCCCAGAGCGTGAAGTCTCAGCCGCCGTTGATTCACTGCACGGCACTGGTCGCCGCATTACAATAGGAGAGTTAAGGGCCCGGAAGCTGCCAGCGAGGACCAGGCCGCTGAGCAAGGAGCATAGGCACTGGGTGTCGCTGCAGAACGGGGCCACCCCCTGGTGGTGCTCTGGGGTCACCAGTCCCCACCGCAGGCTGGTGGAGAATGGGCGGGTGGGCCTCCTGGCGGAGGTGGCATCGGGAGAGCAGGGCCACACGCAGACCACCCTTCCACAGGCCGCGAGGAGCTGGGGCCGTTGGAGCAGTGAGCAGTTCACGTTTGTTGCGGGGTTTAGAGTCCCAGGTGGCAGGACAGACTTCATGCAGGGCGGGGCCCTTCCCGTGGGCAGTGGGAAGGCCTTGCTCGGGCGTGGGACAGGCTGGCGGGGGTGAGGTCTGGGAGGGGCCAGGAGACACTGTTGTAGTGAGTCGGACACGGGGCAATCTGAATGCAGACAGGGACGGAGGGCAGCGGGGGAGGCCCCCTAGCACCGTCGCCAGCCTGGGCTTCAGTCGGGGTGGAGGTGAGGAAGGTGACCGGGTCAGGGGTCAGCGCCCACAGCGGGGGTCAGAGGAGGAGCAGGTGCAGAGAGAGGTGCTGAGCTGCTCTTTATAGAGCTGCATTCTGGGGTTTAGTACTAGGACAGTCTGTGACACGAGACAGGTTCTTACTATTAGATAAACACCTGTCGGCACTATCGATTTCTAAGATGGTTTGGTTTTCCGAGTGGTTTCTGTAACGTCCATTACTTTGGGTAACCGTGTCCCTGGACAGCCCCAAACGTGCCCGGTTTCTGACCCGCGGCGAAGCGTGTCCGGCCCGCTCCCCTCCCCATTTGCGAGCAGCCGCCCGCTGGACTTTGGGGCCCCATGCGGCTGCGTGTTCTCCCGTTTGACGTGGCAGTTTCGAAACTCCCGCTTGCTGACTTCGTCGCCCGTGTGGTGGCTGCTGGTGCAGGACTGAAGTGTGACAGCCAGCGCCGTCTTTCCGCAGGGGCTGAGCTCCCCACTGCTGTGCAGGCTTTGTCTCAGGAGCTCTCTGGGGAGCCCTGAGACCCGAGCCCCAGGGGCGTGAGGGCTCAGCCTCCGAAATGACGGATGTGGCTGTTTTGTGCCGCAAGGAACCCCACAACGCACCCACTTTTCTTAACCTCCTTTTCTGGATAGAGAAATTTGTTGGAATTCCCTGTCCACTGGTGTCTTCATGCTCTTTCTCTTCGTCTTGGGGATTTTGCCAGCTTTCAGGCTGACCTTTCATCTGCCTGGGCTCCAGGGGGAGGGGACGAGCCTGGGGATGAGCCGGGGCCGGCGCCCAGTTTAACTCAAGGCCCTGTGCACCCCACAGGTTCGCCATGTTCCACCAGGTCAGAATTCCTCGCCAGGATCTCCTGAACCGGCACGGAGACGTCACCCCTGAGGGCACCTATGTCACCCCCTTCAAGGTACAGGCCTCTCCAGGGCCCCCCTAAATTCATTGAGTAGCAGACACAAAGGGATGTGGCCCTGGGCCCTCTCCAGACAGGTCCCACGTCGAGCTGACCTCCCGAGCAGGCCTGAGCTCACAGCTAGGGCGACCGTGTCTGGGGCCCGGACGCTCCGCGAAGCCTGCCCGGCAGTGGGCCTCACCCAGGTCCAAGACAGCAGGGCCAGTGCACTCGGGGACAAGGACAGCAACAGCGGCATGAAACCAGACGCCACTTAGAAGCAGAGGTGGCGTAAAAATGAAATGAACACGGAGCTGGGATGTAAAAGTTAATCAAGTAAAAGTTAACAGGGAGATCGAAAGCCGAAGGAAGAGTTCGCGGACACAGCGAGCGGGGTGCGGGCCGGGGGCGCGAGCTGGAGGCTGGAAAGGCCTAGAGGCGGGGCTCTCCCGAGGCGCGGGCCAGGGCCGCAGGGCCGCAGGGGAATTTTGGAGAAATGATGACAGTGCGTGTCTAGACTAAAGGGAGAGGGGGAGCCGTGAGGAGCCAGAGAGGAGCGGGGAGCATGGGTCCCCAGACACACCGGAGAGCGCCGAGAAGTTCAGAGGATTCTGAAATCGTCCAGAGGGTGCAGATCCGACACCAGCGGAATAAAACTCAGTCCCCTTCGGATTTCTCCAGCGGGACACCGAACGCCAGAAGACAGCGAAATGGCATTTTACACCTCGGAGGAAGAGGACTCGAAATGTACCTTTTTAAATTCAACCGGACTGTGATTTGCGTGTCAGAATGTAACAAACGTTTGCCAGCATGCTGCAGGGGACATCATTTTGGAAGAAAAGGCCAAATAATAAGGGAAATGAACAAAGGAGCGGCAGCAGGAGGGAGGGGGGGCCGGGTGACAGGCGGGTCAGGAGGCTCTGTGTGGGACGTGCCCACGTCACCACCGACAGGCCTGAGGAGCCACAGCCGCGTGCCGTGCTCGTGCGCTGGTTCATAACCGACGATTGGGAATGGGTACCCACGAGGTGATGATCCGTTTTAAAAAATGCGGACGGACCCCACACCCCTTAAAATGGTCGTGTTTGTTGTGGGGAGAGGGATTCTGGGGTCAGGGTGGGGGGTCAAAGGGAGGCATTTTATAAACAAAGTTTGGCACAGGAGTGTCCGTCTGGCTCGTCCCCCGCCGGCGGCTCTGGTGCAGGCCTGTCTAGCCTCAGCGAGGTTGACAGCAGTGCCTCCTGGTGGGCACTGCCCCGTCTGCCTGGGGCCCCCTTCCTCGTGGAGCCGAGTGTCCCCCAGGGCCCCCCACTCTCTCCCATAGCGATTCACTGATGACACCTGTACCCGGACCCTTCCGCACCTGGGAGACGTGTCTGGGGCGCTGGGGCGGGGCACTGGGGCGGGGCCCCATGGTGGACACTGCCCAGCGTCGAGGATGGACAGGTGCCCGTCCGTCTTCGTGCCTCTCCATCACGCCCCGAGGCGTTCCTGCTGAACACCTTGCTTTTCTCCCGTAGGACGCCAAGCAGCACTTCGGGGCGTCTCTGGGCAGCTTGTCCAACGGCCGGGTCTCCATCACGAGTATGTCCGTCACTAACCTGAAGCTGGCCGTGTCCATAGCCATCCGCTTCTCAGCCACGCGGCGTCAGTTCGGGCCTACAGGCGAGGAGGAGGTGCCGGTCCTGGAGTACCCAATGCAGGTCGGCTCCCTGGCGTGCCCCGCCCCCTTTCTCACGCATGCAGGTGTGCCCGCTGTTTCCGGTAGCTTCTGCGGGCATGCTCCGCCCCCTCTTAGGCATGCAGGTGTGCCTGTTGTTTCCGGTAGCTGCCGTTTGTTTGCTGATCAAACCTCTTCAGGCAATTAACAGCAGCATCGGGAGCTGTCAGGGCGGTGTGGGGCGTGGGGTGTCAGGCAGCAAGGCTGTCAGCAGACCATCTCTAACTGAGAGGCATCTACACAACTCCCCCAGTGAGGAGCCGGGAGTTGTTCCGGAGGACTCTGGGGAGACAGGTGCGCACACCTGTTCCTTACCTGGGAAGGCTCTGCGGGCTTCGGCCAGTGGCCTTGCACGTCCAGGGCCGTATTCTGACTGTCCCAGCCCAAGAAATGGCCCCAGGGAAGTAGACAGCAGCGCTGATCACTGTGGTGTTTGTTGTTGAGAGCCGCAGAAGGGTCACTTGTCCTGCAGGTCCTCAGAAGTGGGATAGGCCAGGCCGCAACCCAGGAAAGGTGATTGTCACCTGGAGAGGGGGACATGCGTTTCATCACGGTGCCTGCTGCAGGTGCTCTGTGGTGCCAGCCCCCAGCACACCATGCTGTGCCCAGCTTACGGGTGGGGACTAAGTCGGGTAGGTGACCTTTATTGGGGAGCAGTAGGTAAAGCTGCTGAGGTCGCAGGCCAGCTACACATGCGCGGAGGTGTATTTGAGTGAAAGGTTCAGTAAACTTAACAGAATCACAGTTGGTTCTTTTCACACTTCTTTTACTTTGCTGTGGACCCGTTTTAATAAACAAGAAAAAGCAAAGGGTCCCGCTTCGTGACCGCATGGCACGCATCGCCCGCCACTGCCACCACCATGGCCTCTGCGCGGCCACCGTGCATCCGGCTGCCTGGGCATCAGTGTGGCTCAGCAGTTAAGAGCTCGCTTGAGTCACGGCGCTTGGGGTTCCCACCCCAAGTCCAGCCTGCCGGCCGTGTGCCCCTGGGCAAGCCGCGCTGCAGCTTGCGCATTGGCGAGTCGCAGCTGACAGCGACGGCTGTCACCGGACGGTCGTAAGGGTTAAGTGTGTGTAAGCGTCAGTATGTGAGGAGCAGCTGGGGTGGCATCAGGCACTCGGCAGCAGGAGCAGCAGGCGATGAGGGTGCTGGCGATGAGGGGGACCGGTTTTCAGGTTTTCGGCCTCCTCCCCCCTCCCCGCTTCCGTCCGTGCACTGCGGGTGTGCACAGGTGGATGGACAGGCTCCCGCCTCTGAGAACTTCCGGCTCTCTGTGAGTCTCAGTTTCCCCGTCTGGCTTAGGGGTGAGTGCGAGTGCTTCATCCCTCACAGGCTCACCAAGCACCAGCTGCCAGCCGGTCAGTCCCACGCTCCGGCCGTGACAGGCACCCTGCCGAGTTCCCTGGTGGACCGATAGCCGGCCGGTCCTCACTCCACAAGGCAGCGCTGAGAGCCCGTGTGCAGGGACCTAGGCGGACGCTGTGCCTTCGCGTGTGGCGGTCGGGGTCGGGACGGAGAACTGGGTTCCACGGGAGT
Source organism: Pteropus medius (assembly GCF_902729225.1). Taxonomy (NCBI): domain Eukaryota; kingdom Metazoa; phylum Chordata; class Mammalia; order Chiroptera; family Pteropodidae; genus Pteropus; species Pteropus medius. Next base: position 13,260,621 of record NW_024349804.1, on the reverse strand, counting down.
GCAGGAGGCATGTCGGACCGCCCACGCCAGGCGGGGGAGGCGGCGGTGACGTCCCATTGCTCCTGACCTGCCCCCTCTGGTCCGCCCGCTGTCGCGAGGCCTGTCGGTCATCCGTGAGCACCTGGGCGTGTTCACGTGCGTGTTCTGTTCACTTTAGCAATGGCGCCTCCTCCCGTACCTGGCAGCCGCCTTCGCCTTAGACCACTTTTCCAAATTGCTTTTCCTGGGCCTGGTGGAGCTGCAGCAAGGCCTTCTGGGGAACAGCCGGAGCGCCCGGCAGGTGAGAGGTGACGCGCGCGTGTCCCCGTGGCGTTATCATTCTGATCTCGCCGTGCTCCAGCAGCCCACGTCAGCCTTTCTCACAAAGCGACGCCGGCCCGCGGGTTTGTGGCTTGGAGGCTCCCATGCCTCTGTCCGCTGCGTCCCCCGCTCCCGGCCCCCGGAGCTCACTGACATGGGTCCTGACTGCACGCCCAGTCCAGCTGGGAACGCGGCGGTCTGCACAGCCCACGTGACTGGCCCCTCAGTAGATTTCACGGTCCCGGCCCTTTCATAAACAACCCCACAGAGGTCTGAGTCCAGCTGACGGGATGTGAGTTGACAGTCAAGGATTTGTGCCGGAGACAGGCATGCAAGTCCACTGGGATCAGCCGCCTCGTAGAAAGAAGTCCTTTGCTAATTTCTTTGGGCAGTGCACGAGGTGGCTTTCCGTAGCCCCTCACTGCCTCCTGCACAGGGGGAAGATGTGAACCTCAAGGAACGCATTTGAAAACCGGTTAGAAATGCCGCAGATTGGGGTCTGTGCAACACCCTGAAAGGCCTGCATCCCATCCGTACACTCTAGAATATTCAGCGCCAGCATCTGGGCGTCAGGAGGCCGGGGTGGTGCGGGGTGGTCAGCAGGGGGCACTGCCGAGCAGAACCGAGGTCTGCAGGAGCCCTTCTCCAGGGAGGCAGGGGGTTAAGCGAGTTTCTCCCGAGCATGAGTCACCGGTCCCCTTGCCAGCTGACACTGGGATTGTTCTCCCGTTAATAACGTTATAAAGGGCGATCACGTGTTACGCTTTCTGAACTGTGGTTTAACCCGTGCACCACGGGACCGCAGTCACCCTTGTTTGAAGGTGGAGACACTGGTAAAAAGCATCACTTGTCACTTGTTTAAGCAGGTGTGTGCGTGCGCGCGCGCGCGTGTGTGTGTGTGTGTGTGTGTGTGTCTTTCTCCAAACTGTTTTTATTAAATACCACCAACATAGAAGCCAAAGGACATTGGCGTGAGACGGGATAACGCTGGCCGCGGTGGGGTGGGTGGGGTCACAGCCAGGGGCAGTGGGGTGGGGGCCTACAGAGTCGACTTGAAGAGCCATCGCCTTCCCGTCTTCTGGGACCTGGTATCTTGGCTTAGACTGGAGCAGACATGAGCCTTTGATGCTGGGGTTGCACTGACCCCTGACCTCTGGCGCGGGAGCCTCTTTTCACCCGTTCTTGGATTTCCTCTCCCAAGGCTGAGCTGGGGCGCGAGGTGCACGCCCTGGGGTCAGCCGGCAAGGCCCTGGCCTCGTGGACCGCCCAGCGGGGAATCCAGGAGTGCAGAGAGGCGTGCGGAGGACACGGCTACCTGGCCGGTAGGTTTGGGAGGAGCGTGGGACGGTTTCCTGTCCTTACTCCTACCGTTTGACTTCGGGCCGGGGTCAGCAACTGGCCTGTGGGCCAGAGCCGCTGCCGCTGGCTTTGCGAACAGAGTATTGTTGGGGCGTGGGGTGCCCGCTCGTTGGTGCCACGTTCCTCTGTGTCCACGTTGGCACTGTACCTGCGGAGGTGAGCAATCTTGACAGAGCCTGAAACGTTTACTGTCTGGCCCTTTCCAGAGCAAGGTTGGCAGCCCCTGCCCTGGTCAGATCCCTCTGCTTTCCGATGCCCGATGTTCGTGTAAGCATGGAGGTCTGGGGGTAACGCTGCAGCCCAGAGAAAATGTGAGGGCGCCCACTAAAACCAGAGCAGACAGGAGGTTATCTGCTCATTTGAGTTGTGACTTCCTGGTTAATGACTCTGCAGTAAAGCGACACCAAATTGTACTCTGATGAAAAATTCTTAAACTTAGAAAAAAAAAAGACTAAGTTTTTATTGGCGTTGGCTCTCGTTTGGGCAGCTGGCCTGTGGGTTAGAGAGTGGGCGGCCGGTAGCCCGGGACGCAGCCCCGCTCCGCTGCTCCCCGGCTGCTGCCTGACCTCGCTGTGCCTCAGATTTCCTGTCTCTAAAACGGGGATGTCACAGTGTGCCAAGGGGAGTCCTTGCAACGACTGAGCAAGTGAATACACGTACAGCCTGTAGCACAGCGTCGGGCATGGAGCACGTGCCAGTGGCTTTTATTTGCTGCTGTTATTAGAATTGTGATTATTATAGTCATAGTAATTTGCAGCTTACCTGCCAGACTCCCTGTGCCCCAGCCTGAAATCATTGCTTGGCAAAGGCTAGTTACTTCGGGGGCCACACACACGTCCCACACAGAACGGCTGGACGCTTACCGACAGCTTGTATCTCCAGGGGCGTTTCAGGCTCTTGCCGAGTGTGAGCGTTTGGTGATGGCCTTTGGGTCAGCGCAGCTCTGTCCCAGCTCCTGTCCGTGCAGGGTGGCCAGCGGTGTGGCCCTCGGCAGCCCCACACTCGCCCCTCCCTGTTACCGATCTGTGGGCAACACAGCCGCCAGTTACTCATCGATGTGTTTCGTGCTCCGGACAATGCTCTTTGTAGTTTTTGTTGGTTGTTACAACTCACGGAGATGCTACACATAGTTTAGAGTAAGGAATCGAATCCTGCAGCACCGCAGACAACAGAAACGCCTGAATTGAGTGTCATGCCGGGCTCAAACCAGTGAGACTGAACTCCGCGGGGAGAAACGCAACGCCTTTATCTAGGCTTAAACGTCACCTGCAAGTTATTCCTCTAAGGCCTCTCCCAGCTCCTCACAGGCAGTGGTCTGACCGTGGCATGGGGCAGCGGGTCGGGACACCGATCAGGGTATTGCAGGTGACCACAGGCCTGGCAGGATGTGAGCCCGAGAAGCTGGGGTCCCTGCTGCCTCCTCCTATCACAGCCTAAGCTTTGGAGAACATTCTCCAAGGAAGGAGACCCAGATGCTGAGGGTCTGGAGAGCTCCCCTTGAATTCTGCAAGGGAATTGGGCTCCTCCGTGGCGGGAGAGACAGCAGAAAAAAGGTGGGAGTTGCCTTCAGAGATTTGAAATTTCTTGTGTGAAAAGAAGGGTTCGTTCAGGCGTAGGAGGAGGAGCAGCCCCCGAAGTCCGCGCCTGGGCCTCTGTCACCGGCCCCCAGGCTGCAGGGAGTCTGCCCGGCGACCTCGGGAGGACGGGATGCTGACGAAGAGATGTCTTGAGCGCTCACTGCTCAGGAGCAGTGCTGAGCGTTTCACGGGGAGCCGCCTGGTCCCCTCCCAGTGCCCTTGCTGGGTGGTCAGCAGGTCCGAGAGGCGGGGCCCCTGCTTCAGAGCGGTTACGGGCCTCAGCCCGCCAGGAGGGGCAGGTGCAGCGGGGAAGTTCACCTGGCCCAGGATCAGATTCACAAGTAGAGACATATTTCTCACGTACGCACCTAAGTAATGAAAATGGCTTCATTGCAGTGAACCGCCTGGGCAACCTCAGAGATGACAACGACCCCAACTGCACGTACGAAGGGGACAACAATGTCCTGCTACAGCAGACCAGCAACTACCTGCTCGGCCTGGCAGGTAGGGGGCCAGGTGAGCGGCTGCCTGCTCGGCCTGGCAGGTGGGGGGGCCAGGTGAGCGGCTGCCTGCTCGGCCTGCTGGCTCTTGTAGGTAGCCCCAGAACTCATACCAGGTATGGGGTCTCAGGCCCCCAGAGTCATGTCTTCTCTCCAGAGGGACCCTGTGTTTGCAGGAAGTGTCATTACATAGCACTTGACCCACTTCTGAAGTAGCCGCTGAGGCAGGTTGGGGGCGGGGCCCTCCCTGGGCCGTGCTCCGGGTCCGGCTTCCCCCAGTGACCGCTGTGCTCCCAGGTGGTGCTCGCGTCCAGAGCCCTCTGAGGAGCGTGGACTTCCTGGACGCCTACCCCGCCCTCCTTGGCCGGAAGTTCACCGTCACCAGCCTCCAGGACTGCCTGGACGACTCAGGTAAATGCCCCTGACCCGTCCGCCCTGTGGTGACCAGCGGGGGCACCGTGCCGTGGGGGCCGTGGCGGTAGGCGGCAGTGGCTGGCAGAGACCTTGGACGTCGGTGTGCCCTCCACTCACTGGTCGATGCGTCCACTCAGCATCTCCCTGTGGGGACGCGAGCTGGGCACTGGCTCCCAGGGTGAGGCGGGGAGCCCGCCGTCCTGAGGGTGAGGTGGGCCTGCTGCCCCACACGGGCCCTCGGCACGGGGCACCGGACAGCGCTGCTCTGATGCCGTTCACGCTGCAGGTGTGCGTGGGCCTCATCCGCCCCTTCCTCGGCCCAGAGGCGATGGACGCAGGTCCCGCTCTCGCGGCCTCACGGGCTCAGAGGCCCGATCAGAGGCCATCTTGGGGAGCAGCCTTGGAGCTGAGGCATCCGTGGGGGCCATGGGGGGCCACTGGGTGGTTCTGAGCAGCCGACAGGCTGGGTTTGCGTCGTCGTGGTGATGACTCACGCTAATGCTGCTGTGGAAGCCAGCTGCAGAGGGGGCTGGGAGAAGGTGGTGACCTGGGGGGGCCGGGGGGGATGGGGGGGCAGTCAGAGCCGCCGGGACGAGGGTGCAGTGGCTGGGGTGCGAGGGGAAGAGCTGGGGGGGCTGCTTCCCACGACGTGCCCCGGCTCCAGCCCCTGGGCTCGGGGCTGTCCCAAGTGGAATGCAGAGCCAGGTCTGGGCGTGAGCCCGCTGTGCTCCGAAGCTCAGGATTGTTACTACAGCTTCCGGAAGCTTCCGAATGGGCTGCCAGGATGAGATTGTACAGAAGGAACAGGCTTGGGACTTTGGTCCGCTCCTCTGTGTCCCCCCACCCCCGAGGTCGATGGCTTCGAAGAAAGCACCTTCCCACAGGGTCCCAGCTGCTCTTCTGTTAAATCCTGCGTCAAAACCAGCAGCTTTACCCCGCGGCGGAAGTGTCCCTGGTGTCGTGACCTTGCCCGTAGCATTCGGGGAGCCGGCTTCACTTCACCACCTGCAACACCTGTTTCCAGGGCCGCACTCGGGGCTGGGCACGGAGCACGGCGCAGGCGTCCGCAGGCAGAGCTGACCCTGTTAGAAAGAACAAGCAGCCCGCCTGCCGTGAGGGGGACATCAGGCTCCCCCAGGCCGCCCGGGCCTGTTCCCAGCCCCCGCACCCCCCGCCGCGGGACTCGGGGCCGGTTCCACCCCTCCGGCCTCAGCTTCCCCGGCACCCAGGGTAGTAACGGGTCTGCTGCATGCGGATAGGAAACGGGGCCACCTGGGAGGTCCACTCCTGATGCTCACAGAGCTCCCCAACCAGCTGTGGCTACAGAAAGCACTAGAACATGACCTAATCGTTCTGGTGACACCAACCCAGCCAGAACGTTCTCTTCCCTGAAACCCTCGCCCGTCGTAAAGTGAAACGGTAAACAAGCAGCCCGCCAGCCCCGTGCCGTGTCCGCCTTGCGGGAACAGCCCCCGCGGCACCCTGTTTTTCCTCCGAGGGCCCTAATTTCTGCAAGATCCAACACACCGAAAACATTTTCTGGAGGAAAAAGTGCAACTCAAACTTGTTTGGCGAGCGTTGCTCGGCTCCGAGTCCCCCCGTGACTCTCCACGCACAGAGAAGGGACTCGGGGCCCACGGCCGCCCCGCGTCACCGGGCATTCGATCGTCAAACCCCAAGCCTCGGGCTGGCCTCATCCCAGAGAGATCTTTGGTGCAGAGTCGGGCCAGGTTCACGGCCCCGGGGCTGGGCGGGCGGTGGCCTGTGCGGGGGGCAGGGGGTCTCCCTCGGGGGTAAGAGGGTCATTCGGAGCGGAAGGTTCCCGTGACCGTGTCACAGGCGTGTGCGCTGGGCTTTAGCAAACGGTCTGCACGCCGAGGGCCCGCCTCGTCGCTGAGTGACGGCTCTGCTTCCCCTGCGGCCGGATCGTTCGCAAAAATAGTAAATGACGGCGGCTCAGCGTGTTTGCTGCGGACAGCGCGTGTGCCTGCAGGGTGGGGGGGTCGCACCCCAGGTGTCCCAGGTGTCGGCCCTGCAGTGCGGCCACGGGACCCGGGGCTGGGGGCTCCGTGCTGAGCACCCTCGTGGGCATGAGAGATGTAGAGAGCTCTGGGGGTGAGCTGAGCTGTCTTCCAGGAAGCCGGAGGTTCTGAACCGCGTGTTTGGGAGCAGGCGCCAGGCGGGGCGCAGGGCGTGCGGCGCGCGTGGACGTGGATGGCAGGAGGTGGCGCCCAGACTCGGGGCCATGTGCCCTCCAGGAGCTGGGCCCAGTCGTCCGGGCCTTGCTGTCTGGGCAGCCCTAGGCCAGGCCCTGCCTTAGAAAGCGTGCTCGGGGCTGGACTGGACTCACAGATCACACAGGAAACCAAAACCCAGGCAGAGGCAGTGCAGGGGGCAGGGGACGGGCAGAGGTGGACGGAGGGTCACGAGCAGCCCGTTAGAGGGTGGGGCCAGCGAAGGCCCCTGGTGACGCCGGGAGTCCAGGTGTCGCGTGTTGAGTCGAGGGCCCCATGGGCGTGTTCCGAAGCTCCTGGACTGAGGCCGGCGGGAGCGGCCAGCCGAGGAGAGACGAGCACAGTGACAGTGGCAGCTGCGGGGCGTGTGTGAGGGCGTCATTGGCCCCACGTGGGCGGGGGCCGCTGGGGGGCCGCTGAGTGCAGAGGGGACGCTGGGGGAGCCCTGAGGAGGCCGCCAGAGGCCGTTTGCGACCCGGGAGGGCCTCGAGGACAGCAGTGCTGAGCAGGCTTGTCCTCGGCCGTGCACGGCGTCCCCAGGCGAGGCCACCACTGCCAGTTCTCATTCGTCACCGATTTATCACTTACAAAAAATTCCAGGAATTGTCCACGCGGCTCACCCGCGTTCACATCTGCTTTCCCATGCTCTCTGGGGACCGTCCCCTCCGCCGAGCACGCTGGAGCCGCATGACGTGCTCCTTCTAAAAGTGGAGCTGCCGAAGGAGCGGGGCCAGCAGCCGGCGCGCTCACGGACGCACAGCACCGGACCGGCCCCCGACCAGGGCCTTCGCGGCGCCGCTGGTGCGGGGCGGGGCAGAGGGCCGTGTCGGGGGACGGCCCGCACGGCCTCGAGGGACAGCGGCAGCCTCCGGCCCAGCTGCAGCACGTGTGTGAGCGGCTTTGGCCTGAGCAAGGTCCTGGGTGTGTCACTGTGTCCATGAGTCATGGAACGCTTGCGTCTCTGCGACACCCACCCTTGACTGCTGGTGGTGACAGTCCCTCCTGCCGGGAGGTGGTTAAGAAGTGGCAGTCCCAGAGGCTCCGGAACAGGCGTTCTCCAGATGGGTCCTGCCGTGTCCGCACTGGTGTCCAGCACTGACCCGGGCTTTGGGGACATCCTGGATGGAAGGCAGCATCTAAGGCTCGGGTGCCCACTGGGCCACCTCGTGCGCCAGTGTCCTGGGGAGGCTGTGACGAAGTCCCACAAAGTCGGTGCTGAAAATGGAAGTCCGAAATCGAGGCGCGGGCAGGGCTGCGCCCCTCCGGAGGCTCCCGCGACTCCTGGTGGCTCCTGGTGGCCGCGTCAGTGCAGTTTCTGTCTCTGTCGTCATGCGGTCTCGCAGAGTCTGTGTCTCCTCTTCTGTCCCTGTGTAAGGTGCAGGGCCACCCCAACCCCTGGTGGCCTCATCGTGAGACCCTCAACCTCAGAGACCCTCTTCCCAAGTGAGAGCACACCTGTGTTCCAGGGTCAGCGTCGACATGTCTTTGGGGGGACCTTTTTGAGCCCCCACACCTGGCAGGAGTTTGAAAGGAAGGGGTTCGGTCCCCTGGGCCCCGCCCACCAACCCATTGACACCGAAACCGCCCAGACTCCCGGCTCCCCTGCGCGCGTGGCCGGAGCCGTCACTCCTCGGCCAGAGACACCAGCCTGCTCTCCACTGGACTCAGCTGCGCTCTGAGGGGCCGCTGACCGAACAGCCGGGGAACGGGCGGAGTCTGCGGCCGCAGATGCTGTGTCTCCCTCCAGGGGGCATGCGTGGCAGAGAAGGAAATGCCCAGGGCCCTTCGCCCTGTGTGCGCAGACCCCGTACGGCCAGCCACTCCCGGGACGCCCAGCCGAGAGCAGCTGCCCGGCGGGCGTGGGCACCCGAGGACCAGGCCCTCACATGCGTGTGCAGGCGAGGGGCTCGGCGCCCCGTCCCAGTGGGTCCTCAGCGGTTGTTCGATGCTGACTATGGTTTTCCCTCTGTTTCCCGTCGAAGTTCCCCTGGCAGCGTACGAGTGGCTGGTCTGTTACCTGCTCCGAGAGACTCACCAAAAACTCAGCGAAGAGAAGAGATCAGGGAGCAGCGACTTCGCAGCCAGAAACAACTCTCAGGTACGTGTCTGCCTTAGAAGTTGCCCCGTGTGTTGTTAGCTCCTAATTCCTGGGCCGCCAGGCGTCCTAGGGGAGGGGGTGAGCCCAGCCCTCCAGCCCCTTGACCTCGGCCCGCAGCCTGACCTCTGCACTGTGGTTTGCGGTGGGGACAGTGGCGCCTCCCTGGCCTCTGGAAGGGACTGTGGGCATCACAGAATCCCAGCAGTACCAGCCCATCAGCCAGCAGGGGTGACTGGGGGTGGGGCGCTGGGTGCCGGAGCCTCAGACACACCGTGGGGCCAGGACGCCAGCCCGGGTCCTGACCGACAGAGCGGCTGCTCGGTGACATGTGAGGTCACACCGCGCTCTGCCTTTCTTTTTCCAAAGTCATCACCCGCCCCTGCCCCCCCAGGGAGCTGTGGTGAGAAGGGTCCCAGGGTGGCCTTGGTTCTCGCCCTGGACAGGGCCGTTCCCCGTTCCGGGAGCCCCGTGCAAGCACAGTGTGGAGAGACAGCCCGTGAAGCCGGGGCCAGGCGGCGATCCACGCGCCCGTGTCCCCGCACTGATGCTGTCATGTGGGAGGCCGTGATAGAGGAAGCACGGGAGGCTCCTCAACCTGGTGGTGTCCCTTCCCCTCGGTGTCGATCCGTCCCTGTCTGCCCGCCTCCTCTGAAAGCCCGGCCCTCCTAAGCTGCCAGGGCCAGCTGCCCCCTGGGGCGGACACAGAGCTGGTAGTGCCTCCAGGGAATGGTGGACACCTGCCCGGGTGGAGACGAGGAACGAGGACGGGGTCGACGGGAAGGGCTCGGGCCGAGGGCGACTGAGCCAGCGTCGAACCTGTAGCTTAAAGGAAGTGAACCAGCGCCGGCCAGGATCGGCTACGCCTCGGTTCAGAGCCGCAGCGCGTGAAATGGTCATGGAACTGCCCTCGGAGTGGGCAGCGGCCGGGCGGGCTCGGTCACTCGGACGCTGGCGGCTGCGGACTCGCTCATCCCATGTCGCTCCTAACTCTGTGTGTCAGATCGTCTTCCTTCAGACGGAAACGGAGGCCTTGCCCTGAGTTACAAGCCGGCACCCCAAAGAGGTGGAGGGCACAGAGGGGGTCCCGCTTTCCCACTCCCAGACCCGAGAGCTGCCCGGGGCCGGTCGCTCCGTCCGCACTGGCCGTCACCCGTGCCGGCGCCTGGCACGTGTGCCGTCACAGCAGAAGCCAGGCGGTGGCTCGTTTGAGAAGTAGCTCACCTTCCTTAGCCCTTTGCCAAGGGACCCTCACGGTGTCCAGTGGGTCACGTGGCAGAACACGGAGGGGCCGGCGGGTGTCCCCGGGGAGTTTTGCGGAGCTGACCGGCACACGTGAGCTGAGGCACAGCCCCACGGAGTGGCTGACGGGACAGCAGCCTAAGGCCCAGAAGGGAGGGTGTGACCCGAGGGGGCCTGTGGCGCCCACCCCAGGTCTGGGTCAGCGAGCGTTCAAGGCCGAGCTCGGGGTCGGTCTGACAGCTGGGCGCGCCCAGAGCCCGGGGCTGGACCTTCAGGGTCCCGAGGGACGTCGTCCCGTCCCACACAGCAGCTGGAGCGGGCGCAGCGCACGAGCAGGCGTCAGGGGACGCGTGTGCCCTCGGCGTGGGCGGGCCTCCCTGAGGCCGGGGGCCGTCAGCTCCGACGGTGGACGCGTGCCCCTTCCCCGCGGCAAGTGACACTGGGAACGAGGTCGGGACGCAGTGGGCAGCGGCCACTGCACGTGCTGTCGACGGAGGGCGGGAGCTGCTGTCCCGGGGGAGACTTGCTGCTTTAGTCAAAATGTGACGCGTGTTCCCTCTGACACCGCAGGGAGCCTTTTAACTTCCATCTGTCTGCTCCGCCAGTAACACCTGCCGCTTACTGTCTGCTTCGCAAGCCAGACGCACACAGTAGGTTCTTTTAGAAAAAAGTAAAGATGTGTCTATTGCGATTTTTTTCCGGGTAACACTGACGCATGTTCAAAACGAGAAATGTACAAAGGAGGACGGGGGTCTCCCCACCCCGCCTTCCAGCCTCACCACCCCTGCCCCGGAGCCCACCCTACCCGAGTTCCTGGGGACCCCCTCCAGGGACATCTGTGCCTCAGAAGGCAGATGACAACATTTTTCTCCAAAACGTGTCGTATCACACCGTCGTCTCTGATGAACGAGGAGATCGAGGCCAAGAGAGACGCCCGGGTCACCTGGCTCACCTGCGCCAGGGCCGGCCTTGGACCCGGGCCTGCTGACCCCAGGGCCCAGCTCCTCCCTGTGCTGCACGGCTGACGTCTGAACGCGGCCGGGAGAGTTTGGAGCTTGTTTTTTATCTCAAGCATCCATTACGTGTTAAGGTGGCAACATCTTCAGAAACTAGAGTGTGGCGGGAATGCACACCTGGCTCCAAACTGGCTCATCACGTCCGTTCCTGGGGCTGGAGGTTCATTGGGCGTGGGGGCTCGAGAGAGGGATGCTGGCATTGGGACCAGTGTGGAGGGAGGGGACGGACTGGGGGTACAGGGCTGTCCACCCAGGACGGCAGCCTCCGCCTGGCCGGCCCTCGCTGTGCGTGTGCGTTCTCAGCAGGCGGCGGGTCCAAGGTTTGCTGCCGTCAGCGGACGGCGATCCTCAGCTACTTTGAGTGCAGGAGGTCCCCGGCCGTGGCTCACGGCGGGGTGGCCCTGTGCGTTGGCTTTCAGGTATACTACAGCCGCTCCCTGGCCCTGGCGTTCCTGGAGCTCACGGTCGTGCGGAAGTTCCACGAGTTCACGCACCAGCCCTGCGTGCCCCCCACCTTGCGGGCCGTGCTCCAGCGGCTGAGCGCGCTCTACGGCCTGTGGTCCCTGAGCCAGCACGCGGCCCTGCTGTACCGAGGTGAGGCCCCGCCGGCAGCCCCTGCCGTCCAGGAATGCCCAGACTCGAGGCCCAGAGGGCTTCCTGGAGGAGGCAGTGCCCGGGCTGACTCCTGGAAGACTGACAGGAGTAGGGTAAACCTGTTCCTCCGCTTGTCCTATTATCGTCCCCCTGGGGAGACTTTTTTCCTTAACACCCCTGACACGTTAGTGCTGCAGATAGAGTATGTCTCTGTTCCTGTCCTGTGTGCGTCCAGGCTTTGTGGAGATTGTGTTTTGCAGTGTGGGAGGCAAGGCTGCGGGGGGCCTCGCACCCACTCCCTTGTGGGTCCAGATAGCCCCCCACACCCCGGGCCACAGCTCAGTGCCCGTGGCCCCTGCCAGCCCCATGTCTGTCCCTTCTCAAGAGTCATCCTGGCCACCTGAGCTAACCATCCCAAAGGCTTGATCTGGGCACAGAACCACCTCCCCTGTGTGCAGGAGAAGGGGCCCAGCCCCCCAGCCCCGGCCCCTCCGCGCTGGGCTCCATGCAGCCCACCCCTCCTCACATCCCATGCTTTGCCTGCCTCACGCTGGGCCCTGTGCCCCTGTCACCCCAGCTCCTGGCCCTGCGCTCCTGGTATATGCTCAGTGAACCGGTGGGACAAGGGACATCAGAACCTGGCCTGGCCAACAGGTCCCTGCAGAGGGGTCGCAGCTCAGCGGGGCTCGGGCGGCGGCCGTGATGCAGTCTCACACAACGTGTGAGCTGTTTCAGGGTGATTGCTGTTTGCGGGTGATTTTGGACTTAGGGTACCAGACCCTGGGCTAACCAGCCCTGTGCTTACAGGTGGCTACTTTTCTGGTGAGCAAGCAGGTCGAATGGTAGAGCGTGCCATCCTGGCCCTGTGTTCGCAGGTGAGTCGTGGTCACCTTTGTGTTAGCACATGACTGAACCGCCGCACGGCGACACGCACTGGCCTCCGCCCTCCGCATCTGTGCACGGGCAGCGTTCGGCAAAACAGGAAAATAGCCAGAAAACGTGCTCCTGTCAGAAATTTCAGGGCAAGAGCAGCAAGGGGGGGGTCCCCGAGTCTGTGCGCCCTCACCTGGCACCCCTTCCAGCCACCTCGGTGGGTCCCCTCCCACACGCTCCAAGTCACGCAGCCCCCAATTTCAATTTGCTTCCTGGGATTTCGCTTTCTCTCTGTGCCTCTGTCACCCAGAAAACTCAGACGGCCCCAGTCCCTACTCGATGTCCTAAGGGTGCTCTGTCCAGCATGTTCCGCAGGGACTGATGTCCGGAGCCCTGTGTCCCCACGGTCACCCCTTTCTATGGGGACTGTGGGCAGTGAAAAGTGGCTAGTCGCTTAGAGATTGTTTTCTTTCGTTTTCGTTAATTTGAAGAGCCACGTGCGCCGCGGCCGCCGTGCTGGCCAGTGCGGCCAGCCCTCAGTCCCTCCTCTCCCTTCGCGGTGGGACGGGAACCAGCCCTGCCGGCCCCTCAGCCGACGCCCCAGTGACGCCTTCGTTGCTCCCGCCGGCACCGAGCCGGTGCGCTCCGCGTGGTGTCTCTGGTCGCGAGCCTCTCCCAGGTTCGTTCGCGAGCACCCAGCGATGGCTCCGTGTCCCAGCGTGCTAGGCAGGGGCATGTCGATGGCTGTGGTACGTGGATGCGGCCGCATTTCCTTTTCGCACAGTAAAACCAATGACAGGAGGCATTTTCCTCGCCGTGGTCTGGGACGCTGAGTTGCTGTTTATAAACACACAACAGGGGTCACCCCAGCTCCCTCTCTCCCTGGGCCTTTCCCTCAGGTTCTCGGATCGCAGCCCTGCCCCGCCGGTCTCCCCTGGAAGTGGGGTGGCTGGTTCATCTGGGCCGTGCGGGGCACGGCGTCTGCACCGCGGAGCTGTGCTGCTGTCTGCCCCCTGTCTGCCCTGGTGTGGGTGGCCAGCCCTGTGCTGGCCCGTGGCCCCTTCTCAGTGTCTGTTCAGTGTAGCCGTGGCATTTCACAATCGTCGTTAGGAAAAAAAAAAGAATCTCTTTTGCGTTTCAAGAAAATTCTTGGGAGGCTTTTCCCCTGAATCCCATATTGAAGAACAATTTTGCAAAACCGCGCGGGCCTGGGCGCGGGCCGGGCGGGCCTTCTCCAGGCGCCCCGTGTGCCTTCGCCGCCGCTTTCCGGACCCGTGTTCCTGTGTTGGGACGGCCGCCGCCCAGATAAGTCAGGGCTCGGAAGACAGTTGCCAGTTAATGAGCTGCAGAGCCGTCCCTTTTACAAGCAGTCCCTACCTCGTAGGAAAGAAGAAACTCAGTTGAAAAAATTAAATCGTTGGAAGTTTGAGTGAAGAGCAGCACGGTGAGGACGTTCGGGGCGCCCCGAGGGACCGTAACCGGCCAGAGAGGAGACGATGCTTCCGGAGTCAGGCCTCGCGCCAGCGTTACGGTTGCTAGCGGGTCCAGCAACAAACTCTGGGCTCTGTTCCTCCACAGTCGCCATGGAGACGCGTTGCCAAGCGATCGCTTTGTTTTCCCACAGCTGAAAGACGATGCCGTCGCCCTGGTGGATGTGATCGCGCCTCCCGACTTCATCCTGGACTCGCCAATCGGCAGAGCTGACGGCGAGGTAACGGCCCCGTGCTCGAGTGCCCGCCGGGCCGCCCTGGGGGCCGACGGCCCTCATCCCAGAGCCTGGGGTGATGGCTGGCCCCTGCCGGGAGGTTGTCGCACCGGGGCAGAAGCCCGGTGGTCTGGGGTGAGGTCATCGTCCCCCAGAGCCTTCCCCTGAGAGACGGGCTGGCGGCTGGCCCCGGGGGGCTGTGGTGCCGAGGTCAGCGTGAGCCTGTGTGGAGCCGTGGCCCTGTTCCAGGCCCGGTCTTCCCAAGCGTCCCACAGTGCTGGCTCCTGCCCTTCTGTCCAGCGGGCCCTCGCTGCCCAGGGCACTAATGTCCATCAGTTTCTACGCTGCCTCTCAGTGGGGCCGTCTCTGGCCTCCAGCTGAGGGGCCCTGCCACACGCCCCACTCCGGCCTCTGTGACCCTGCGGTGCTCATCACCGAGTCCACAGCTGTCCCTTACACGACTACTCTGGCACGTGGTGATGCCAGTGCTGGGGGACACTCGGGTCTGCTCAGCACCTTCTGCTGGTATTGATCCTGTATTGCCATGAGGACGTGGCATTTCAGAGTGCTGAAGTCGGTGCCTGAGGTCTCCCAGCTGTCTGCACCGGGACAGGATTCACCCGACTCGTCCCCTGACCCCAAGGCCATGTCCTTGCTGCTGAGGCAGCTGCTGCCAGCTCAGGCTCTGCCTGGATAGACAGTGGACGTAAGGGGACAGGAGTCCTCCATCTGTCCTCAGGCGACTGTAACAGCCTTATCTAGGGAGGGGCAGGTGCCCGGCCTCTGCACGGCCCAGGCCACACTCGGGGAGGGGACTGGAGTGCCGGGTGCGGGGCGAGCAGGGCGGGAGCAGCCGCATCGGGTCAGTGCACGTTTGCTGCCCGTTGTGCTGGGGGGACACCTGACACCAACAGGCCAGGAGCTGGGTCGATACCGCGTCTGGAAAGATGACAGGAGTGACCCTCGGTCCCCCGGTGTGGCCATGGCTACAGGAGGGACCGTGCTGAGCTCATAGGAAGTGGGCTGGCCTGGGCGATGGGGACCCAGCAGGCATCAGGTGGGTGGTGTTTGAGGAAGAGGCAGCACAGAGGTGCCCATCACGGAGGGCCTGGGCACGGCCTCTCCTGAGGACCCCCAAGCACACGGAAGCACTGGGGGCGGGGGTGGCCTGCTCTGCAGAGGGCAGCCCTGTCTCGGCAGCTGGGTGACCAAGGAACTGCGGACAGCCGGCCTCAGGGTGAGGGCCTGTCTGAAACCAGAGCCGGCAGAGGCCTCGGACGACGGGGCGGTTTATGCCGTCCGAGGGCTGATGTTTAAACCAGGTGCTGCTTGTGAGACACTGTTTCAAATGCACAAACACAGCTGTCGGAGGCGATTCGAGACCATCATTACATGAAGCATAATGCTCCACATTATAAAGTGGAGCCTCGGATTTGTGACCTGGGGAGACGAAGTCTGGATCTGTGTCTCTCAGGGAGCCAAGAGTAGCAGCGTTAGAGCAGGAATCACAAAGTGCGTCTAGCAGGTGCAGGGAGGGCGGCTTCTTCAAAATGGGATCGGCCGACATCAGCCAGGTACAGGATGGGCCCCTGCCCTGTCCCTGGGGACGGTCGGCGACTGGTCTGCCTTCTGGGCCTGGGCACTGACCGCGGGGAGCAGGTGGAGGGCTCAGCCGTCTGCCGTGTGCAATCCTCACGGCCGTCCCCTGCGGCCGACTGCAGCTGTCCCCGTTGTCCAGTGCAGCCACTTGGCTGAAGGCCTTGGAGGAGGCCGTGGCGGGCAGCGGGGACAGCGTGCGCCAGGCCTGGCGGGCCAGGGGCCCCGGGGAACACAGCAAGGCCAGCCTCGCGCTGTCCTGCCACTCAGCTGCACCTGCACCCACCGTGCCAGCCCACGGCCACCGGGGCGCCAGGGGACAGACCGGCACAGACAAACGTGGACTCGCAGAGTCCATGATGGCCACACACGAGCAGGAAGCAGCGTCCGCTCCGACGAGAGTTTCCAAAGGAAGGGACTTTTTCCCAGATGTTTCCTACTGGGAAAGAAAGTTTACATAAACTAAACTTCAGTCATCTTAATTTTTCTAAAAGGTGACAGGGGAGAACGTCCTATGTTTTGGCGGAAGCTTCCAAGGGCAGCGGCTTTTGCACGCTCGGAATCTAGGGAAACTTTTCTGATCGTTGTTAATGTGTGTGCATGTTTTTTGCAGCTCTGTAAAAACCTCTGGACGGCTGTCCTCCAGGAAAGCAAGGTGCTGGAGAGGGTGTCGTGGTGGCCGGAATTTTCCACCAACAAGCCCGTCGTAGGCAGCCTGAGGGCGAAGCTGTAGACCCCCGCACACGGCCAGCTCGGTCTGGTTAGGCCGGTGAAGACGCTGACCTCACATCCCAGCTCTGGAAGGTCCTGGAAGCCTTCTGAAGGCGCACCTCTGCCCTTGCCTGGTTGGCCAGCCCGTGCACCCGGGGAGGTCCGGACCGGGGCGTCCCGCCGGGCCAGCCCCCGACCCCGAGCCCCGGGGCGCAGGGGCGGCGGTCCGCTGTGTGCACACAGGTGTCCACGGCCACATCTCCCTGATGGGCTCCGGCTCTCGATGACGGAACCTGCACTGCCCCCTGCACAGACGGGAAGGCGGGCGGCTGGCACACGGGGGCACGGGGCGGCCGCGGCCTCGGTTCCTCTGGGGTCGTTACGGCACGGCCTCACCGAGTGCCGCCAGCCTGGTCACTCGTCGGCCACTCGGCTTTACCGCGTCATTAAAATCCACCACAGACTTTCTCGTTGTGCTGTAGGTTGTCTGAATGACATCATTTCAGATTCTTAAGGAGAAGAAAAATCCATTTTCTTGCTTTCTCGCGTGGAGCTAGAAGTCCTGGACGGCACAGGGTGTTGTCGTCAGCAACCCGAGTGCCCTCCCAGCCTCTGTCACCCTGGAGCCCGGCAGATGTGACCCAGGCCCCCACAGGGCACAGTGTCCCTGAACACGTGAGGATGGTCCTCATTTTTCAAAGTAGCCCCGAGAACCTCCGAGCACGTGAAGCATGGGCAGCATCTGTTCTTAAAGACCGAATTCCCAGCTCTGGGGCTTGTGTGTGGTTACTTCTCAAGCCTGTTTTCGTTCCTAGAAAAGGGGCACGTGCGCACACACGCAGACGCACATGTACGCACACATGCACGCGCACACCACACGCACTCGTACACACACGCACGTGCACAGCTCCCAGGAGCATCTCGGTGTAGTGGCTATGTTTATGGGACGTTTACTGTGTGCTGGAACTTTCTGTCCATCTCGTGGACTCTTGGACAACCGTGTGAGGTGACTCATACTGTCGAGCCTGTTTTATGCACGAGAAATCTGACCCTGAAAGGCTAAGTGACCGCCGTGGGCCACACGACCAGCAAGCGGCAGAGCCAGCCCAGGCCCCGGGGCTGCCCGGACGTCCTCAGCCCCTGTGCGTCCTCCGAGCCGGGCACCTTGCTGGCCCGGCCAGTATCAGGGCTACAGTGTCAACTAGGGAGCAGTCCCCCTGAACGTGATGCACCTCCGGTCGGGTGTTCTCCTTGGTTTTAAACAAACCCTTCATGTTTTGGGGGACTGTTTTGTCCATTATGCCTCTCGGTGCCTGCTTTCAGGAAGATGGGAACGGCAGATGGTGACCCAGACCCTCAGTGGTGTAGACGGGTTGTTCTGAGCGCGAATCTAAATAAGTCAGAGGAGCCCGTGATGCCATGAGGGGTCCCCAAGGCCAGCCCCCCTGCCTGAGTCCCGGTCCTGCCAGCTGGGGTCACACCGACGTCTCTAAGGCGTCCCCTCACAGGACGAG